>NW_017306364.1:1421848-1437847 GCF_000935625.1 Nanorana parkeri
GGGGGGGGTCCTTAGGATCAGATTAGCATATTAGGGATAAGCAAAGGAAATAATTTAAATTCCATTTAAATTTCAGTAACCATTTTGGCAAAATTTGGACAATTTTGGTAAAATTGGCTGCCCTGAACGCATAGAAGGAAGGACACATGGCAAGCCGGGCTGGAAGGAAAGAAAAGGCTTAGTTGGGAGAAGTTTAAGGATATGATGTAGGGAGGACATGGCTAGAGGGATCAGAGATCTTGAGGGGCAACAGACAGCAAAGTGATAGAGAATATGTTAGGATAAATAGGAATTATTCATAATAAATATAAAGTAATATATATAGATCTATATATATAGATATATATATTGTATATTTATTATGAATAATTCCTATTTATCCTAACATATTCTCTATCACTTTGCTGTCTGTTGCCCCTCAAGATCTCTGACCCCCTAGTGGGGACTTTTCATCATCGATGGACTTTGATTTATATTCTGACTCGGGATAAAAGTTTGATTCTACAAGCAGAGATGTTTTATAAACATGATTAGCTCGCTGATAATAATAAAAAAGAACGACACGTTCACCTGACATTGTATACATAGCTCACAGCAAGCAGCCTATACAAGGTCACCGACAATAACCCCTACAATGCCAGGGATGCCTACCCTAAGTGCTCAGCCTACATGAGCCATCTCAGAAGAAGGATTTCAGCATAGAAATATGAGGCATATAAATTTCAATTAAAGGAAGGTTGGGAGAAGAAGAAGCAATCGGTTGTGCTGCTCATGTGCTAACAGGGGGCATGCTGACAGGAGGAGAAAACAGTGGCAGAGAAATATCAGAGAGCTCATCAGTCTGCTCCTACTTCTCTTGCTGAGGGAGAGACGAGCCCTAAAAGCGTTATTTACTGCAGCAAAGAACAATTAGATCTCACCTGCCAGACGGGATTGTGCTGTGTGACAGAGCTGTGTATATTTTATAGGATAGGATGGACAGAAATACAAATCCATTGTCAAGTAGCTCCCATATATGTATTTTATCTGTGTATTTAGCTGCTTGCCTGGAGCTGAGCTTTAAAGCAAGACAATGCGTTTTACTATATTAAATGAAATGATATTCTATTTAATAAAGAGATTTGTAGATCGGCCACCAGGGGGAGCTCTCCGGGGCTCAGTACAATTACTGTCTGAACTGTTGAGATGCACTATTATTATGAAGAGAGAACAAACCGGGTGAGGCGAGCTGTGACCATGTGTTACGTACATTATCACGGCATTATTCAGCACTACATAGTGCACAGAACTTTCTAGAGGTGAATATAGAAATGTGTGTAGTGAGATGCACAGAGGAATAAATATCATAGATGCCATCTGATTTCATGTGCAGTATACTGTTAGTCTTGGCACGGCGAGGAAGGAGAAGGCCCGAGACAGCGTGGGGTAAAACTTAATGAAATTTCCGATAGGGCTTGTTAGCCTTGGCACATGCCGCCACCCCTGATGACTTCCACTGGTATTAAATCATGTTTTATAGGGTTGGATTTGCCATTACTCAGTGGCTATGGGGACGGTCTGATGTGAGACGAGGTCAGAGTGTTTCACAGGCGTTCCAACAAGAGGCGACTACGAATAAGAGACATTGTGGTGTCAAAGCAGAATCATCTCATCACTGATGTCCTACTACCAATGGATATACGTTCACATTCCATCAATGCACCTGCCTGCTTGTCTGTCCATCCATCCATCCATCCAGCCAGCGATCCTACCTTCTATCTATCCTATCTATCTATCTATCTATCTATCTATCTATCTATCTATCTATCTATCTATCTATCTATCTATATATCCATCTATCCATCCAGCCATCCTTCCTTCTACCCATCTAGCCAGCCATCCATTTTTACATTCATCTTTCCTTCCATCTATCCATCATTCCATCCATTCAATGATCTATCCATCCCCCAGTATCTGTCTGTTTGTCTGTCTGTGTGCATTTATACATCCAACTATCCTTCCATCTATCCATCTTTACATTCATCTTTCCTTCCATTCATCTATCATTCTCTCTCACTCTCTCCCTCCTTCTCTCTCCCTCCTTCTCTCGCTCTCTCTCTCTCTCTCTCTCCCATCTTCCCCACCCCTTTCTTTCTCCCCCTCTCTCCCTCCCTCTCTCTCTCGCTCTCCCTCTCTCCTTCTCCCTCTCCCTCCATCCTATCAAGAGGCTCCACTTTAGCCCCTTTAGCAGCTCACCTGGCCCTGCACTTCCCCCTTGGCACTTGAGGTCAATTGGTGTTTTTGAGTGTCTGCTAAACACTGGATGCTAAAAGGCTCCCAGTCTGGCAGTAGTCCCGCATAGTCACAGCTATCTTTTGTTGGGGACAAGTTTATTTAAAGACCAATTTTAGGATTCAATACATCTGGTAAGGCCCAGAACTTTTTGTTGCTGTGACCCCTTTGGGGATATTTCCCTCACTTCCAGTGTTGGTGACACCAGGATAAGAAATGAGAGGGTACAGTTGTCACCAGGACAGGAAGTGTGGATCTTATTTCATCCCACAATGTAATACACAAGTCTCTCAGTAGGTTTTCTAGGGAAGTGGGGGATTCTTAGACACGGATCTTGCGGAACAATCAGCAGAATGGCTGGGTCGGCCTGCTAATCTGTAACTACTGTATGGTATATACACCTATAAAACATAATATACCATTCAGTGCACGCCAAATCAATCCGTGACGTAGAGGAAAATCACCCGCGCTGCACATGATTAAATGATCCTCATGAATATGCAATTATTTCTGCACTCTATTGACACCAAGGAAGTACACAGGAGCTAATTACACCCCATTTGCATGGACTGTGGTGACTGCACGTCGGGATATGTGCTGTGATTTTCCCCATTGTTTTATCTTGTGCAGATCTCAGGCTCCTGCGTCTTCTCCTTCCCAGAAGGGAATATCTTTTGTGCAGAGAGGAATTTAGAATTAAATGTCTTCTGTGGTGCCCTCCCAGTGTGGAAACTGCACGCTCTCACATTTATTATTATTATTTTTATTATATTATTATTCTTTTATTATTAAAATTATTTTTCTAAGCACCATATATATTAAATGCAGTGATGGTCAACATACTAGATATATGGGAGACATTGCTCCAAAAATTTAACAAGTTTCGTTTCAGATCGATACACGTTTTATTTTTCAGATTCAAAATTCGATTCGGTCCATTGTTCGGAATTCGGATCGATTTTTTGCATTTTTTGGTTTTGGTTTGGATCTATTTGCAATGCATCTGTTTCGATGAAGTTTATAATGTTTTTTGGGTTTTTTTTAGAAGGGGTTTCCATTTTTTTGTCCCTTCCTAAAGGAAACAATGGATGCTAAAACGCACACAGTCCAGCAGGAGGCCCGCAGCATGGTCACGGCTATCGTTTGTTGGGGACGATTTCCTTTAAAGCCCAGTTGCATTTGATTCACGTAAATACGACTATGATAAAAACTTGTATTGTGTACTCACGGAAAATCGGAAAAAAACAGAGTGGGGTCCCCACTACAAATACATACCAGACCCTTTAGGTCCGGCAGGAATTTTAGTGGGGACCCCATGCCAAAAAAAAGCGTGGTGTCCCCCTAAAAAATCCCTTACTGGACCCTTGATCTGAGCAGCGGCCTGGCAGAGCACGAAAGCTATGCTATGTGAGTATAAAAGATTTAGACATTAAGGGGCCAATTTATACATTCTCCGGCCAGCAATACGCTGGGTGAATGCCATTCGCACACCATTCCCACCACTAGGTGGAGCCAAGGAGGATAGGACATTCCTGTGCTCTTCAGCTCCACCTAGTGTCAGGAATGCCATGCAAACTGCATTCGTTCAGCATATTGCTGGCCGGAAGATTTATAAATAGGCCCCTGGATGCAGTCCATCAGCAGCACCATTCCCACCACTAGGTGGAGCCAAGGAGGATAGGACATTCCTGTGCTCCTCAGCTCCACCTGGTGTCAGGAATGCCATGCAAATTGCATTCGTTCAGCATATTGCTGGCCGGAAGATTTAAAAATGGGCCCCTAATGCAGTCCATCAGCAACAGTGAAGGTAAATATATATGTGCATGTGCCTTATGATCATGGGTCATGATGAGAAGGGCTTGTGCTTCAGGCAGCTACTCCTAATCACATATCCTGATATACAGACCAATGCAGGCAGCATATACAAAGCTATGTAGAACAGGAAGTAATGAAAATATGGAGCAGCAAACATGAAAATGTGAAACCACAAAATAAAAAATATTCAAGTTGCATTTGATTCACTATAATAAAAACTTATACAGTGTACTCGGAAAATATACTTTAGTATAAAGACAGTCAAGGAGGATCGGATATAGGTAAAGAAGGAGCCCCGTCAAATCCCTTTTTTTTTACAGTTTTGGAGCCCTTTCCACCCCCTCCCTCCTGTCTCATTGCAAGTGGCTGTCAGTCTCCTAAGCCCTATACAATACAACATGCGCTGTCCATTACAAGATGTTTTATTGTCTTGTGGTTTTCAGGTTGTATTTTATGTGTCTGGATGTGTCAGCTGACATGTATGGCAATAGATGAGACACAAGTAAAAGCTCATCGGGCCCCTCTAATAGACCCCCCTCTCTTCTCTCTCTGACAGCGGTGGTTTGAGTTTCTAAGCCTAAGTAAGAATATGTTCCATCCTATTCTGGCCAGTAGGTGGCGCTGCATCTGATTCAAATACACAGCCAGTTTTATATTTACTTACAGTTACATTGAGATCCCACAAGCTCTTATATTATATTAAAGGAAGATTGGGTAGGCTTCCGCTGATGACCTACTTTTGAAAATGTTATTTGCCTGGTTGTCATATTGACTTGCCTTTACAGCTTATCTCTGGGGAGAAAAAAAAAAACTCCCCTTGCAATGGGGTTAACTGCTTAGGTCTAGGGTGCCTGTGTAAAGGACTTTTACTTGCCTGATCCCTGCTCCCTCAGCCTTTTACTTCCATGCACTGTGATGGGAGGTCCGGTGACGATAACCATAGCCCTGCATTATATGTGAGAACATAGGGGACCACACGTTGGAGTGTAGGGGAGATGAAGATAGTGCCGACTGCTGGGAGAACGGGGATCAGGTAAGTGAAAGTCCTTTATACAGGTACCATAGACCAGCCTTTCCCAAACTTTTTCAGTTACAGCACCCTTTAAAAATATGCAAAATCTCGAGACCCCTAAAAAATCCATACTAGATCCTTATCCCAGATAGAGGTCTGGTATGAATTGTAAGGGGGGAACCATCGCCTACATCAAAACCCTTCCCCTTCTCATCAGAATCCCCCTTCACATCAGAGTACTCCTTTCCATTAGGAGCCTCGTTCACATCAGGAACCCCCTCCGTTTACATCAGAGCCACCTTCTTTCAATTCAGGGTCCCCCCTTTACATTAGAGCCACCTTCTGTCAATTCAGAGCGCCCCTTCACATCAGAGCCACCTTCTTTCACACTAGAGTCCCTCCTTTCACATCAGAGCCGCCTTCTTTCAATTCAGGGTCCCCCTTTATATCAGAGCCACCTTCTTTCAATTCAGGGTCCCCCCTTTATATCAGAGCCACCTTCTTTCACACCAGAGTCCCCCCTTTCACATCAGAGCCGCCTTCTTTCAATCCAGGGTCCCCCCTTTATATCAGAGCCACCTTCTTTCACATCAGAGTCCCCACTTTATGCCAAAGCCACCTTCTTTCACATTAGGCTTATTCTGATCAGGTTACCCCTTTAATAAAGGGGCACCCAGATGTACCCCCCCCCCCCTTGTGAATGAGTAAGTACCCCTACCCATTCAATAAAGGGTTAAATAAAATTGTAAATAAAAATCCAGTCTTTTGAAAAAATCCTTTATTTAATAAAATAAAAAATGGATCCACCGACGTAATCCAGGGTCAATCACGACGTCCAGCGTTGTTCACGATGACGACAACTAGACGTAATAAAAAAATCAAACAATAAAAAATAAATAGAAATGTATAAAAAAAAAATTTGACGACCACCGTCGCGTCCGCTTGCGACAAACACCTACCGCAGAATGGCATTTAGACAGCCGGCAACATATAAACAATTGGGCGGAGCTAGCAGTGTAACAGGTGAGCCATGATTGGGCAAGGTCATCATGACTTTGCCCAATCATGGCTCTTACAGAGTACTGGGCCTGAGTGGGCAAAGTCTTGCACCTGACCTGTGGTCAGGTGCAAGGCTTTGGCCAATCAGGGCTCACAAGGCACAGTGCCTTGCGGGGTGCTCGGTGGGCGAACAGCCCGGTGAACGCCCTGACAGTTCGTGTGTTCGCCAAACACGCAAACTGCCGATGTTTGAGTCGAACTCACGCTTGACTCGAATATCGAGCCCATCTCTATTGCTAAGGTACAAGTGAATTTAAATCCCCCCAGGGGAGCCATGTTTAAAAGCTGGCAGCACTGATGTATCATTCATATGGCACCGTTCTACCTGTTCTTCCACCCTCTTGTGCCTGGAGGATTTTTTCTAGGAGAGGTTAGACTCACATTGTGTTCTTAATGGTCCCGGCTCCAATGGAATGTCATCTTTCTAGCTGCTAAACCATCATAGTCACAGGACGGAATGCTATGTCTGCAAGTTCCAGGATAACTAAAGCTACAGTCCCGTGTTTATAAGACTCTTGGGTTCTTCATCTCATTGCAAGGGCTTGTAACTTACAAAAAGGTTCCTTGGTCTCTTTATGGGACAGTTCCATATCAACAGGTTTGATATGTACTTGTGCATGCATTGTTGGGTTCCTGAGTCGGTGTGTTCCCCTGGTGATTGCAAAAATCTTTTCCACAATCCAAAAACATACTAGTAGGTTCATTAACATCCAACCACACTTACCCTTCTGTGTGGTATGACTATGGTGGGGACACTGGACTGTAATCATTTCCAAGAGAGAGTATGCATTATTATGTTTACGTAGACAATGGTATAACAAGACAGGTTTACTTATGATTGTTATTCCGAGAACTCTAAGCTTGAGGAAGGGCTACGTTCATGACAATTTAATTATTCAACAGGAAGACTGTTCTTGGTTAATTCAAGGGTCATTTGTTTTTTTATGTCACCTGCTGCCACATATATAACCTATATACACATCTGTTGTCATTTCCCACCACTGACATGGCTGTGAATTTGGGGATATTGCATTATTAGAAGTATATTTGGCCTAGCTACCTTTTAAAAAAAATGCTGGGCTTAATTTGCTCCTCATTCCATGGAAGCATCATGATATGTGAGAAACAATCAACCTTGAACCATCTGCTAGTTGGTATACAACCCTGCAACTCAGGTCTCTGCAGTGCACCCCTGCCCTAATCAAGGTGAATAAATAGACTGCTGGACAATCCCCTTTTTTGCCAGGTTAGTCTTTCAGCCTATGCCATGGATAAGGTCAGTCTGACTTTTTACTCCTTGGAGTTCTCCTGTGTATTGTTTGTATGAGTGTGTACTTAGCATGCCTGGGTGTAGCCTGGTCATTGGCCAGCTATTGTCAGTCATTGCTCTATATCCCTGAAAGCTAGACTCTGTTTAGGATCTGTTTGTCTGGGCCTGATCTGACCATCAGCCTATTGACTGACTGTTTGCTCTGACCATTTGTCTGAGGACTACAACTATCTAGCTTCTGTTCTGCTTGTTGGTTGTCTGTCACCCCTGGTGACACAATTGGTACACCGTACAGTGTGACAGAGTAAACCATTTGTTGTAATGTTGTAGAGTTTAGGCTCATAGTTTGTAACTGGGTCTAGAAGAGTTTAGATCGGTGAAACCACCATTGTGTCTGATGGATATCCACCCAGACATCCGTAGGATAAGCTGTAGAGATGGATGAACTACCCTCTATTCCTCTCTGAGTTGAACTTTTGCAAATTAGACGATCCAGGGAAAATTGTTCTACTCCTCTTTGATCAATAATCATTAGGTTGAGGTGATTGGGTATATATTTGCCTTAGTTTTTTTCTTTGATAGCTTGGAAATTGAATACGTTTAGGATAGTGACTGGCAGTAGCGTAGCGTAGGGGGTGCACTTGCCCCCGGGCGCCGGTCTGAAGGGGGTGCATCACTGGCCTCTGCAGTCTGCAGAAAATGAGTTGCTCACCCAGGCAGAGCCGATACTCAGTGGCAGCTGATGCTAAAGCAGCCGCCTGCAGGGACCAAAAAATCATTCCGGGACCAGCAGAAAGCAGACGCAGTGTGAAGGAGTGTGGCCGGCCCGGCCGATAGTGACTGGACCAATTCACCAAACAGTACCAGTATGAAAAATACAGTCATTTATTGGTTGGATACGCTTCCTTCAATACTGCATTCTCCATGGCCTGACCCAGAAGTTGTGCTCCAGAGCCAAAAGATCTATCACATTTTGCTGTGAATGTGTACCAGCAAATTTTTCCGAGATTTGTATCAATGGCAAATTGTGTTAGGTTGCCTTTTCATGATAGTTTAGCCAATAACTAAGCCACTGGCCTTTTAAACTTTGGACAGTATTCCGCTCCCCTTTGAGATCCTGCCCAAAGCCCCATAGTATATTCCAAATAAAGTGGCATTTCATAGGATTATGACCACATTTCTTGGCATGGAGTAAGTGAGAGTTTGGTAGAGGTGCCAGGGTAAAGGGGTGGATGATTTTTCTGCCAGGGTTCCTAGTAATTCTAGGAAGCTGGCAAGTAACTGAACCCGTCAGCATCCACACAAAAGGAGAATGCCAGTTTTAGTTTGACTTACACTTTAACTACATTATAACTAAAACCAATCATACCTAGTTGGTAAATAATTATGATTTGTGGCTGTAGTGGTATCTAGCACACTTACATTACAGGAGGTTCAGTGTAGCTCATCCATAACCCACCAAATACCCTTTTGATATGTAGAGGTAGATTTACAATTTCTTCACCACTAAGCCAATTGTCTTGTGCTGCCCACCATCCTACCCTAGTAAACTGGGTAGCCTGAGTATCACCCCTGCAAGATCAGACGTCATAGGCTCACAGCCACTCGAGTCACAATACACATGCTAAACCTAGGGATAAAGAATCTGAAAGTGGCAGTATGCCACGTCTGTGCACTTATAACCAATGACAAGATTAAAGCAAACTATCATCTCCTACTTAGTCAGCACTTTGGTTCTAGGCATATGGAGCTGGATTAGGTGAAGTTTATGTACACAGCACACAATTCCACCAACAAATATTCACAAGAACAGCTACAGTGAGGACCCATCTGGCTTGTATTGGTGGGCAGGTGGACAATCCGTATTGCACATGATACTGATTAACAGTAAACTAAATTGATTGCTATAAATAAGGATAATAAATCGCCTTATTATGACAGTGGAAATGTTTTCACCAGAGCCCTTTTTGGGGCTTAAGTTTAACGTTGACTCCTATTACCTCATAAACCAAAACTATTAACATTGTATAATCAACAGTCTTAGTTTTTGAGATTTAAGTATCATGAATCAAATAGAACTGCCCATCATGCTCATTGAAATCATGTAAAACACGGTCCACCCATAAGGTGGGCAAAATTACCCAACCACCAAGCTTTTCTAAAGCCTGTAAATCAAATAGAATTGACCATCTTATACCACTTGAAACACTGTCCAACCGCAAAGTGGACAACATTAACCCCGAAGAAACAGGTTAGGGGATTAACCTGCTACAAGCCCTTAGTGATGACTTTGTATACAGGTAAGAGTACTTCATTATACTATGTCAGTTTTCCAAAATGTCAGTGACCATGTCACAGGTCAGCTTTCCCTCACTCTGGTCAGCAGAAGCCGCATCCTCATCAACACCCAACAGGCCTCAGCCTGAAAGAATAAGAAGAAAGCCAGCAGACCAACCCAGAAGCATAGCCACCTCGAAATACAATTGTATCAATTGAAATAAAATTGTTATGAGCAGAAATGGGCCGAGGTGGAAGCTACAGTCCCATAGGGCCACAAAATCAAGAAGTGGCACTAACATGATGTGTCGGTGGCTGTGTGCCACCCCTGGATGTCATGCAGATCTTACCCACAGCCTTGTTGGGTATGCTGAAATCTGACTCTGATTATATTCCCTTGCAATAAAGGTAGAGAAAGACTGAATGGCTGCCAACTCTTTCTCATTAGAAGATAAATGGATCTCTCAGGCTAAAATGACTGTAATGGAGAGGGGGCTCCTTGTCTAGTCTACACTGACTACATCACCACCTGTGGATTCTTCAATAATCAGCAATAATTGGCCCAATTTGTCAGCGAGCTTCAGAAGACGGCTTGTGGGCTCCCACGTGTTAAATGAGCCAAGGACGCATGGAAAACATTTCCTCTGTGTGTGAGGGTCTTTCATTCTGAGTTTTCTCACCTCACGTTCCTCAAGGGTTTGTATCCAGCAATACTCCGGTTTTTGCCAATATATATTATCATGTTTCAGTGTTGTGTACACTTCAGCCTCAGAATCAGCCTTGTTAGCTCACTCTTAAGTTAGGGAGTCATCCAGTTTTTACTCAGCCTTAGCCTAGGTTCACACATGTCCATCAGGCGATATCGTGCATGAAGATTAATGTATTTTCTGCAGACGCACGGCAGAAGCATTTATTCTTAATGGCACCCCAAATGCATCGGCCAAAACACAACGTACAAAAGTACCGTGCGTTTTGGTGTGGCGCGTTTTAAAAAAAGGTGCATGAATAATTTGGCCGCGTAGGTCAGCCCCTTTGAAAAGAAAGGGCAGACCAGACGCACCCAAATGCGTATAAAACACGCATACATACACTTGGGAACCGGGGCTTTCTCTTCCTCCTGCATGATGTCACAATCTCTCGAGGTTCCTTCAATTCACCAGAGACTTGGTCCAGCCATCACCTTCACCTTGAGCTGTTAGGCTCTGTAAACGACAACATTCATACAAAAAAGGAGATATTGGAAAACATGTTTAAAAAAGCCAAAAGCTCCCCCATTTGGCTAGATAAAAAAAGAGACAGTGATCATTTGCAAAGCTAAAACACCACCGAAAGCATCCTCATTTTTTTTCAGTTGAGCTTAATAATGATTTGAATGATTGAAACTAAAGATTCTTATCCTTGTGTAAAGCTTTGTGAATTGAGCCTAATATACTATAAAAAAGAGAATGTATGTATGTATGTATATATATATATATATATCTATCTATATCTATATATAGATATAGATAGATATATATATATAGAGAGATAGATAGATAGATAGATAATAAAGGTACTATGCTTGCTAAGTTATGTGACTGCAAAATCTCAGCATATGTGTGTAATTCCACCTGTCAAGGATTGTGAAGACTTTCACAATTAACCTTAGGTCACTGCATTCCCTGAATAGATCCAATTTTCTCTGACATTGGTATAATGGACGGTTAAGTAGGCTAAATATAGTTCCCATTTACCCCTGAACTCATGGACAGGTCTCTGGCCTCTAACACTGCAGCAAGTGACTACAAAACCTGTGCTACAGAAGAAATCCACATCAAAGAGAATGTGTGTGAATTAAGGTAGCAAGGAACACAGAACACTATTGTCTGAGTAGTAGGAACAAGAATAGGCTATTGTGTTACCTATATATGTGTGTACAAGGCTGTATGGGTAAAAGGATCTTTAAGTCCTGCACTTTAGGCAGAAGACTACAACTTGGGTGTTTTTCCTTTTTTAACTATGGACGCACACTGGGGGTCTTGCAGGGCCCCAGCGAGCGGGAAGTGGCCGCCTAATTATAGAGTCACCTCTACTGCTTCCTGGCTGGCCGACCAACAGCACCAGGCCCATGGTGCTCTTAATCTGGCCCTGACTACTACCATCTAGCGGCTGAACCATTACTCACAGTATAAACTATGGCAATGGTTTTTGATGGAGTCAACTTCATGTACTTACCTGTTTGCATTAAACATCATTAAAAGCTTTAAACCTATATGTCTGTTAAATGGTAAGTCTACCTAAAATTGTAATTTCAGCGTTGGGTAGTTGTTGGACAATTTATGACAATTCTCCAATATTTTGGTGACTCTGAGTCTGTTGAGGAAATCTCTGGGCTCCAGTCTTCAGGTCTGCATACCTGCTGTGCCCATTACGAGGGGCTTCCAATGTAAACATTGGTGTATGTTATATTATGAAGCCCACCAGGCTTCACCTAAACGTTTTATATATAATAAACATATATACTTATGACATGGTGATTGTCAATAGACTTTTATATTTGTCAGAGGACTACTAAAGAAAGAAATAACCTGACATTTTAACCAATTGTGTTTTCCATGGTTTTTCATTTGGCCAGCATGTGAAAATATTCCAGGTCATACTGTACTTATTCTTTTTTTTTTTGTGAACGTGGGAAGTGGGCTATGATGACTTTGGTTTGTGCTCCTTGGTGACAAAGAAAATCACTTCTAATCCTCAAGAAGTGGCCAATTTTACAATAGAAGAGCACCACCTAATCCTTTGAAAATAAAACCCAAAGATTAGAAGGATCAGGGCAGACATTCCCAATGCTGTAATGAGCTTAATGTGTGAGAACCTGTGCTGGATTTGTGGGATGGACCGCTGAACAAAGTCATTTTTGGTTATGTGTCAATGAATTGGCTATTAGGGAAATCACTTACATGGCTTATTGTATGAAGCTACAACAAGATCTTACATGGAGTAATAAGAGTTATAATCAATGACGCCAAATGGCGTTATAAGGCATAGTATGAATGAGAGGAAGAGTAATTGGATAAAGTTTTGCTGAGTCAAATCTTACAATATCTAGGGACTCACAGCTTACTGATCTGTGACTCAGGGACCGGAAAGGGCCTATTTACTTAAACATGAACCCAACCTAGTGGGAAATATATTGTCAATCCTTGTACCCAGTCCTTGTTTCCCTTGTAAGCTGTTATAACTAGACCCAGGTGTCCAGTGTAAAAATAACAGGGCCACCAAGGCCCAGGGGTCAGACAAAGGTATAATAAATAGTCTTGGTGGCCCTGTGGAAAGTAAACTGCTAAACCTGGGAAGCTCAGTGGATATTAGGCTGCTTATTCCTGGCAGCCTAGTGGTAAGGAAACTGCTTTTCACTGGTGGCCGGGTGAAAAGTAAGTTGTACGCCCAGTGGAAACTAAACTGACTGGAAGCTCTGGGGAAAGTAAACTCTTTATCCTTGTGGCCCTGTGGAAAGTACATTTGGCATTTCAGTGGGTTATAAACAGCTGAACCCTGGTAGCCTAGTAGGAACCCAAATGTTTAGCCTTGGTGGCCCAGTAGAAAGTAAATTCTTATCCCTGGCAACCCAGTGGGAAGTAAACTGCTAATTCCTGATGGTCCAGTGAAAAGTATGTTGTATGCCCAGTGGAAACTAAACTGCTTGGAAGCTTAAGAGAAAGTCAACTCTTTATCCTTGGTGTCCCTGTGGAAAGTACATTTGGCACTCCAGTGGTATGTAAACTACTGATCCCTGGTAGCCCAGTAGAAATTCAACTGTTTAGCCTTGTTGGCCCAGTGGAAAGTACATTTTTATCCCTAGCAGCCCAGTAAGAAGTAAACTGATAATTCCTTGTGGCCTAGTATAAAGTAAACTGCTTATCCTTGGTAGTACAACAGAGAATAAACTGCTTATCACTGGCAGCGCATTGGAAAGTAAGACATATTAACCTCCATTATACCTGAATTTCAGGATCACAGTGCAACCCTGCCATAGCCATTTATTAATGTGGTTTCCCATATCAGCGCCGTAGATTTTACTAGTTTAGGTTAGTCGGAGAACAAGCAGCCCAAGATTATAATCTGATGGTTGGTATTGGTTATTGCACTTCGCATGTTCCTGAGCTGGTGCATCCCAAAATGATATTTATATATGATGGATACAGATAAGATTAGGCAACCATTAGCTCATTTGGCATTCTGGCTCAGACAGGTGTCCCCAGCACAGGGTCCCACTCCTCCTGTTGAAAGTGTTATCATTTCCTCTGCTTCTGTAATGTACAATAAATGTAAAAGCTGCAGAAGGGATCTCAGGAGGTTTACTTGCCAGAATCCCAAAATGATGTAATAAGCCCTTGGGTGATTTAAGTATCAACACTGGCATATTATTTTTAATGTTTTGAGCCTTTAAACACACCACCCTTGGCCACAAGGTTGGGTAGCACAGAACAGCACCTAACAGTTTACACATTTGAAAGTCAACTTTACATTACACCAAAAAAAAATACAAAGTACATATTCAGATGAATAGTAATGAACCGGAAAAATAGGCTTAAGCAGATCAACTCTCCCGGGATGATGAGAAAGAGTTAACAGAAAACCAGTTTTACCAGACCATCCATCCTGGTGTCCGAAGATCTCCAGGTCTTACTCACGACTCCACCTTGGATTACATGTACACATGTATTGCTGTAAAAGATGGCTTTGTGCTTAACAAGTTGTGTTTTCTTGCTCTATAAATAACATCTTTTATTTTTTACGATATCTCTCCGGATCATGAGCTTTTGTATCTTTGACATTACAATGTCCAGCCCTCTCTGCTCTGCCAGTGAGCAGAGAGCCTGCTGGGATTAGGAAAGATAATGGTGGCATAATGCTAGTCAATTTATTTTTGCCTTCCACTAGATTGACCACCATATCATGTAGACCTCACATCAGTATGAACGTTGCGGACAAATAACTCATGCATTCTCCTTTCTATTCTGTAAGTGCTGAAGTGTAAAGCTAGCCATACGTGGCTCAAATTTTTAGGGATTCCTGGTTCAAAGACCTCAGGTTGGCTATACCCTACACAGCAAGTAATTAATCTCTGGTGATTTTGTGCCCGTTTTCGAGCCCATAATTCTACTTATCATGTTTAAGGCCTAAAGAAGAGGGAGATCTTTGAATACCCAAAATGCATTGCTCTTCTTAACTGTTGAAGAGGAACCTATTCTATTTTAAATGTTTTGGACTATCGTGCTGTATTGTTTGGTGCCCTCCTTGGACTGGATATATGCGTATATTTCAACCCTTGATTCTTTTGTATGTGGGACATCCCGCTTTTGTGGAGAACGGTCTCACTGGAGCCATTGTGCTTTATCACGTTCTGACCGATTTCTGAATGCATGAATCCAGTGCCTGACTTATACTTGTTCCTGAATGCAACAGGGGACATGGCTCCTCCACCCATGCTGTTTAGCGTTGATGGAGGAATCCATTTGATTTCTCTCATTCATCTGTGGGCTGACCTAGAGAAATCCATTAGTGTTTGGCTAGCTCACATCCACCTAAAGTCCTTTTTGAGACATGTCAGCAGATTATTCTTCTCTTTTAGGGTCTCCTGTAAAGATCGTGGCTTCATTTGACTGCCACTGCTCTTTTATACTCCATTGGCTTTATGGTGAGCATTGTAATCCGGTACCATGGCAGAAGTGTAAACTGGAATAAACGAAAAGTAAAAACAAAAGTGAAATCTAGATTCCAGACAGACAGCAAACACATGGTTCAACTACACATAATGTCAACTAAATTTTCTCCTGAAGGATTTGTATTTCTGTCCCGCCATGTTTGTTATTTATATACCTCTGTCAGACAGCATAGCCAGAAGGGTGGCACCACCTTATGTGTTAGACTTAAAGGGTAAGTTCACATACTCAAAGTGAATTTATGAAAATGGAATTACCTGCTCAAATCTGCCCCATCTCCCCCTCTCTCCCACTGTACTTACCTTTTGGCGACCATTTCATGCCTTCCGCCAGTATGGGTGTACTATCCGTACTGATCCATTGCGCAGCACTGCACTATACATTTTGAATTTCACTCGCAAAGTGTGAGCACTCATTGGTCAGCGTGGTCACCTGGCCTTGCCAATCAATGAGAAGAACTTCTCACCTAAAGTTTCTCATTGGTCAGCACAGTCAGAAGCAATCCAGGGCTGCGCCATGGATCAGTACGAATAGTACGCCCGTACTGGCAGAGGGGAAGGACCGTTTGCCAAAAGGTAACTATAGCAAGG
>NW_017306364.1:1437981-1467658 GCF_000935625.1 Nanorana parkeri
GGGGGGGGGCAGATTTGAGCGGGTAATTCAATTTTCCCAACTTCACCTGGGAAAGCGAACTTACCCTTTAAGGAATACATTTGTGTCACCACCTTCCCAAGTGTGGTATGATGATTGGACAATAAAGACAAACAGCCTGATAAGTCACCATTTCTGCCCACTCTGCTCTCTCCTGTGGTGAGCATGTTCCCTTCCAGCACATATGCATGCAGCAGAGTACCAACTGCTGGACAGGGGAACACAGAGGCCGATGCTAGCTGCTTTTAAGGTTTTTTTGTTAACATTAGTCTGTAGTTTGACTTGCTGATGATCATACTAATGTTCCTCCTGGGTGCCAGCAGGTAATAATGCACCACCCCACTTAATCTGTATACTAACAGAATTTCAAAACTCCTTCCAGACTGTTCATATATGTTATAGCAAAGTCACTTTCCATAGCTTCTAATGATCAGATTATTTGGAAAGCTGTAGAACAGGCTCCCTTGTGAGTACTGTCCAGGCTCCCTAAATAACTTGTGAGACACTTGTAAACAAGGTGTATCCAAGACTGGATTTCTGCAAAGCCATTGAAAGCCGTGGCCAAGAGTAGTAGGACAGCATGCTGCTGAGCTGACTGTCACATTCCAGTGTATAATATATGATTTGAGACTACCGTGCTGCCTGCCAGTGCCAACTGAGCGAGTCCTCATTGTCGATGTCCTTCTGCAGTTTGTGCATTTTTGTTGGTGAAATTGTGTACTGTAGTTCCCAAAGTCTAGGTCTATACACGTAGAAGCAATATTAGCATATAAGTATTGAATGCAGAGACTGTATCTCTTAGCCTTACTGCCCTCAGCCTAAGTGTGCCTTGTGTGGCTTTGATGGTTTAATACCAAGGCTAGCCAGTGGACTGGAGTAGGGGTGGCACAAGACAGTTGGCCTAGGGGGCAGGAAAATCCATCCAGCCCTGGGCCTATCTCTTTACTAGTTGGAATGTCCCCAGCATATGAGTCTAGGAATAGGCCATCTATCTCCCAGAAATCTCCATTAGGAAAGGGAAAATGTCGCAGTTGCTGGTATCCATTTCTTAGTTGACTCGCCATTGTTATTAGGACCCATTACCAGGTATTATGTTGGAACACGTTCATGTCCCTGACAACATTTATTCATGTAAGTACACTACTACATCATGTGTCGTGTACTAGAATAAGTACTTACCCCCCAAAATTGTTCTCCACTTTACTTCTCACTTTCTGTTGTGTATTCAAAACAGAAAAGGATGGGTAAGCACCCCATTGGGACTCGCACTGAAATTAAAAACAGATCATGAAAAGAACTTTGCGTTTTATTGATAAAAATGCATTTAAAAAGGCATTCCATTTTGGATCTCCCCTTTAAGGGCTTAAGGGAGAGGGTTCAAAGACTTGAGAATGAATATTTGGTGTGGATACCTTGTACACACGTGAATCAGTTTGATTCTTTTAACGATCAGAAGTTTGTTTTTCGGAGCGTCGCACCTACCTTAACTTTCAACTTTCTGAGAAACCAACCACATTTCCCTGTTCTCGCTATGAGTTAAGCCGTCATAGAGAACCTTTGCCCACATGTTCCAACGCTACCATACACATCCACACCAATGCATACCCTATGCAACAAAATAAAATAAAAGTTTAGGCTATAGGTACACTTTAAAGGGGTCAGAATGTAGTGGCAATGTGCCAAATACATTATTTCTTATGGAGCCAATGTTCACAATGTACATTAACATAAGAAAAATGTAAAGGTTTAATTGTCAATGTACAGAAAAGGTTAATTGCTGAAACACTCCCTCCCTACCAGAAAGCATTTTATGTGGTGGGTGATGGCCCTAACATAGTGGCTGGCACACAGCTCAAAGCCCCGCAGGTCATGGCCCCACAGAAGGACCAGGAGTCCTGACTTCCCAGCATGTGGTCTATCAGGCTCTGTGGTGGCTTCTGAGGTTAGAAGAACATCAAGATCTTTCTTGGTGGTCCTCCAGAAGTTTAAACCAAAGCTTTAATTACAGAGACTCAGAGGAAGACATGTATGAAAAGAATTGTGGGAAGTTTCTTTGTACTGGAATTAAACATCGTAGTTCTGTGCCTAGGTAGCAAAATAAGGTGGGCCGCCAGAATCCTGGCTTTTGAATGTATGTCTATTGAAGTTCAGTTAAAAGTTTGCTTTAACTCAAAACACAAGGTAGGGAGTACATAATGTCTGTTGATACCATACACAGAGATCTGTGTGAAAACTGTAGGAGGATAAACTTTAATATAGACTTCCCATATTGTACTGGACATATGGTTGAGTAAATAAAGCTATTAAAATATTTGAAAATATTACATTGTTTTTAGCAGCCTCATTGCATATCTCTAGGTTAAAATGTATGCATTTATTCTCTTGATAAGGCATCGGCCCCACATACACACACACACACACACACACACACACACACACGCACACACTATCACGTACCAGACTGGAGACTCAGCTGAGAAGGGGGCTGCCCGTGCACCTCTCGTCCCACACCTCTGGAATTATATACAGGGGATGTAAGGACTTAGTGGGGTACAGGTGCCAGTACTGGTGGCTGGCCGGTTAGAGAAGACGCTTGAGTGCGTTGGACAAGCCGATGAATCGGCAGGACTGGGATGACACTGTGACCTCTAGTAACCAGAGTAGGCAACGGATGAGAGACCAATGAACCACTGGCTGGATGTTGCTGTTCAGGGTACTGATGGAGCGATCCACCAAGTCCAGACCAGGAATGGAGTCAGGATCAAGCCGAGGTCATACACAGGAATCCAAATCTTGAAGTGCCGAATCACAGATCAGGAGCAAGGTCAGGAATCATAAGCCAGGGTCATACACAGGAGATCAGAGAGCAGAGGTACCAAATCAGGAGGAGGAAGTGGAGTCAATGGTCACAAGCTAGGTTCATGCACAGGAAATCAGCATACTGGAACAGAGTACAGGGCAGACAGGGACTAGCTGACGATCACTCAGCAACTTGGTCATGGCTTCTTGTCAGTTTACATATAGGATAGCATGCACGTGTGCTAAAGTGCATTTACCAGGAACTTTCAGCAACGGATTGCATGCTTGTGTGTGCACGTTTTTGGGCAGGGATCAATCTGCAGGTAAGTCTCTTACACACACACTGATACTTCACTGCACTCCCTTGGTGCTCTGTTTGGAATTCCCCAAACATATCCAGTATTTCTGGGCATGGAGACGCATTTAACCTTTTCTCCTTCTTTCCAGGATGCAGTGCTTCGGCCTGGGCGGCCATTCACCAGGACTGAACACTGTCACTTAAGGGAGGCAAGGGAAGGTTATTCTCCTTATATCTCCGGTGGAAAGAAAACTTTTCCTGCAGTGGGGCTGCCCCCATGCTGCAAGAGTTAAATGTTCTAATAGGTCTAGGGTACTTGGGTAAAGTAGTTTGACATGCATGATCCCCACTCCCCCGGCAGTCTTCACTCTCCCCGTCTCCCCTACACCCCGGCTTGTGGACTGTCACTCGGCGTCCACACGTATAATGTAGATTATGGGCTCCAATGTAGTTTCCAATGCTGCCATATCTCTAGAATTGGGCACAACTGAGAAAAGGAAATTGTCAGCCAAGTCCCATAAGTTAACCATACTCAAGCATGTTTGAGACTTGATTGGCAGATCCATCCCTGGATCAAACGTTAGGCTTGAAATACTAAAGTAATGCAAGGAATGCATAATGTTTTTTTGATACTGGTTCACAAACATCATATTCATATGAATAAGTGAACATTTACATTCCTTCAGGTCCCATTTAAAGGGTGAACTTCATAAAAGAAAAATCATGCATTTACTATTCTTTTGCATATCATGCATTTACTATTCTTTTCCATAGGAGCCGTAAAGCACTGCAACTGTGATCAGTAGAGGACCCTTCGTTCTCTGCAGAGGTCCAACAACTCCCTTGCTGAATCAGAGCTACATCACTCTAATCAGCAGGGAACATGAGCTTTGTTGCAGAGCTATAGGCCTGACTCATCAGGCGGTGGGTTTAACCTCTCCAGAGAGATCACTGCTTCCATAGAGAGAGCAAGGTCCTTCTCTGCAGCATGCTGGCAGGGGACAGGCTTTCCTACTCCAGCTAGGGCTGATTTCTATCAGAAAACAAGGCTTTGTATTCCTTTGTGTTTTTGATGCACATGGAATGGATTTAGCTGATTTTAAACTGAAAGTTCAGTTGAGCTTTAATGCGACTTTCTGACCAATACACTCAACATTCAGCCATAGTCTGGTAGCAATGGGTCATGAACAAATTGTAATGTTGTTTAGTCTGTGATATTCAATACCATAGCACATTCATTCATAAAAAAAAAAGCAGACATGTCATACCTCTGGTTTTTATCTTGATAGTATGGTTAAGAGATTAACTTCGTCATTCTGCAGACCACTAATTAAGACCTAAAAGGGATTTAGAAATTGTGATGAGGAAAGCATTCATTAAGGTAATCAGAGAGTCCCAGTGATAAGATGCACCATCTAGTAATCACCTGGTCAGGGATATGATCTGCTCCATGAACAGCAGTGAAGGCTGGAGTCAAAGTATTTGTAGCTTTCTCATAAATCTGTGGGTTGAATCCTTATATAGAATCAATGTATCAAACATAGACAGACATTAGTGGCCGACAATGCCAGACGGAGGATTTCTCACCCTTGCTGGTTTAGTATAGTTATGGGCATTTTGCTATTTTATAAACACAACATTAAAGATGTCCTTTCCTTAAAGGAGAACTATGAGGTGAGTGCTTTTCACTCACCTCATAGTTCTAGCCGACCTGTGACAATGAGACTGTCACAGGTCGGCTTAGTAGAGCGGGAGGTGAGCGAACAGATACAGGCGTTCGCTCACCTCTCGATCCTGTCACGGCTCTCTGCCGTGACAGGGGAGTGGCTGGATTATGGACAAACACAATGCATTTGCTTTAAGAGTCATAACCCAATGTGTTTAGAGGTTCATCCAACCTCCAAATGATTGCATTTGTTATTTCAAGTTTTTAGAGGAAAGGAAACTGTGGGGGATCATGGGGCATCCGCAGAATTTAACTGATCACTATTTACATGGATATTCTTTATCTTTCACAACATGGACTAGGAGTTTGTCCTTTTGCCAGTGGTGTTTTTCTTTCCCATTGCGGAAAGTTGGGGAGTATGCATCAATACCTCAAATAATTCTTTGCTCTTGTGCTAATTCTGTTGTGTTGATGACTTTTGTGAGTGAGCAGACTGCCATTCTGTGCTGGGTCTATGGGACACCTGACTGCCCCATGGGAAACATATGGTTGTGTGCTTGCCACAGCTGGTGTGAGCACGTTTGGGGAATAGAGGACAAGCTGTGTTTATTTCTGAGCTGCTTATCTGAGTAACTATTGCATATAAAAAAAAACCCTTTCATATGTCTGTACACAGCAGATAAAAGACAAACTGCTTCAGAATTTTTTTTATCTAACTTATGGCCATTACATACGTGCTTATACATGCACATATACATTTTAGTATGCTTATTTTTGTCCTGAATGTATTGGTAGTAATGTTCTGGTAGTATAATATAGGGCATTTGCAAGAATCTGGGCCAAAATCAGATTTCAAATCCCAAAAAAGTTGTTTCACACTTAGACCCACTGCAATCTTATGTCCAGACTCTGACAATGATGCGGTCCACACACAGAGCAGGGTCTTTTCCATTTACTATAAATGAAACAGGATTAGCTCTTGGAAACCATTTACTTGGTTCACTGGCCTAAATCTGGTTTAGAATATTGTGATAGTTTCCAAAGAACTTATACTTATGACTGTATTGCTACCAATGATAAGGCAAACAATTGGATGAGCCAGGGCTGTCCCAATAATGTGGTAGCCTGTGGTTGTTCCCTCAGGCTGCATCTCTTTGGGTCAAGTGTGGGGGGGGGGGGGGGGGGGAAACTGCATGGAAAGATGTGTAAGGGCCATACACATTGGACCCACTGGAACACCCTGGCTGACATCCAGCCTGGCCTGGGTTCCGCTGAGCTCCTGGCAACAAATGGCATCACTGATTGTGAGGAGCTCGCCGGGACACAGGCTAGAGCGTCCCAGGTTGCTAAGAGCTAGGCGGAGAGATGCAGAACCCTTACATCACTGCCTGCTCAGCTCTTAGTGGCGTCACTGTCCACTAGCACTACACCCCTAGGCAGTAAAAAGGCTAGGGGCACCCCTGGCTTGAATCATTACTGTAAAAGGAAAGAGCAGGTGTTGTAATGGTTCCTGCTAAGAGGAGGGAGAGAAGATTCTAAGAAACTCAAGTAAGCGTTGAATAAAATGGTCCCACTGACCACTAGTGTTAAGGGTTTCAGCAGAGTTATAAGGCGCCACGGACTTGCAATCAAAGGATATTTAAGGCAAAAGAGGTGAGAGCACCACAAAATTTCACAAATATTGAAACAACTTAATAAATGCAAAGTTCTCAGAAAAAGCTTCTGAAACGTGTTGGCTTTTCCTTAGAACCTTGCAATTAATAAAGTGTTTCTGTATGTGTGAACGTTTGTGCTGCTATCACCTGTTTATTTAAGGTCTTATTCTAAGTACCTAATGCATGGTAACAGCATACCAGAGAGCTGCATACACACTTTAAAGATTTCCAGACCCATTCTGAATGTGTCTGGAAATCTGGTAAGTACCAAAGTTAAGGACCAGAGCTCCACCATCTTATATCTGTGCAATCAAATTAGGTTTTTTATTAGAGGAAGGGGATAGAAGGCCCCATTGACCACCAGTTAAAGGGGGGGTTTTTTTGGACGACCAATAAAAAGCGGTTTTTATTGGGTGTGAAGGCATAACTACCAGTTAAAGAGTGCTTTTGTTTAGAAGATTTTCTCCATCTTGTGATGGAAGAAAAAGACTGAAATTACTGGACCCATGTTGGTCTACGGAAATCGGATGTAAAGGGACATGTGTATGTTTACATCTGGCACAGTGAGGTCCGTCGAAATGGAACTCTGATCTGTTTGGTTTTCTGGACCTGGCCGGCGCCAGGAGTATCTGGATGTAAACTGACAGGTGGACTTGATTGGAATGCCCATGTCAAAGGAGTCTGAGGACTAGTTCACACCAGCCCCAGAACGGTCCAGCCCGATTGGTGTCGGAAAGCACTGGATCACATTCCGGCCGGCTCGCTTTGTTTTGGGGCGTGAGGGGGCATGGCAGTGCAGTAAAGTCAATGGCACCGCAGCCACACTCTCTGGCCGCACTGCGATCGCCCGCACCTGAACGCATGGCACATCAATGCCTGTGTTCCGATCCGGTGCGGTCAGAAAACATACTGCATGCATTAATCGGGCCGAACGCACTGGGGTTGGTGTGAACTAGCCCTTAGGAAGACATTTTACCTTGGTGACAGCTGGGGGGTCTGCCACTAGGAACTGAAAATGGTACAAAATCTTTGGAGCAAACTTGTACAGCTATCGGGGCTGTTTGATTTAAATCCTGATGTACCTGAGCCATTTCATTTTTACCTATTATCAGTTTACTTAATAAACACTCAATTAAAAGATAATTCCTTGGCATAAAATACATACTGCATGCCTTTTAACGTCAGGGAATTAGTGTTGCTTTCAAATAATTACCCCTTTGTAAGATTTGACTCTCTCTTTCTGCACTATGTTACTAATTACACCTTTATATGACATAAATTACATGGGCATTAACTTGTGCAAACTGTGCATACAAAACAAAGGATGCTAATTAAATGTAATCATGCTTGTGATATCATGTTGATAAGGATATGATTTATGCCTCTCACGGAAAACAGTGCATTAAAGGGATGTTTTATTTGATGGCGATGGGTTCCAGGATTATTATGATGCAACTGCCTTAATAAAGTATGATTTTTAATGACAGGGTCCGCCCCTTTTTGGGTTAGCGGCCTTAAAGCCCATCTCAAGGCAAAGCTTAAGCCCCTCTATCCCCTCAAACACCTCCTGAAACCTCATATCACTGATTCAGCAGTTATTTTTTTTATATATTATTACTTTAGGAAGCTCTTTTATTCTTACCTAACTCAACCATCCATGTCCCCCCCTCACCCAAACCATCTCCAGGAGTCATGGCTGGTGGGTCCATTGCAGCAGTGGACTAGTTACCTCTTAATAATGCAATCTTCTACATGCTGAGAAGATCCATCCACATGACAGCAAAAATGAAGTGTCCACATCTCCTAGACAGTGACATGGACACCCAAAAAACGATTTCCCTCTCCTCATTGAAGAGGATAGAAGACATGGGAGCTGGCATGTCACATGCCCATGGACTAAGCTGAGTATTTTGGACATTTAGATGAGGTTTAATTTACGAAATAACCCAGTGATGAGTTGGGCGGGGCAAGGGGTAGGTGGGCGCTATGCATGAAGTACAGCTGGGAAGATCCTTCCACATGACAGCAAAGAGCAAGTGTCCATGTCTCCCAGACAGTGACATGGCACCCAAAGATGGATTTCCCCCTCCTCATTGAAGAGGATAGAAGACTTGGGACATGTCACATGACCATGGGCTAAACGGAGTATTTTGGACATTTAGATTAGTTTTTATTCACAAATAACCAAGTGATGAGTTGGGGGGCAAGTGGTAGGTGGGAGCTATGCATGAACTACAGTTTTAAAGCATATCAGCCTTAGACCCCTTCTTGTTGCTCCTCCATCATCCTGGCGTGTCAAGAAGAAGCCCTTTGTAAGCTCCAAGTCTATCTGGTTGGCTGGTTAAGGACTATCTCCCTATGTGATAGCACCCAAGCCCGTTGATCAGCCACTTAGGCACCCAACCCTCCATTGTAGGAGGAGTAGGAGGAATCTGAGTCTCAGAGTCACATGTTTCCTCAGATAAAGAATGTCATTACAAAATAACGCCATATCCAAAATAACAAGCCAAAACATTTCAGGGAAAGGCTGTTCCTGCTTCTTCAGGGCTTTAATATGCTCTATAAAATGGAAGGACTAGATTTGAATTATGTTCTACAAAACATATCTATAACTCATTATTAATAAAAGTACTTCAGCAGTTGACAGTTTAGATCCAGCACCAACTATACAGACCTCTCCTGGCATACTGATGAGTCATGGTCTGGCACTTCGAATGGGTCTTCTTGTTAAAGATAACAAGGTATATGCAGAAATTAATCTTCAGGCTCTGTTGCTGTACATTTCAACTATATACAGTAGATTTTCTATAGAATTCAGTCTAGGTGATAAAGAAAATGGAATCCTAGAGTTTGCAAAGACACAGGTCACAAATGTGGACCCCAGACTGCTACGAATGACCAAAACCCAGTGGTTCCACCACATACTGGAGATGTTGGTTGCCATGCTGGCAGAATACTAAAGCTACACTCTAGTCAAATCTGGCAATGAAGGCTTGAGATGCATACAGGGAATGAAAACTTAGGACTTCGGTTTTACATCCAGGCTTTGCTGTAGTGAGCCAATCCACTTCTCTCCCTTTTGATGATAATCTAATGATCTGGGAATACCTTTTGCTTACCTAATTTTAGGAGTTATATTCCCAAACACACCCAATGTGGGCATTTTACTGTGTTTCATGTACAAAAAGCCTAATGGGTCAGTAATAAGGAGTTTGTAATGACCACTGCAACTTCAAACCCGCCTTTGAAGTTTTAACCTTTAACTGGCCATACACATGACAGGACCAGAATTCTTGTATTGTACAGAAGGACGCCAAGGGCCTGCTCACATTCCAGAGCGTCAGACAGCCGGGAGAGTGAGGAATAAGATCAGTTCTGCATATCAATGCATTTACCATCCGGTAGGCAAAGCAAGGTGACCCTTGCCATGTTGAAGGGATCCACTGATCCTCAAAAGACTAGTGCCAATGCTGATCACATGTGTAGCACCATGGCACATATGATCAGCCAAGATGGCACCTTACTTGGCTGTAAAGAATGAGAGGGTGTAGTTCTGCTTTAACATTTTGGATTTTTTTCCCACACTTCCATACTTCCTTCACTGTCACGGGGACAAACAGACAGGGTGAATCTCTCCAGTGGAGACACTGACAACAACAAAAAATTAATGGGGGTCCAACCCTTCCACATTTTGTCCACAGCTAAAAAATGATTCTGCCTTTAGATCCATTTTATTGTTTAACTAATGAGCCTGTATGGCATATGATACTGATGTAGACAAGATGCCTGTACTGGGTATTCATATAGGTGCCTCTGATCTGGGAGGCTGTAATGCTATGTAATGTACGTTGTACAAAATGAAGTATGTAGGCCACCCTCGCTCTGCATCTAAGTCAACTGGAATGCCCTCTGGTTTCGTGCCAGTGCTTGCTCAACATGGAGCTCCACCACAGAGAAAAAAAACGTGTTTACCTTCCCTCGGGCTTCAGCAGCCGAGTACTGAATCAGGTATGCATCCCTCAGATGGGTGCCAACTATGTAACCTGCTTGTTGTGCTGAGTGTGACTGTGCCCTGCATAATCAGCTAATGAAGTATCTTCCACAAGGCACTGACCCAATTACTGTGGTAGGTTTCAGGACAGCTCCATGGAGATTCTAAGCATTGCATCTAAACTGACTATATATACTATATACACATACACACACTGATCAGCCATAACATTATGACTACCCACCTATTATTGAGTAGGTCCCCTTTTTGCCACCATCACATCCCACAGATGCTCAATTGGATTGAGATCTGGAGAATTTGGAGGCCAAATCAACATCTCAAACTCGTTATGTTGCTCAAACAATTCTTGAACCAATTTTGCAGTGTGCAGGGTGCGCTATACTGCTGAAAGAGGCCACTGCCATCAGGGAATTCCATTTCCCTGAAGGGGTGTACATGGTCAGCAACATTGTTTAGGTAGGAGAAACATGTCAAAGTTACATCCACATGAATGGCAGGACCCAAGGTTTCCCAGCAGAACATTAATCAAAGCATCACACTGACTCTGCCAGCTTGCCTCTTGTATATGTATATTTGAATTTGAGTACAGACATTTGCCCAGTTATTTTGCATAGTGCAGGGGTTAGTGATCAGCTATGAGTTTTTAGTTCTCCCTCCAACTGTGTAATTTCACCCCATATTGACACTATATGTTTATTAAAGTATCCTAACTATAAGCAATTATAACTAACTATAAGCAAGGTTTTCCAAAGTAGACCTTTTTGGACACTTATTATTTATAATGTATTTAGGTGAGGTGATTGATAAATGTGTGTAAATGCCTCGAGGTGGTTATACGTTTTGCAGGGTTTATGTTTATGAGCGCTGTGGTATTTAATAAGGTTAAAAGTAATGCACTTACAGCATATTAAAAAACATCTCGCCTGTCATGCATCGGATGAAAGTCCCATCTCAGCTGCTGGTCCGAGATTGCTATCAGGATAGGGATAAAGCAGAGTCCAGTTCAGTCCAGGAAGATCCCAGGACGCCTGTGCTGCATATACTTTGTACTAGGGTTGCACAGATACCAAGTACATGACTCGGTACAAGTACGAGTACATGTACCGATACTTTTGAGCTCCAAGACTAGACTAGAGAACAATTCAAAAATTAGGAGGCAGCTGTCATTTGTAAGGAGCACACGGAGCTCCTGGGATTTGTACATCTCTGTTTCAATGTACGATTTTGTTTTTATAAATATAAATAAAGGGATGCACAGATACCAGTTTTGCGAGTACGAGTACTGGTACTTGCCGAGTACTTACAAGTACAAGTACTGATACATTTTTGTTTATTGTCATGTGATGGTTTTTCTACAACAATACAGACTAATGATTTCAGGACAGTGGTGGAGTGCCAGAGCCAGGTCCCAGCTGCAACCGCTGCAGCTCTGGTAGTTCTCATGAAAATGCCAAGTATCTGTGCATCCCTACTTTGTACTATAAGGTGTCCCTCTTTCTAGCCTCAGAAAGTTGGGTGGTATGTTGTGTGAACGCTATTTGGCCATTTCTCTAGTTCTATTATTCCAGTGCAATCTCAGGAAAACAGCAACCCATACTGTTTAATGGGTCAGTCCTCTTTAGAGCTCTGTAGTGAGTTGGATACCAACAATTAGACTCCAATGTGGGATGGGTTACCCCTAACCCGGCTGTCTTGTGCCCACCCCACCATAGTAGACTGGCTACCCTAAGTATCATACCAACAAGTTCAGATGTTGTAGTTACACAAAGCACACCAAGGCTTGGTGGGAGAGTGTAAAGGGGCCGTTTGCTCACTCTGTGTCAGTATGCCTAAAATTGATTAAAAAAGAACCCTGTTTGCTAGTAGTTTGGTTCTAGGTGTATGGAACCTTAGTAGGTGAATTGTAAAATATTCCATCAAGAAGAATGCACAATCCATGCAGGAGCAGCAACAATGAGGCCATGTTACTGGCAGGTAGGAGGTTTTTTTGTATTTTTTGTATTATACACGGGAATGTGTTACTGACCAATAGTAACATAATAACTGGATGGTTGTGAGCCACCCTAGGCTATGGCCTATGATGCAGAAATCCAGCCTTGGATGAAATGGGCCATCCATAAAGCAGGCTGTACCTTGGTGCTACTGTTGGTTGGCATAGGGTCAGGTCTTGGGTTCTGCTGACTTTAACATACAGACAATTTTGCCTTCTGCCCAAGTTAATTAGAACTGCCTGACATTTTGGCAAATTGGGGGAACTGAAAGCTGCTGCGGGTACGTGCAAGCATCTCTATGTGTCTATACTTTATGACATTGATCAGTTGGGCTGAAACGTTCAAGGCAGCAGTGAATATTGGGTCCACACAGCATGTTGACACTTATGTATTGATTTCAGGATAATGTACGGTATCCACTGCATCCTTATGTACATTAATAATCATAGCATTCCTGTGAGTGTTCCAAGGCTGCACGCAACAAACAGATAACCTTTGGTAACACCAAGAACTTTGTGCACTTAGGAAAGCTTAATATATTTTTGCTGGGATTTGGTGTTCATCTATAGCTGTGTTCTGCAGTGTGCCGCTTTTTAAAAAAAAAAACAGCAAACTTTAAAACAGGTCCCCCTTACCTGTTTCTGAACCCTTGTAAGTCGCGGCGGCTCTGCGGGCGTGTGTCCGGCCTGTGTGGTGAGCGCGGCGTACGCAGCGTAACTCGTGTATGGAGCTGCGAACAGGCGGGCGTGGGAGGCGAGCAGGAAATTTAAATTTTTGCAGACAAATCGACCATGAAAAACATTGACAACGTTTTCCATTGTCGATTTTAATCGACTAATTGTTGCAGCTCTATATTATTGCTGGGATTTGTAGTCCTCTATAGCTGGTGGTATTCTCCATTGCGCTGTATAATGATTATACTGCGCAATGCAGATTACCACTGACCAGTTATAGAGGAACTACAAATCCCAGCAATAATACATTATACAGCGCAATGGAGAATACCAGCAGCTATAGAGGAACAACAAATCCCAGCAATAATATATTAACCAGCCTGTATAATGTATTATTGCTGGGATTTGTTGTTCCTCTATAGCTGCTGGTGTTCAGCATTGTGCCGCTGTATTATACAATGCACAATACAATACACAATACAATATACAATGCACAATACAATACAAAATAATACAATACAATGCAGCATACCACGTGCACTTTGTTACATTACATACCGCTCTATATCACGTCACCACCGCTCCCACTTCAGCCAGCTCCCGATCCCGATTCCCGATACGAGTCCTCCGATGTGTCTGGTCTGGGGTAGGTCACCATGAGAGGGTTCCCATTTCCAAATCTGTGCACCGGGCGGCTCCCGAGTCCCTCAACAGGTTGCCGTCACTGTCGCCTCCAGGATGACGCCGCGGCCGCACTGCCTGCTGGTGTGTCCGGTCCGTCCGTTGCTCCGCCTCCTGCAGCCCTCGCTCCTTCAAATGCGGCTGCGCCGCCAGGGGAACCAGGGGCGGGGCCACTTACGTCACTCACTGACGTAGGACTTAGCCAAGAGGACAGCTCAGTGGCGCTCTTCCGGCTTCCCCATAACGCTACCCCGACAAGTAAGTTGAGACAGAGAGACACTACACAGGTCAGCGCCGCTACGGCCGGCGGCGACTCGTCCCTCAGATGCCGCCCGCAGCGGCAGCCCAAACTGAGCTTGATTGGACGGCCGGAGCCGGACTTATGCCGGCGCCCGGCGACTGTCACCGTCAATTTTCCGCCCTGTTCCCTGGCGCCGTAAGGCAAGTGCCCATGTTGCCTTGCGCTAGCGCCGGCCCTGGTCGTAGGAAGAAAATTCCACAGGACGGTACTGTTGGCCATCAGTAGGATTTTCTTTCACAATTGCCAACAATCGCTATTCGGCACACTGCATTTTTCTAGTCGTGCTGTCAGTACATTCAGCCTAAACATAGCACACATCATAAAGCTGTGCATTGGTGTAGCTCTGGTACCGTGGTGCCAGTGACCTGGTTGCTCTTCACCGACCTATGCACCCCTTACTACCTGAGTCAGCACTTATGCAGAGCAAACCGGTCAGATAGGTGCTGGTTGGTCCTATCCTACAGAGCAGAGCTGCATTGGTTGGCAGTGCAGTGATGCTTCCCCGATAAGTGTGACTGACCATTGTCACTCTACTGAAGGGGTGGGAAACCCTCCAGCTGTGCTTTAACTACAAATCCCAACATGCTTTGGCCTCTGGGAGTCCTGCCTGTAACGGTCAGTCTTGTAGTGCCTCATTGGACTTGTAGTTGCACAACAGCTGGAGGGCCAGAGTTGCCCTGGTCTATTGCATTACTGCCCTAAGACAAGTGTACATTGCACACCTAAAGGGAAACTTTAACTACTTTTGGTCAACTTTACAGTCTTTTATTTTTGATTGATAACTTTTGACATCTTGATAAGTGTTGACTGATGTGTTATATCTGTTTTTATTATCTGTATATAATCTTTATTTCACAACTAAGCATTTAACATATGAAAAAAGTCCCATAGTGCTGTGGGTTATCCAAATAGACAGCACCACAGAGTCAGCCTGCTCCTAAGCCGTCTGATAAAGGATGAGTGATTTCGTTCCGGGAGTAAATTGCAGTTTGAGCTATGGAGCTCTATAAACATCAGGCTGCTCGCCAGTCTCTAAAAGACATGTGAAAAGGAGGGTACAGCTCCACCTACTGGCCAAAAATACTAAAAATAGTAGGCGATAGTTCATATTTACCATACGTAGTATTTCTAATTTTTTAAATCTCTAACCATAAATAAAGATATTATATGTACATTCCTTTTGAAGAAATCCATTTTGCACCTCTTTTTATCTTCGTGGTGTCAGGATTCAGGAGATCTGTCAGTGGCTGTTTCTGTTCTGACTGTGCTGTATTCCCTCCATGGTCCCTCCATATTTACCGCTCTTTCCCTCCTGTTCCCCCGGCCCTATTCATGCTCCCTCCTTGGGGAAGGTAGACAATATTTGTTATGACAGATGCTGAAACGCAGAGCATGTCCTCCCTGTGTATTGTAAGGCGTGGAGAACGGTAACTTAATCTCAGAGCAGCTGCGTTCTCACCTTGAGAAATCCCCTCTACCTGGTACTCCACTAAGATACAGTGCCAGGGAACTCACATCCATAAAGCGTAACATAGCACGACTTTATAGATGTCTATCTACATAAATTACTTTTAAATAATCCATACGGCAACACAGAAATGGAAACTATGTACCTCACCGATGGTGTTGGGATATTAATGTTGTAATTAAAAGCAAAATCAGTAAATTGTGAATTCTTCAGGATTGGTTGCACAAATTTGTAATGCTGGTCAGACATGTAACAATACAAATGTTCAATAAAAGAAGAATTTCAAAGGAAAAAGCCAGATCAATAAATGATCATTTTCATCCAAGGGGATTGATCAGGCCTGATGGAAAATGTAATGGCTTTTGCTTGCATTTGTTGGGTCAAGTCATTTTTTTTTCCAGTATAACTTCCCTTTGGAATCCGGCCACACTCCCTGTCCCCAGGAAACATCACGGCTTGCTGTACTAGAGAGCTGGTGTAATTGCGTGGCACTGGGATTTGTCAATAACATTTTTTTTATCAGTCATCTAAGTCACATTTAGATATAAGAAACACCCTGTTACCATTTACTTTAATGAGAATCTGTCACTTTTTGGCTCTCTTTTAAGAAAAATTCCCCACCTGCTTATGCTTACCTTGGCATGACTTCCCAGTTGCTCCCCGGCATAGGAACCCTTGGTAAATACCCGGTCCTTCCCGGTTTGGAGGAGTATGTGGCCTCCTCCCAGAATCTAGTGTTCATGCTCAAGTGGCTATTTGCTAAGCCTAACACTATTGTATGGGGGAGAGGGAGAAGACATTGCTAACCCTGTGTAAGCTCCGACGCCATCCAACAAAGAGGTTTCACAGCATTTGAACTTCCACCTCCAAAGGAGGAGAGGGGGAAGACGTTGTTAATCCCTGAACCCCACCTGCAGATGCTCATCTTGGCATGACTTCCCAGCGGCTCCCCGCCATAGGAGCCATTTGTAAATACACAATCCTTCCCGGTTTTTTAGGAGCATGTGGCCTCCTCCCAGGATCCAGTGTTCAAGCACAAGTAGCTTTTTGCTGGACCTTAACACTATTACATCGGGAAGAGGAGGAAGATATTGTTAACCTTGTGTAAGCTCTAACGTCATCCAAAGGAGGAAGTGAATGGCTGGGGGTTATGGTGAATTCCATAGAGAATTGAAGCTGTTGAAGGTCTTTGACATCATTTGTTCTTTATGGTTGTGCCTCTTGCATGTAACCTTCATTATGTTGATTAGAATACAGGACCCTGAGCGCCCCCGAAATGTTGGCTTATTTGACTGATGTGACGCATTATCAATAAATGAGAGTACCCTTGCACCTTTAAGTACTGAGTGCTGGTGACTTCTACATTTCTCTTCTGTGGATCTACGTGGCTTCATCCGTGGCTTCATCCGTGGTTGTCACTTCAAGCACCACCACATTCACTTTGGTTGCAGCACTTTATGGAGTCCAGCTGGCATCTACATCATTTCACAGGAGCAGATGGCCAGTAAGATGGTAGATTTGACTAGATCGGTAACTTTATGTTGAGCGGCTTATATATTTTCAGTAATATTAGTGTCAGCAACTTACAATTAAAGAAAAAATGTCAAGAGGACTAACCATTCATTATGCATGTTTACTGGCAGTTTATGATCTGACCACAGTTTGCCTTTACATGATCCAAGTCGAAGGTGTTTATACCAGTTAATAAAGTGCATCATGGACCATTGCTTGCCAACGTATCTCCTACTGAGGGCATCTTTGCTTTTAGGCATGTTGAGTTATTCACAGCCCAATGCGTTATTTGTCACACAAAATATTTCGTATCCAAACTAGCCCATCCAGAAAAACTCAAATTGCTAAATTTAGCCACAGGGAAGAGCCTGTTAGATATTGCTCAACCGGCACCAGCGACACCCACGGAGGTCAGGCCCAGCCCTTCAATTTCCACTGGGATCAGGACGGGTGGGACCTGATGACATCTCTACCAAGCCATCACCATGTGTCATAACCTGACCTCTGCCAAGGACCGGCTCCACCTGGGGTGTGATACGTCCACTGCGGAAGGCTTAAACTTGCTGTGTCATCTCATCAGCACTGAGTGGCTTCATCCGTGGTTGTCACTTCAAGCACCACCACATTCACTTTGGTTGCAGCACTTTATGGAGTCCAGCTGGCATCTACATCATTTCACAGGAGCAGATGGCCAGTAAGATGGTAGATTTGACTAGATCGGTAACTTTATGTTGAGCGGCTTATATATTTTCAGTAATATTAGTGTCAGCAACTTACAATTAAAGAAAAAATGTCAAGAGGACTAACCATTCATTATGCATGTTTACTGGCAGTTTATGATCTGACCACAGTTTGCCTTTACATGATCCAAGTCGAAGGTGTTTATACCAGTTAATAAAGTGCATCATGGACCATTGCTTGCCAACGTATCTCCTACTGAGGGCATCTTTGCTTTTAGGCATGTTGAGTTATTCACAGCCCAATGCTTTATTTTGGCACAAAATATTTCGTATCCAAACTAGCCCATCCAGAAAAACTCAAATTGCTAAATTTAGCCACAGGGAAGAGCCTGTTAGATATTGCTCAACCGGCACCAGCGACACCCACGGAGGTCAGGCCCAGCCCTTCAATTTCCACTGGGATCAGGACGGGTGGGACCTGATGACATCTCTACCAAGCCATCACCATGTGTCATAACCTGACCTCTGCCAAGGACCGGCTCCACCTGGGGTGTGATACGTCCACTGCGGAAGGCTTAAACTTGCTGTGTCATCTCATCAGCACTGTGACGGGGATACTGTGTGATGTCAAGTGACTTAACCTCAGAAAAAATGTTCTTTAGAATGAGGGTTTGCGTACATTTGAGGCAAATGCAGCTAAGCTTGCCTTCCAGAGGTATTCTCCTCTCCGCATTTACTCCAACATAAAGCACCACTGATTTGCATCAGTTGTAGACCCCTCCCATCAGCATTTACTCCAGGAGAAGCACCTCTGATTTCCATCAGTTGTAGACCCCCACAGCCAGCATTTACTCCAACGGAAGCAACACTGATTTGCATCAGTTGTAGACCCCCAATCAGCATTTACTCCAACAGAAGCACTGCTGATTTGCACCAGTTGTAGACCCCCCAATCGGCATTTACTCCAGGAGAAGCGCCACTAATTTGCACCAGTTGTAGACCCCCCAACCAGCATTTACTCCAACAGAAGCACCGCTGATATGTACCAGTTGTAGACCCCCATAACCCGCAATGGTAAATTCAGGCAACAATTGAAAAGATTCAGTGAACTGCTGATGTTCAACACAACTATGCAAAAGTCAGAAAGTTGAAATCCAGATTTCACAGAGCTCCTGGTGGTTTGAATCCCATTTTTTTTTTTTTTTTTAAAGTGGGGACAAATCTTCTAGGATTCACTTCGCTGGCATTGTGCCAAATCTGAAGCCTTTTCACAGTCTGGATTAAAGCTGAACTCCGGTAATGCCATTTTAATAGCTTTAAAGAATTTTAAAGGTGTTTTACCTCTACCATAGTAATTTTTTTAATACAGCTTAAAGCTGACCTCCGGCCTTCAGTCTTGCACAGTTGTACCAGCTCCTCTCCTGGACTGAGATTGCTTACTCTGATTTTACTGCACACTGTGAGCTTCTCATAATATGCATTAGAAGCTACAGCAATTCAGATAGAGCCAACCTCATTTCCTGGCTGGAGGACATTCAGTATCATCTAGACCAGGGGTGGGCTATTAATTTTCTCGAGGGGCCACATGAGAAACTGGAATGGCTGTGGAGGGCCAAACCAATTTACGCACGGTACTGTGCAATGCACCGACCGTGCGGTGCAGTGCAGCAGGTGCATTGCGTTGCCATTCATATGAATGGCACCCCAAATGCACCTCCTGCTGACCGCAGTGCGATTGTGAAACATCACACAGTACCGCAATACCGTGCATTGCAGTGTTTTTGGAAAAGTAGTGCATGCAATGCACCTGCCACACTACAACTCATGGTTAGTCACTGCTGGTGTGGACTTAAAACATTATATGAGTGGCTGGTACACACATGCCAATCCCCCCGCAAGCATTCCCCCTGAAAATACTGTTTTTATTCAGGGCTGCAGGAGAGAACGGAGTAGGACATGATGGTCGTACTTGTCACTGGTTGTTAGAACCGCCCAGTGGTCCTAGCAACCAATGACTGCAAAGGATGAGAACCCCTGATGTCATTGACTGCTAGGACCACCCAGCAGTCCTAGCAACCAATGACTGCAGTAAAGGACTTCATTCGTTGCTTGGAAGCCACTGGTCCTAGCAACCAAACACTGAATGGAAACACGGCCGATCGATGACCTGCGCCAGTCTATGGCTTGCAATGGATGCACCGGCCTTGGAGGCTGGTGCATCCACTGTCAGCCACCCATAATGGAGCTCAGGTTGACGGGCTAGACCTGTCCAGTACCTGCTGATATGTCAGAAATTCAAAGCTGTCCTGTATCCTCTGCACACTTCCCGTGTCATCTCAAGTAGAGTCATTTACATTCCCAGTTCTTATCTCGGATACTGTCATGTACCTGGAGTGAGACCGGATGGAGGAGGTGGCGTCCCTTGCGTCCCGCATCCAACTTCCCTAGATATGAGGACAGGGAGAGAAGGACACAAGGTCGCACTGGTGCCTGGATGGAAGGAGACCAGATGCAAGCTGGGTATGGGAGCAGAAAACAGAAGCTCCCAAGCAGGGGCAAGCCAATCCGGAGCAGCAGTGCAGAAGCAAGATGCAAAGCAGGGTCAGGAAAGAGCAGAGGTCAAAGCTGGGAGTCAAACGGGTACAATCAACAGACAGAAGAATGGTCAAGGCAAGCTGGGTCAGATAACAGAATATAGCAGGATCACAGGAACAACAGACACAGGAATAGCTGAGGATCAATCAGGAATGGATGTGTGCCACAGGTCTGTTTAAATATAGCTTCAAGATGTCACTTCCTGTGCGACTTTGCCCTGGCTTTCCAATGCGCCCTCTGATGCGCATGTGCACGCACGTATTGCATGTGTTTTCTGGACATGTGCATAGGGGCGCTCGGGACTCTGGGCATGCGCGGTATCTTACAGATATTACAGAACAATTAGACCTTATGTTGTGGAGGATAGGAAAGGGGGGCAGGATAAGTAGTTCAGCAAATGAGAACTGGGCAGGGGTGACACCACTCCTACAACATGCTGAGTACATTTCTGGAATATCAATTGGTGGGTGAAGTCAGGCGCATGGTCAAAAGTCATGAGGAGCTTATACGGTCACTGGAAATATACTAAACTTTCCCTTTAACCTCTTGGTCACCCTACTCTGGGTTACATAAAAACCCTCTTGAAATGCAGTCAGTGGTCTTCTAAAATGACTGCCTTGGCTCGCCCTGGCAATGTACTGATAAAAGGAACCCGAAGAAGTAATATCTTATATGGAAAACCTCTGTTCCCCACAGTGCAGGCACCTAATGCCGTACTATTACCCAGGAGGATGAAAGGCAGCTCAGGGAGATGACAGCCACTTACACGGCTGTTTGTCATTGTCAGAACCGTGACACAGGAGAGAAACAATTACCATCTCCGTGCATTTTCATATGAATTCACTCACACATCAAAACTGCCTGAAGAGATATGATTATGGTCCATCCCAGGAGGTTCAGACTCAGTTTAACTCTTCCTGTGCATCCTACAGCAGTGCTGGATAACAGCAGGGCAATAGGGGAGGTAGCAAGGGGCCCAGAGCTCTGATGGGGCCCAGATCTTTGATAACGTAAGAACTATTCCTGATACAGACTACACTTTAATGTTGCTGGTACTGTAATCAGTCGGGCTGATTTGTAGTTTGTGATCATTCGGTCATTCCTAGGTGTTCTGCGTCGTCACCTACCTGTAGTGGGGTGTGACCCTGCCATAGAGTGGGGCAGCTAAAGGGGAGAATATTGGGGATATCTATGTCTTTTCAGCTGATCACTAGGAGTTTCGTGGCCAGTGGTGCATGCCTGGGAAGTGCATATATACTCAGGAATTGCCATGTGCTCAGGGCAGTCGGTCTGGGGGGAGGGGGGTAGGTGTACACAGTTGAAGAAGCTAACTAGGTCTGAAGTCTGCAGAGGCCAGATGTGGACCCAGGTGGGGTCCACATCTGGCCTAGTGTCTCCTAGTGTCTCTCCCAGAGAAGATCTCAAGTACATCCTCTATCCTGTTGTGGTTCTGTTACATAGTATCATCCTCTGCTGACCTAAAGTATTTCTACACTGCGGAAGCTGAAAGGGACTGGGCAGTCTGGAGTCTATTTTTGTCTATGGGAGTCTGTAGCCCTATACCCTCTCTCCCAGTTTTGGTTGTTCTACAATAATGCATTGAAAAATACTGACAGTGACTGGCACCCATTTTATTGGTCACATCCCACAACCAGGTTAAGGATCTCCCCCTGAGAGTGAAATATCAGCCCTTCCTGCCTCTGGGGTTCACCACATTGGGGGTCAGGGGGGTGCTACATTGAATTGAATTGTGCAGCCATGGCCTACCACACTGTTATCATCCTGAATTGTTTTCACATCGGCTGTGCTTGCACATGGGATCCTCATAGACTTGTATGTGAACGTCTCTTCGTCATCTCCTGTGTTGGGAGACAGCCCCGTAGAAGTCTATAGAGATCTACCTTAAAGACCTGGTCAGGTCCAAGCAAATTCTACTGAAGGCTGTAAACCTGGGGTAGACAATCTCGGCACTCCAGTTGTTGTGGAACTATGAGTCCCACGAGGCATTACAAGACTCAGGCAACACAGGCATGACTTCCAGAGACAGAGGCATGATAACTTCACCATCCATGATAGTTTCACCACAGCTAGAGTGCCAAGGTTGCCTACCCCTGCTGTAAACATTACCAAGGTCTACAGCCATGGGATGAAGGTAATTGTGCATAAGGTGCAGGGAAGGTGATAAACTTTTTGAGTGGGGCAAAAAAGAGAGTGCACTTATTTTTTCAATACCCAATTTGAAATCCGTTATAGGTGAGTACTACTGGGTTCAATCACCTGCTAGCTTCTTTATATCTCCCAAAGCCTCCAGTGCTGACCTTCCCGTGTAGTTTTTTTGGACCCCAACTTCACCCTCAAGACTACTGGACTTGCCAATTATCTGTCTATGCAATGGAATAGATTGAGACACCGTAGAGCATGACACCATCCCTTGGCTTTGTCATGGCTGCTGGGAATTCTAGTGGGGATATTTCCCCACTGGCATCCCTGAGGGACATATATATCCACCACATGATTCAATAAGCCAGGCATAAGGTTCTCATTGGTTGAACACATGTTTAGGTTTACATGAGAAGTGACACTACTGGGGTTACCAGTGGAGGAGCAGCTGGAGCTAAAGTGGTATTGGATGATGAGATGTGGCAGGGCATCAAGGCAAAAAGATTTAAGAGCCACAGGCAGACAGATGATTTTAAATCCCTGACACTGTTCTTATCCTGTGTCTCTCCGGCTGCGTCTGGAGGAAGTACAGTCATTTCTGGATTGCTGTCACGGGACCCATCAAAGCCTCCAGATTGTAATATGTCATCCTCATTTTGCTGGAGGCACCTGTCACTCACCGATTTAGGATTAAACGCTCAGCCCTTTGATGTGTCTCCTTTTGCCCTCTCCTGTCTTACTGCAGTTTACGTGGCCAATGAAAATCCGAGGTTAATTCATCTGAAGCCTTTCCCCTGACTCCCCAGCCTTCCACCATCAGATTAGGTTGGATGGAAATTGCTGGTCATCCCGGTCAACCTGATGGGGCAGCAAGTTTTTTAAACGTTCCCTAAAAACAAGCTATTCACAGCATGCAGGTTGCTTACATTCACTTTGGCCAGCAAGCTACTTCCGCATTGGTTGCTACAGGTTCATTTATCTCTGCAACTTTTCCTGTTGCTGTGTGTCTTTGATGTGGTTTATTCCATGCTGCCGTCTACTGACTCATCGTCACAAGTATTGAGTAATTGTTTTTCTTGTCTGTTGTTGCCAATGTTTATGTGAATATATTGGATCGCTTGGGTGCTTGGTGGCAAGACAATAGCACAATGCTGAAGTTACTAAAGGTGTCCGGGGATGACCCTACCGCTGGCTGGCTTGGCCACGCACACCCATTCGCACCATCAATAAATAACACATGCGCATCTACTATGTGTTGCCATGTGGCATGTGCTAGGCGCATCACTATTCATTTGAATGGCATCCCAACGCAGCTCCCGGAAGGCATGTACTTTTTTAAATGCAATGCCTGGCATTGCAGGACTGCGCATGGTGCTGTGCTTCAAGAAGGTGCATTGGGGAGCCATATAAATGAAAGGTAGCGCAACTCCTCTAGCACACGCTAGGTGTACTGGGCAATAGCATGCGTATCATGTGATTAACACGATGCTATGGTGTAAACAGGTCCTATAAACGTACATCTGGAGAAAATAAAAATTCACATCTATTCATATTTCCTGATCTTTCATCCCTTTAAAAACAAGTAAAGTACTGAACAATACCTGTTGATCTGCCAGAAATCCAGTGAGTGCTGAACTTCCGGTTTGGCCTGACAGCGGGGTTCCCCTAATGCACTGATACCTCAAATAGTGTTGTCAGCTCTGCCTGCTGGACTAGAGAACTTCACCTTATCCCCCATCCCTCTCTGTCCCTCTCCACATGCATACATTGAATTCTTTCCCAGCAAACCCATTCTGCTACCCTGACTCCCAAGAACCTGCACACACAGGAAAGGGGCTCAAGGGAAATGTAGTTCTGGTGGTGTACCTATGTTGGTAGGAATTGACCAACTGTAGTCCTGTCTTTTAGTGAGCAGACAACACTACCTTCCAGCAGAGGCTGCACTGAAATCTCAAGCAGTGTTGACAGCTTGGCCTCGGTGCTTTTTTGGACTACAGAATACCTTGTTTTTTCCACTCATCTCCACAACATGTGGGGGGGGGGGTACCGTAGTCCAGTAGAGGCAAACTCAGGAAGGACTGACAGCACAGCTTGTGATTTTAGCAGAGCAGGGTAATCTTGTCGGCTTAGTACAGGATGTTTGGAGCTCACTGGATTCATCAGTGGCTACATGCAGGGGGAGATGAGAGAATCTAGCCCACCTTTATTTGAGCCATCACAACGCATCATTAGAAAATTATTTCTCCATGATTCACTTTTTTCTTACTTCTGGTGCCCCAATTTCTCAGTCATGTGTCACGTTCAGATTTGTAAGTGCTCTCTCTGTTGTCTATGTGTATGGCAGCTGGCATCTTTGCTGACACTACAATTGTGAGAACATCAACTACAGGGTAAAGCCCAAGTGCAGCCTTGTAGAGTTGGAAAAAGGTTAAAGTGACCCGGTACCGGGTGTGTGCAATGTCGGGTCTTTTCTGCCCGTGCGTGCCCGCTAGGGGGCGCGCGCGAGCAGAAAAAAATTGCCGTCTGGAGATGGCAACCCGCAGATGCAGCAGTGCCGTCCGTCCGTTTTTCTACTACGGGCGGACGGCAAGAGGTTAAAGTGGAACTACACACTCGTATACTTTACAGCCAAGCAAGGTGCCATCTTGGCCTGTATTTGGATTGCATTTGTCATGGTGCTGCATATGTGATCAGCCATATGAAGGTTTGGAAGTTTGGTCTAGAGCAGTGGTTCTCAACTCGTGGGTCGCGACCCAAAAGTGGGTCACGACACCCTCTGCAATCGATAGGCACACTGATGACATTGACAGTTGCCATGCTGTAAAAGTAACTGATTTGGGAGATAATAAATTGATGGGTCTAGTTCCACTTTGAAGTAAACCTCTCACCAAGCTTTAGTCTGCTTTACAACACTGTGATATTGCTTGATGGTGACAGATTTGGAGCCTACAAAATACAAACATCTCTTTATCTCCTCCCAGGATACCATAACAATGACAAGAAGCAGTTTTGCTAAACCAAATAGCAGGGAGCACTATGTTGTCACCCAAAGCAACCAATTAGAATTCATAATTTACTAATCTGAATATAGTCAGGGCCAGATTTACTCTCTCTACTGCCCCAAAGCCGGGCTTCTCAATGCGTCTCCCCCTACCCTTTCAAAGCCCCTATGTGATAGCATTTGGAGGTGACAGGTTCTCTTTACGGAACATGTCCCCTCCAATACAGGGGTTCTAGCACGGCACTGTGCTGGAACTCCCGTGACAGCTGAGATGGGAAGGCTGCGAGTGCAGCTCTCCCCTTTCACTGATTACACGGAGCACAGAACGGAGCGTTCTCCGTTCTGCTCCCTGCGCTCCATCCTGAAATGATTGCCGTGGTCCCGGGTCCCCGGAAGAGCGGGGGACCCCGAAAACCACGCAGGGACAGAGGCAGCCAGGTGAGGTGGGGGCGGACCATGGAGGGGGGCAGCAGGGGAGGGGGGGGCAGACTTGCAGGCTGCATTCAAGTGATCTCAGCGACATCGCCGAGATCATTTGTACAAAATGAGCAGCTGTACATTTAGCCCCACTTGCCCAAAGCAGGGTTAAATATTTAAAAAAAAACTACCTGCCTGGTGGCTGTGCTGCCCCTCTACTTCCTGCTGTCCCTAGGCCAGGCCTCGGTGGCCTTGTGGGAAATCCGGCCCTGAATAGGTACTCCAGAACATCATGGTTGGTTTTGGTTTACTACACTTTGACCATCTTCATGACCCATGTGCTGCCCATAAAGAAGCCCCCTCTGGGTGTGGAGGAGCATGTGGCTCACTCCATGTGACAGCACTGGTGCTTGGTCTAGTAACCTCCTACTAGGACGACACCGTTTACTTGCTCCTGTTCAAGGGAAGGTGACTATGGACGGCTTGAAAGAGGGGCATCAAAGAGAACCTGTTGACTTGCCCTAACTGGGCAAACACAAGTTTATGCCAAAAGGGCAGCTAACATAGAGCAATGGCTTACTCGACAAAATGTTAACACTGCCATTGTTGCTGCACACTTTATGGACCTATTACAGTTCACTTTTGGTATCTCTAATTTTCCTTACCAGAGGTTTACTGGTCCTTTTACAAAACCGTAGCATCACTCCATCTTTTCTTATGACTTCAAAGAAAAGCCATTGCACGCCCTTAATCTTACCCCTCCCCAGATTACTGATGTGTAACTAGCAGGTAGCAAGGATGCCCGCTAGATGGTGAAACCTCTCCCAACTGATCATACAACGACACAAATGACGGAGAACCTGTTAAAGGTACAGTGATTTCTCCTTTGATGTAGCAGTGGGAGGCGTCACCTGTATGGGTGATGGTCTTTGTCACCCAGGTGTGTCCTTCAAACAATTGATGAGGGACATCCCCGAAGCTTTGTCTGCAGGTCCTTTGAAGGGCAGCAGAGCAGAAACAAGTCAATTACACCTATTGACAGGTGGGACAGCATGTGTGTGGGGATCAGAGGTGACCTGTCTCCTGGGTGATAAGAGGGAACATCTTGTCAAACAATAGTCAAATGACAATGCACGGGTTCTACAGAAAGAATTCTGTGCAGGGGAGTCTTCCTTCTTTCACTGTAGAGTCTCTTGTCTCTGTTTCTCCATCTGCTGCATCATTGTTCCTTCAATCTCTGGTGATTCCAAAGTCTTGCTGCTTTCCCAACCCATTCCAGTGATTCCCACCTACAGGAGGGACTGAAAAACGAGAGTCCCTTGAGACTTTTAAGATCCCTGTGAACGATTGTCTTAATCTAAGTGCCATCGATGGAATAAATGCATTTTATGAAGTGTAAGTAAAACTTAAAAATACAAATTCATAAAAAGTTCCCCGACTTCAGGTGTTAGGTTGACAGTGTCCCTTGAGCAGCTTGCTATGCAGAAGTAGCGTTGTCACCTTAGAATGTGTGCTCACTGTGGAGTCCATGCTGGTGTAATGATGCAGACCCCACACCAGTCAGGGACAGACTCTAATAAGATATGGAAGGTTTAGGTTAGGGTTTAATTCTATTTTACGTTCATCTTCATTGAGCTGTTTAATTTTTATCTATTGTTTTATATATTGTATGTACAGTCCATCCAAGGGTTGCAGGGTTCATTGTGGCCACATGACTGCAAGTGAACTATTCAGAAATTGTATGATAGCTGACTGGCCATACGACCTGCACTTTCTACAGTGCGTAAGAATGATGGTAATCGCGCATTGGTCATTGGTGAATGTGACCAAACAGTTTCCTCCTGAGCCCTGACACCACCTACCTTACACATTGAATGGACTGTTTAGGCATTTCATCATTTTGGTCAATCTAAAGGGAATTGTATAGAGATCATACAATCAGATTGTAATGTACTGTGTATGGTCATCTTAAATCTGACCACACTCATTAAATGGCAGCTGGATGTTTAAACACGATCTGTCAATTATCTTGAGGTACAGGGGTAGTTACACCTTTATTGGTCATATTCCGTAAGGTGGGCTTAAAAGACCATTAATGCAACACAGTACCAGTATGTAGACTGTCCACTGATTAAAGTGTCAGTCCACCCAAAAGGCATATTTTAGATATAGGTGAAGCATTTTAGACTAAATCAGGTCTGTTGGATACTCCAACATTGATGTGCGGGGGTAGTTACAAATATATGGTCATATTCAGTAAGGTGGCCTTAAAAGACCATCAATTCAACACAGTACCTGTATGTAGACACATTGTCCACCGATTAAAGTGTCAGTCTACCCAAAAGGCATATTTATGGTATAGATGGAGCATTTTGGGCTGAATCAAGTCTGTTGGATATTCCAACATTGAGATATGGGGGTAGATATATGTATAAGGTCATATTCAGTAAGGTGGGCTTAAAAGACAGTACATGCAACGCAGTACCAGTATGTAGCGACATTGTAAACTAAATGAAGTGTCAGTCCACCCACAAAAATATTGTGTGTAGGTGAAGCATTTGGAGCTGAATCAGATCTGTTGGGTACTCCAATATTGAGTTATGGGGGTAGTTATACGGTCACATTCATTAAAGTGGGCTTAAAAGACTATTAATGTAACACAGTCCTAGTATGTAGAGACATTATACACTGATTTAAAGTGTCAGTCCACCTAAAAGGGATATTTTAGGTATAGGTCGAGCATTTTGGGCTGAATCAGATCCAACAATGCGATCTCTGTTATAATTACTGACTCTGCTACTGTCCTCCTGGATGTTTTGGTTGTCCACCATTGCGTGTTCTAGCTTCTCCTGAAACAACATGGAGAGAGCAGACCCCCTCATTATGCCCATAGCGAGTGTTCAGACCAGGGAACTCAATGCAGGAAGCTCACCGAGAGATATAAGAAAGTGTCAGGTGGTTTAAAAATTATTTTGCTCTTGGCTAACTGCAAGCTGGTCCCATCCAAGTCTAATTTGGCAAATCGATTTGCGCTCTAGTGACACACCTATTTGATCCCCATGATTGGATAGCTGTGTACAGTACATAGTGTTGCTAAGTCCACTGACAGTAGCCAGAAGGTAACGGAATGTATAGGAGGTGTCCCTATGTGTTCTGGTATTGTTCAGAGCTCTAAGCATTGTCGCTGTGCAAACCACCGCCATGTACAGCAGCCTCTGGTGCTCCTATTACAACATTCATTGTTATCCTGTCACAGTCCTTCTTTCACTTTCTGTCCTTCACAGAAGACAATTCAGCATTGTAGAACAAGTTAAACCCTAAAACCTTGACAGTTGGTGTGCAATGTCCATATTCTCTTGGTGGAAAAGGCTCTTCATTGGTCACTGTGGGAGTATGTCCTAAGGAACATGTAATGATCAGTGACCCTTAACTCAAAAGCCGATGTGGTACTTTTGGGGAATTATAAGAACCTGGGAAACTTGTTATATAACACAAATAAAATACTGGAAAGGCGTAACGAAAATAAGTGGTCTTAGAGTGGAAAACCCTTAGAGCAGCAGTCGCCAACCTTTTGGACCTCATGGACCACTAAATTCATAATTTTAAATCCTGCGGACCACTAATATGAATTTTTTAAAAATATATACATATTCTCATATTTTTTGTTTCCTCATATATAAATATATTCTCATATGTGTGTATGTGTGGGCATCTCTCTCTCTCTCTCTCTCTCTCTCTCTCTATATCTA
>NW_017306364.1:1468016-1484796 GCF_000935625.1 Nanorana parkeri
CTAGCTTCAGCACTGCCCCCAACCACCCCTGTGCCTCCTGTTCCCCCACACTGAGCCACTATTACCTGGCTTCTCCCCACTTTTTCTATGTCCTGCAGCCTGCTCAGTCAGGGTACTGACGAGATGCCCCGCCTCCTGCAGAGCCCGCACTGTACTGAGAGCCGCATATTCCTTGTGACAGCCGCTGCTTGAGTCAGTGAGAGGCAGCCCCGGAGCCTCCATGCCGCTTCAATGACGGCCCAGCCTGCACGGCATCAGAGGGGCCCGGGGACCAACCAAATTTTCTCGCAGACCACCAGTCGGCGACCGCTGCCTTAAAGGACAAAAAGGAGGTATAGTGTGCAGTGTGTTATTATTGCAGCTTCACCTTAAAGGTCAATTTCATTTTTAGTGAGGTTGTCCTTTTCTTACCGCTCGTCCCTCTCTGAAGTTCTCCACTCTGCGACCCTGCCCAGTGCCGTACAGTCTTTGCATGTCAATAGACCCGGGCATGTGTCCACTGAGTATTAATGACACTTACCCTATGCATACACATTATTGTAATTACGTCACATAGGTTGTACAACCAACGTTTTGGGGTGAAGCCTTGAGGAAGGAACCCTGTGTGGCCCTGAAATGTTGGCTGTATGACCTATGTCATGCAATTACAATACACAAGTTTATATTTGCACCTTGATTGCTGGTGACTTATTTTTCATCAACTTGAGGATTTACATGTTGGCGTCACTATGGGCACCACCTTGCTTACATTGGTCATAGAGCTGTATGGAGTGCAGGTGGTTTCTGGATCACCTGCCCCATTCATTCTTATGCATGGAGCTGGGAGGGAAGCAAAGTCAAAAACCCTTCAGGAGTTTTCTTGATTGGACTTTCTAAGACAGGGGAGGGCAACTCCAGCTCTCCAGCTGTTGTGGATCTACAAGTCCCATGAGGCATTGCAAGACTCTGACACCCACAACACATGACTCCCAAATGCATGAAGGGATTTGTAGGTAAAGCACAGCTGCACGGCCGGAGTTGCCCACCCCTGTTTTAAGATATATAAGAAGTCAGTGGTCTGTTCGGATTACCAATCCCTATTGCTTTGCATAGTCAACAGTTTGATCATGCTGATCAATGGAAAGACCAGAAAGACTTCATCAATGTGCTGCTGCTCCTTTTTTGTCCAATCACAGAGCTTGGGCAGGTTGATGACCAAACTACATATCTTAGGTTAACTCTATCACTTTTTTAAAAACAAAAAGATGCTATCAGGGTCACTGTAACTGCAGGAAAGTGATGCCAATGACTATGTATATGTAACGCAATCACTAGAATCTCATATAGGCTTTAACATGTTAGTCATTTTTCAAAAATGTTCACATATGCACCTCTCATTAAATGATACCTGGTGATCCTACCATGAAAGTTCCCGTTCAGGCCCCTCTAGGATGACAGCGCTCTGTCCCTGTCTCCCAATTGACTCCTGCATTGTTACCCTGTCACGCAGACTTCCACTGTTGTCACCATCTGGAAACTCATCCTGAGAAATGCCATGCAGCCATCACAGGAGTGCATATGACGTGGCTGCAACGGGGGGAACAGGAGATCAACAGCACTGAGATGCGACAAAAGATGAAAAAACAGTATTTTTTTTTTTTTAAAGGCAATTATTCATACCCAGTGCAAGCTAAATGTTGTTCAGTTAGGGTTTGCAGCTGCAACCCCGTGCTTTGCTTTAATGTCCCATATACAAACAGGATATACTTACCTTCCTTTGTTCCCCTGCTGGTCCATATAGTGCCATACCCAGTACTTCCAGGTATTGCGGAGCAAGTAACACATTCCATGAGACATAGCTGGGCCAATTTACTGCCGCACAGAGGGTCCAGAACCTTGTATAAACTATACCTGTAATTACTCCTAGTTTACTCTCAGAAGAAAATAAAAAGAGAGAAGAGAAATTTAAAAAAAAATTATTTAAAAATAAATAAAAATATATATTTGTATATAATTAAATAAATACAATTGTGTGTATGTATGTATGTATGTATATGTATATGAATATATATATTTTTTTTTAACTTTCATATACAGTATATAGCATTACACATTCAGTTATATACTTCATGTCTCATATCACGTTCCCTCTCACTGACTAGGAGCTGGGATAAATGTTATTATAGGCCTGTGATGAGGTTGGGGAACCTATAGGGTATAATTGGTTCAGTATGTGCTGCCGGTCGCCCTCCCCCAACCAATGTCAGATGGAAACCATAATTACAGACTGTGAGGCATATGAGGGGTTAGTGAGCGGCGGGGGGAGCACGGTCAGAGATAACTATTTATATACTTAACTGACTTCCATATTGCCCCAGAAACCGCAGTGTTAAGCTAGCAGAAAACTAGTTGCTACTATATATGTTCAGTTGCTGCACGTGGTAGTGAATCAGGCAGTGAAATCAAGGGATTGTCCATCGTTGCTTGCATAGGCTGCCCTGATATATGCAAACAATGCAACAGATTATGGCAGTTTCCTGGTCAGTTCAAAGAATAGACCTGATGCATTCTAACCCAAATGGCCCTTTGGAAAATATATATTTGGAAAGCCCTTACGCCCCTTGTGGTTAAATCTTTTCACCAGTTTTAGGTGGTGGCCTCTGGTCTTTGTTATGGAGTTTACTTTAAAATGTTTATTGCAGATGTTGCCATCACCACTAAACATTTTGTACATCAAAATCATATCCCTCCTTAATCTCCTCAATTCCAGCGTGAACAGGTTTAAGTTTAATAACCTCATCTCATAGCTTAGGTCCTCCAGCCCCTGAATTAGTTTAGTTGCCCTTCTCTGGACTCTCTCCAGCTCAAGGACATCTTTTCTGTGGACTGGTGACCAAAACTGGACCGCATACTCAAGATGAGGCCGAACAAGAGATCTGGCAAAATAATTTCTTTGTCTCTACAGTACATTCCCTTTTTAATACAAGACAGTACTCTGCTTGCTTTGTTTTCCGCAGCCTAAACTATTATTCAATCTGTGGTCTACTGTGAACCCCAGATCTTTTTCCATTTCTGACTTCCCTAGTGTAGTACCCAATAATGTGTATTCTTCTTGCCTGTTTTTAACCCCAAAGTGCATTACTTTACATTTTTCAACATTAAACCTCATCTGCCATATGGTTGCCCACTCCCCTATTTTATCCAGGTCCTCCTGTAATGTTATAGTGTCTAAGTCTGAGTCTATTACCCTCCCAATTTTAGTATCATTAGCAAACACAGAAACATGGCTATTCACGCCCTCTGCGATATCGTTAATAAACAGGTTGAATAGTATGGGGCCTAGCACAGAACCCTGGGGCACGCCAATCTCCACCATAGACCAATCTGAAAAAGAGCTATTTATCGATGGACTCTGGACTCTTTAAACAAATAAAAAAAATTTTAAGTAACAACTGCTACACAATAAGCGCCCAGTACACGTACATTCTGCTTTTCCTAAGGTTTTATCTACCTATGTCATTCATAGGCTGAGCTATAGGATTATCCAGTGTCACACAGACAGGAATGGTGCCACGTTGGCTTTGCATTGAACATCCATTCCCAGTCTCTGATTTTTCTCTATAGTAGCAGTCGGTGCTTTGTGAGAGAGAGAGAGAGAGTGGGAGGTATAGGAGCCATTCTGTCTGCTGCCAATTGTCTCAGGTACAACACCTGTCTGCAGATTATACCATTCCGCACTAAGCCAGAGGGGGGGATTATCACTGCACAGGTAGCATCACCTAATGGTTGGAAAATTTGTTCAACGCGTCTTTTCACTAGGGCGTGCTAGAGATTATGCAAGGAAAAGAAAGGCAACAGTCATAGATGTGTAGATGGGATTTTTGTTTGTAAAGAGACGGATAAATAAAATTTGAGCCAAAAGGCCTTCATAGGGCTCGTTCACACCATGTGCAGTGACCGGCATTTTCAATTGATCAACGCCTGTTAATGCAAGGGCATATAGAAGACAATTGGTTTCTATGTGCCCCATTCACACTACAGTGTAACGGTAGGGGGTCTTGTGTAGTAATGCAGTAGGTATGCATTTTTACAGAACGCAATTTAATGCATATAAACGCAACACAATTCATGTTAACGTATCCCAGAGTTGCAACTAGTTTGATCCTTTCAGTGACCCATACAGAAGCCATTTTGGAAAGGAAGTTGTAGGAGAGAAAAATGTGTTCATCTGGATGTGAGCAGAGCTTTCTTTGTGGATGGCTGGAGTGACGATTTACGACCTGCTCAATGAAAATTATAAGGACAGCCAATAGTAGGGCCATATTGAGGGAGAGAGAGCTGCTGACATATATCCTGATTGGGGACCTCAAACCAAATCACAGCAATCTGCCACTGGTGAGTACCTTACAGCGTGCATTGTGAGATACAAAATGTAAGGGGTTGTTACACTTAAAAGGACCTCGACTTCCAAAAAAAAAAATATAGGGTCCACACCAAAATCCATACTAGACTCTTGTACTAGACAGGGGTCCAGTATGGATTTTTAAAGGGGACCCCATGAACCACATGCACATTCAGTGGAGACTTTAAGGGCTCATTTAGACTTGTCCGCTCCTACGTTGTGCATTTAGAGATTGTGCCATGAATTAACATGCATTACATTAAGGCATTCCCAATGCATCAGGATATAAAAAAATAGGACATGCACCTTTTTTCTTTCACAATGCATGATAGTGTGTAACCATGAGTTGTGGTGCAATGGAAGTGCATTGCCCTAGTATGTTGGGGTGTCATTGAAAATGAATGGTAGCACAATGTACTAATGCATGTAGCATGTAGAATGTGTGTTGCAGTAATGTGCATATTATCACAACACACCATAGCTGACAGGTGTCAGTGGGTCCTAAATGTCTGTGCCAGAGCACAATGCGCAGAAGGTTCTTGGCACCATTAGAAAACTTGCTCTGATCAATTACATTTCAAGTAGGAAATGGGTAAAGCCTCTGCTAGGGTATTATTGCTTATCAGTTTTGTCTCGATGATGGTCATGCCCTTTAATTTTTTGTCCTGGTGTCACATAGATGTATGAGAGAGGTTCTAACCCTTCTCCACTCTCATCTTGTCTTGGTGTCACATAGATAAATGAGAGAGGTTCTAATCCTTCTCCACTCTCGTCCTGTCCTGATGTCACAAAGATGAATGAGAGAGGTTCTAACCCTTCTCCACTCATCTTGTCTTGGTGTTACATAGGTTCTAACCCCTCTCCACTTTCATCCTGTCCTAGTTTTACATAGATGACTGAGATAGGTTCTAACCCTTCTCCACTTTTATCCTGTCCTGGTTTACATAGATGAATGAAAGAGGTTCTAACCCTTCTTCACTTTCGTCTTGTGCTGTTGTCACATAAATGAGAGAGGTTCTAACCCTTCTCCACTTTTGTCTTGTCCTACTGTCACATAAATGAGAAAGGTTATAACCGTTCTCCACTCTCGTCCATCCTGGTGTCCCATATGAGAGAGGTTCTAACCCTTCTTCATTCCTGTGTTGTCCTGGTATCACATAGATAAATGAGAGAGGTTCTAACCCTTCTTCATTCTCGTGTTTTCCTGGTGTCACATAGATGAATACGAGAGGTTCTAACCCTTCTCCACTCTCTTCAAACAAAAATTGGATTGTCTACCTTCTCTGACCCAAGGATCCCAATCATCTAACCATCCAGCCTTTCACCCAATCAGACATTTGTTTAGTCATTTGACTATCAATCTACTATTCTGTTTATTTGTGTAGCTATGTTACTATTTGATTCTTGTGGTTCCCTTCCCCAACAAGCGATATTCCATTTCAATAGATCTACCTAGGAAACCAGGTTCACTTCCATGGTAAATATTATGATATAGAGATTTGGAAATCGGCAAGGGAGGGCACTGAGCTCCGAGGCCCTTCAGCACTTGCCAAGTAAAATACCTTGCAATATAGGGAAGGCTTTGAAAGTGTGTGGGAGTGCTAACGTAACCTGATTTATAACAGCGAGGAGTTTTACAGCCTGGCAAATAACTAACCCCTTCAACCCAAGGCTGTGTGCGCTGTAAGACATTCATGTCCTAGTATCTAGGGCAGCAGGGTACTAGGCTTCAGAACATTTATGATTTGGATTGCTCTTCTTTTCCTTATCTGCCCCTTGCTGAATACTATCTATGGGAAATACTGTAATTCTAGCAGCAGAACTAAATAGGATAGAGTTGTAAAGATTGACAGGGAACCAATCAAGGGTAGATATGGAGTTACTTGGTCATAGTTTGGAAGGTTCAGGCTACGGCTTTTCAGCCCCTCACCTTGATGGAGCCATATTCCAAAAAAACTGGTCATTCAAAAAGACTTTGTCACTGCCCATTCAGGACAGACTCATGGACAGATGTGCATGGGGGCGGTACACATTTTTTTTTCTCTGCCCAGAAAGCCTCTCTGACATCAATGGCTGTACGCATCGAGGGATTTCCCGGGTGTGCTTTTGTAAAATGTGCACATATGAAACTACTGTCTGGTATATATCCCAGGTGGTATAATATGCACACATTTTATGTGTAAAGCCCCCATAAGTCCACATGCATGACCTTAAAGAGGTCTTTAATGAAATTAAAGACCTCACCTTGAATGAATTTTTTTTTTTTTTTTTGGAATGAGGCCCCTCTAGAGCTGTGAACAACTGATAAGCCATGAAGCTAACAAGCCTCCTGAAGCCTCTTTGCAGTCACTTTCGGTTTCCATGCACTCCGGCGGCGTCTGCACGCCATTACTCAAGGTGAGTGTTCTGATTATGGAACATGACTGATCAATAAGCCTCAGCAGGGACACTTGTAGTCTTCACTGAAAGCATCTCTTGCATGGTGACAAATGCAGGGGATCAATTTAGAGACAGAATGCTGGTTGTCACCCTTTAACAGGAAGTGCTTGAACAAGGGTCTTCATATAGGGATCACTAGGTTTAATTTTAAATACAGCTACAGGTGACTATAAAAGGCTGGGCTGGATCAGGAAACGTTTCAACACTTTCTTTTAATGGCAGAGCTGCCCCCTCTCATCTCCCACACATTCCTAATGGCCAATGAGGTAGCCTATAGCAAGGAACTGTATCTACCTCCCTTACCCTCCTTCTGTTTAGGTGCTCTTTAAATGAACCAGTGCAATTGTATGTGTGGTGGCCTGGTGGACTACAACTGTGTCTGGATGGAAAAAAGAGTGACCACTTAGGAAAGCATATCCTGTATCCACATTCAGGACGTAGCTGGCCATATCTGAGGGGGGTGATTTAAAAATCTTTCACCCAGCATATAGCTGGGCAAATGCAGTTCACACAGCACTACTGCCACTAGATGGCACTAAGGATAATAGGCATTTCCTATGGTCCTCCGCTCCATTTAGTGGCAGTAATGACCATTGGCCCAGCTTATAGATTTAGAAATCTAGAGAATGAGTTACCAGAACACCATCGTGCCTTCATCAAAAACACCTTTATTGGCTTTAATTGATCAACCTATCACAAAAATTAAGTGACATAGTGGTTAGGGTTCCTTCATCATGCAGGGTTCCTTCATCAATGCTTGATGAATGGACCCTGCGTGGTCTAGAAACGTTGCACCCACAGAGAACCACAAGGGACATATTGGTCAGGGTTCCTTCATCATGCAGGGTTCCTTCATCAATGCTTGATGAATGGACCCTGCGTGGTCTAGAAACATTGCACCCACAAAAAACCACAAGGGACATATTGGTCAGGGTTACTTCATCATGCAGGGTTCCTCCGTCAATGCTTGATGAATGGACCCTGCGTGGTCTAGAAACATTGCACCCACAAAGAACCACAAGGGACATATTGGTTAGGGTTACTTCATCATGCAGGGTTCCTCCATCAATGCTTGATGAATGGACCCTGCGTGGTCTAGAAACATTGCACCCACAAAGAACCACAAGGGACATATTGGTTTAGGTTACTTCATCATGCCGGGTTCCTCCATCAATGCTTGATGAATGGACCCTGCGTGGTCTAGAAACGTTGCACCCACAGAGAACCACAAGGGACATATTGGTTAGGGTTACTTCATCATGCCGGGTTCCTCCATCAATGCCTGATGAATGGACCCTGCGTGGTCTAGAAACGTTGCACCCACAGAGAACCACAAGGGACATATTGGTTAGGGTTACTTCATCATGCCGGGTTCCTCCATCAATGCTTGATGAATGGACCCTGCGTGGTCTAAAAACATTGCACCCACAAAGAACCACAAGGGACATATTGGTTAGGGTTACTTCATCATGCTGGGTTCCTCCATCAATGCCTGATGAATGGGCCCTGCGTGGTGTAGAAACATTGCACCCACAAAGAACCACAAGGGACATATTGGTTAGATCTGCGGTGGGATATCTACCCAGATTTATAAATCTGCTCCCCAGTGTATGGCCTGCTACAAGGACATGCTTTCTCCAGCTGGTCCTCCAGCTGCTGGGAAACTACCAGTCCCATAAGGCATTGCACGACGCTGACAGCCACAGAAATTACTTCAATTGGAAGATGCATTATGGGGTTTGTAGTTTCCCCACAGCTGGAGGGCTGAAGTTTGACTACCCCTGCCCTAGTGGGTTGCTCTTTTCCATCCAGACATAGTTATGGTCCACCAGACCACCATGCATACAATTGCTCTGGTACACCTAAAGAGCTTTCCCTAGGGGGTCACTGCTGGGCTGTTGTGAACAGTGACTGCAGCTGATTGGGTTGCAGACAATTTTCAGATTAAAGGATGTCGGGTGGAAGTTTGCCGACAGGTCCACCAACAGAGCGAATTTCAAATGATATTCACTAAATGTGTGATCAGCTTTAGTCTTCAGATGTGACCGGGTTGTATCTTCAGATGGTACAGAAGATAACACCCCATGGAACATTTTGCTTGGTTTTTCCAGCTTACCTTCATATTCCAGTCTCCCTCACCTCACTGCAATCTCATGATTCACTATGGAAGGGTGGAAAGTTTGTAGTGGAAAGTGAAAAAAATAACATGCGATCACTTTGGCGTGGGCTTTATGAGTGTGAAGTGGTGTGTTTATGTCGGGGTTGTGGAATGTATAAGGAGATGTATGGAGCACACAACTGTGCTGCATCTAGAAGACTGCCAGTTATATAACGATCACCACAATCATAAACCATATGAACTAAATATACTTATCACATGTCACTGTAGTTAGGTCATTTGATGGCTCAATGCAGAATAAACCAAATGTCTAGACTATTCAAGGTTTAAATTCATAAAATGTGTTCCTCGGCTATACGTCAGACTTGCGTGTAAATTTGATAAAGCAGGGGTAGGCAACTATGGCACTCCGTCAGTGCTGAAACTACAAATCCCATAATCTCTCTGCCACTGGGAGTCTTGCCTGTGGCTGTCAGAGTCTTGCAATGCCTCATGGGACCTGTAGTTCCACAACAGCTGGAGTGCTGAGGTTGCCTATGCCTGCTATCAACAATTTGTATTACTACAGATAGACCTGAACTCAGAAAGTGAAGATTTGATATGTTGTAAATATAAATTGTGCCTCAAGTTTGGTCACAAATTGCTTCTAAAAAATAGTTGTGTACTTCCTGGTATGTAAGGGGGGCCTAGGCACTCCTGTGCGTACAGTCGCATAGCTGTATATCTACAGCGTGAGATCTCAGGCACTGCTGTCGCTGACTGTCAGTCTCGGGATTCAGAGTGATGTCACTACTGTGCTGATCACTGTTCTCCTTGCTGAAGGTTCTGACATGAGGAAGCAAAGCCCTGTCTACCAAGATGGCCCCCTCCATATAGAGTGCAAAACAAGGCATGGTAGGTAATTACAAGAGAAAGGATCAGCTGCAGGGGGACCACAGGTGATGGTGGTGACTAGGGATGAGCTCAGGTTTGGACCAAACCTGAACCCATCCAAACCAGGAAGGAAGCTGCCAGTGCTGGCTTACAGCTGCACATAAACAAAGGGCGGGATCTGGGGACATCATTGACCTTATATGGCCACATTTGGTCAATGACATTGACCATATATGGGCACTTGGCCATATTTGCTCAATGGCATTGCCTTTTATATGTCCAGAAGACCATATTTGCTCAATAGCATTGACTTTATACGGCCACAAGGCTATATTTGCTCAATGACATTGACTTTATATTGCCACAAGGCCATATTTGGTTAATAGCATTGACTTTATATGGCCGCAAGGCCATATTTGGTCAACTGCATCGGCCAAATATGTCCACACGGCCATATTTGGTCAATGATGTCACCAGCATCCTGGTCCTTTGTTTATATGCAGGTGCGGAGCTGTAAATGCCCTGGCCACGGCTGATTGGGCCGACGCTCACAGCATTCTTTCCTGATTCATATTCTGGTTCCTTACTGGTGACCTTCCCCTCTGCTTGCTTTTTTGGGCACAGCTTCCGGAGTTAATTTCCTAAGTGCTATGACCCCCTAGCAACCAAACAAAATTGACTCTGCTGGAGCCAGCCAGTACAAGGTGAATACTGATTGGCTTCTACGGGTTCCAACAGTTAAGCATGCACAGTAACATCACTCTTGTTAAGAATTGATATATAAGGTATAAGTGTTAGGCAATCCTTTTTTTTATGTAATATTAACACAGGTGAACTTTCTAACAAGTTATCAATTTAAAAATAATGTTAAAAAAACTTTTCATTGTGTTATTTTCTTCATCCGTCCACCTCCTGCTAAATTTAGAAAGAGAACTGTTACAGGATGGTAGTGCAGGAGATGTTGAGGGAGTTTGTACGAATGGGCATTAACATGTAGGCTTGCCTAGAACAAGCTTTGCCCACCAGTTGTTAGTTTGTCGGAAGAAACCTGCAAAACATGGAGAGCACAAACTCCATGCAGATACCTAGGGCTGCAAGGCATGAGTGCTAATTACTAAGGTGTCCATGAACAAAGTTCAAGTCTTCAATAGGTACTGGTGAGGACAATTGATTAGTAAGGTCAGGAGGCCACAGGACAAGCCCTGAGATGGTGATTGCAACCTTGCCCAATAATAGGACTTTAAAGCCCAACTCCATGATAAATGTCACCCCGTCCCCACCCTCCCCACCTATCGGATACCTGGATAAAATAACAATCCCTATCTCTGCTGCTTCTGCCATGATCTTGGTGTCTTTTTTTTTTTCAGCAGGCAGAGGCCTTTTGAGTACGGCTGTAGAGCCGCCCGATCACTTGTACCCGCCTCTGAAGGTACTATCTCCCCCTTCACCCCCACAGTGGTTTTCAGGCTCCTCCGTTCCTCTCTGGGGCCCAGGACCATGGCACACAGTGTCAGGATGGAGAGCAGCAGCAGACCGAGGAACGTCCTTACCCACCATGAGTGACACTATGATCAGTGAGGCAGGGAGCGCTGTGCTCTCAGAAGACAGCTGAATTGCTAGTTACATAGTCGATCAAACACATTCTTGTGCTTGATCGTCTGTACTGGAAGGCAGTAGAGACATAAGGAGAACCTGTCAATGCTATCACATAGGGTTTTGTTAGCACCTTTGTGATAGCGATAAAATGAACAAAAATATAATAAAAAGTGTTAAAAACAATAAAATATTTTTTAAAATTTAAACCAACCCTGATGCCCCTGCCATCTGCTCTTCCTTTGGAAAATAGATAATTGCTTGCAATTCCTTGCCGTGTAGGGTATAGCCAACATCAGTGAACCAGCAATACTATTGGATGTTCATTGACCAGGGTCCTCTGAGGATCCAGATGAGGGCTAATGTTCATGGAGCAGAGTGAAGGGGACTGACTGTCTCAGGAGTCATCGGACCTAAAGGGGCAACTTTGGTGAGTATATCTGACTTCACAAGGTAAGGGGAAAACAAAAGCCTATCAGGATGGGTCAGAGGTAGCTGGGCCCTGCTTTTCTATATGAACCCTACTTACATCCTCCAGTTCTTGGGGCCCCGGCTTTCTTTATGAACCCAATATAAACCCTACTTATATTTGATCCTCCAGTTTTTGGGGCCCCGCTTTTCTATATGAACCCTACTTGCATCTTCCAGTTCTTGGGGCCCCGGCTTTTCTTTTGTACATGGCACTCGTTCCAGGTTCTATTTATACCCGATGTTGGCTGTCAGTAAGATATATAATGTGTGATAAAAGTCACATCAGACATTTTAGAAGCTATTTTTAAACCTCATTTAATGAGAGTTTCATCAGCTGTATTTTCCATGCGAGGGTGGACTGGAATGGTGTTTGAGATTGGGGTGGATCGTGCTCTCTTTCCCAAGCAAACAGCTGCACCGGGGCCACAATTTATTACCTTGTTTGTCCGCACCGGACGCGGAGGTCATCCCTCTGGCCAGCCAAGTGACCTAATAGTAGTTTAGAAGGTCACAGCTTAGTTTGCCGGCTCGGGGGCCTAGAGTATGAAAGGGCCTGTAAACATAACTGTCTTTGTTGCTTATGGCAACCAGTCCAATTGCAGATGTCATTTTACCAGGGTTCGAAAATTGACAGCCAGATTGTGGCTGCTAGCGGCAACGCATGAGAACGTTTCTTTAAAACTTTAAAAAGCCCACTTCAATGATTAAAGCTGTACTCCAGGCAGATAAGGAATATATAAATTGAACACCTATGTATTCATTAAAGTGGAACTACAAACTCCTATCCTCTACAGCAGAGGTGGGCAACCTTGGAACTCCAGCTGTGATGAAACTACAAGTCCCATGAGGCTTTGTAAGACTCTGTAAGCTCTGACAGCCACAGACATGACTCCCAGAGACAGATGCGTGATGGGGTTTGTAGGTAAACCACAGCTGGAGGGCCAAGATTGCTTACCCCTACTCTACAGCCAAGGAAGGTGCCATCTTGGCCTCTATTGGGATTACAGTTGCCATGGTGTTACATATGTGAACAGCTATGACACCAGCCATTTCAGGGCTTGAAAGTTTGGTTGAGAGCTGAAATAAGCACACTGACAACCTTGACAGTTGGCTTGCCTTAAGGCCTCGTTCACACCATCCTCGTGGCCGGAACGCACTGGATCGCGTTGTGGCTCAGTTTGTTGTAGCGCGGGAGGGGGCGTGGCGGTCCATTGAAGCGAATGGCACCGTAAAATGTTGCAAGTACTATTTTGACCGGACCACAGGCATTGATGTGCCTTGCGTTCCCGTGTGGCCGATCGCATTGCAGCCGGAGGGCCACGCCCCCTCCTGCCCCACAACATAGTGAGCCTGCCGCAATGTGATGCAGTGCGCTCCGTCCAGAATCGGGCCGGAATGCACTGTCTGGTGTGAACGGGGGCCAATAAAAAGTAACTGTTTTGGGAGACAATAAATTGGTGGGTAAAGTCATTTTTAAGGCCTCATTCACCCAGGTGGCAAAACAGGCATTTTACCATTTTACAAGCTGCTTCCGTGCAACTTGTAAAATGGTGGAGACACGTCTTTTGGAGTTTATATCCCCATAGATGTCAATGAGTGCACATGAAAAATGTACGGAAAAAAATATAATTTTAGCGCATGACAACAAGCCCCCCACCCCATAGCAAACTATACTTTTTCACCTTCAGAGTTTGTAAAGTTTTAAAGTCACCCTGTCACCTTACCCATTTAGTGATAGATGTAAAGGCACACCTCACCCAACCAGTACTACATCTGGAAGGGGGATGACCTTACCCTATCCGTCATGTGACAATGTTCAGGATTAGTGGCTGGCCGCTAAGTCAAGCATTGCATCATAGCGGAGGTCTCATGTTCCTCCGTACCCAAAAGCACCAGGTCGTTTGCTGTTACAGCTAGGAAGATTGGAGTGGTGGGGGGATCCCTGGAAAGGTGAGTGTGGGGGGAAAAGTGGTATGGGGGAAAAGTGGTATGGGGGAAATATTGGAACTTTACTTGAATACATTGTTACTTTTTTCTTGATGGGCAATGTGACGGTTTCTCATTGAGCAACAACAAAGTCCAGATATGAAGCCGCCCTTCTAATGTCCAGACATTCAGATAAGTGGGTGCTTGAAGTAAAAGTGAAGGATGGTGCCATGCCATGACCAGATGGGTGAGTACGAAATCCAAATAAATGCATATCACAAATCTATTGTGAGGATCGTGTCGCACAAGAAGAGTCGTATCCTGGTATGGTGCAGATGGCACATGCCCTGGACGCCACTTGAAGAGGGGGCACCGCTCCGTGGGTCAGCAAAAGTTCGGGGACCACGGAGACGGCTGAGTTTTTTTTCTCTCACCACCCTTCTCCCATACACATTTTCCCCACCTGGCTCTTGGCAACCAGGGATACTCTGGCTGGTGTCCTGCCCAGCACCTGGACCAGTCATGTGACTGGTTGCCAGGAGCTGGGTGGGACGCTAGCCAGAGCATCCCAGCTTTCTAAGCGCCGGGTGGGGAGATGTGCAAGGGCTGTACACATTTCCCCGCTCGGCTCGTAGTTTCAGAGTGGGCAGAATGATGTGTATGCGGGTGAGGCGCCGGCCAGAGTCAGGTCACTGGTTGTCAAGAGCTGAGCGAGGCGCCGTCCAGAGCATCCCAGTTTTCTAAGAGCCGGGTGGGGAGATGTGTAAGGGCCATACACATTTCCCCGCTCAGCTCGTAGCTCCAAAGTGGGCAGAATGATGTGTATGCGGGGGAGATGCCGGCCAGAGTCACGTCACTGGTTGCCAGGAGCTGGGCGGGGTGCCGGCCAGAGCATCCCAGTTTTCTAAGAGCCAGGTGGGGAGATGTGTAAGGGCCATAGACATTTCCCCACTCTGCTCTTAGCAACCAGAGTGGGTGGAATGATGTGTATGCTGGTGAGTCGCGGGCCAGAGCGTCCAAGATTGCTAAGAGCCAAGCGGGGAGATGTGTATGGCCCCTTACACATTTTCCTATCAGGTTCTTAGCAAACGGGGACGCCATAGCTGGCATCTCGTCCAGCTCCTGGCAACCATAAACGTCACAGGATGCCAGGGGTGCAATGTGTTGTAGATACGCATCTGCACACAAGTCAAAAGCTTCCCAATGTTTCAGCACCTCTCAGGGTCCTTTACTTGAAGTGACATAGGGGCCACCATAGTCGCTATGCCACCTTGAGGAAAGGGCCCTGAGAGGCCCCGAAATGCTGCCTTTGGCCTCGCTCACACCTAGGCATTTTGAAGTTCAAAGCTAGAAAACGCAACACAAGGAATCCCATTGTTTTCTGTGACATGTTTCCATTTCCGTTCTTTTACACAAGCTTCTTTTCAGGCAGATTTGAGTGTTTTTGTCCCCATGGACTTCAATAGAAGCAGCTTTGCGCTTCGAGCTACAAAACGCCTCCGTGTGACTGGAGCCTTGACTGTGAGCATGGCAGCAGCTATTACTACTCCTCTTTTGTATTCCACTATATTGTGTTTCTTCTGGTTGCATTGTGCTACAGTACACTCATACTGAAAAAATGCATCTACCGTTAAATCAGATATTAGAGTTATTCTTAGTTAGTTGTGCCTTGCAGGCGATTCCATATCACCCTTGATGTATACAAACAGCATAGTAAGCTCCTTGACAATAAACATATACTGTATATATCTACTGTATGCAGTTTGTTTTGTACATGATGTCCCTCCCTCCTCCCCATCATCCTTACTTGTTGATCAGACTGCTGAAGCAAGTTGTAACCTGCAGACCAGCTCGGGTCTGTGAACCGTCTTCATTCAACCAGCTGCCTGCAAAAAAAGAAGTAATTATATTAATGAGGGCTTCCCTGGGGAAGAATCTGTGACATCAGGAGAGGTTCTTACCAATTACAGGGCTGGGGGGCGGCTCCAGGAGTTCTGTAGAGCTGACTTGTAGGAACACTTGCCAAATGACAGACTAGTAATGTTTGACTAAAGTTTCTGGTGGATGGAAAACGTACGAAATGGAGCGTGATGATGATGGCTCAGCACCAGGTTTGACATCAATGAGGACAGGTTGACCTCCAACGCTGAGATGACCTCTATTGCTGATGCTTTCCTGGACCCGTCTAAGACTGCCTTCCTAGAGTTCGGCCATGGACCACCGTCTTCTTCACAAAGCCAACACTCTCCGGTTTTGGCGCACGGACATTATTCGTTGCATGGCTTCCACCCGGCTGGCCATGACGGTCTGTTTTCTCCTGGGGCTTCGGCCTATGGAGGACGGTCATTCCCATACCCCTATTCTACCTCTGCAGCCAATCAACATCATAATGGGAGCCCATACATGAGCTACCAGCATTACAGTAATACATTTAACCATGGCGGGAGACTACATGAAGACCCCGGTAGGTTATACCATATCGCAAAATGGCATCTTCCGTCTTTCATGCAGAATTTATCTCATTCAATAAAGAATGGAAAAAGCAATGATTAAATGCAGTAACCCATAGTGACCAATCAGATTTCAGGTAATGTTAGTCCTATAACCTAGAGATTCATTTGGATTGGTAGTTGTGGTTTATTGTCTTTTGCAAATGGCTTGCAGAAGGCAATACAAGGCATATTGTATGTATTTATCAGTTTATGTGCTAAGTGACGGGAAATAGTAACCAATCGCAAACAATAAGAGATCATTTCCGAGCAGCCTAGACTGGGCAGGCTGGAGAAAATGAATTTGTGATTGAATGCATACCACATGATTTGATAGGGGCACCAGTATTTACAATTTTATTTATGATGTTATCCACAACTTTTCTTCATTGAATATTGCTGAAAATATATTATTTAATATTTTTTTTATTTTTTATTTTATTAAATGCTAAATGTATATCATTATTTTATATTATTTTATTATTAGTT
>NW_017306364.1:1484808-1488322 GCF_000935625.1 Nanorana parkeri
TCCAAGTCAAATGATATCATTTCACATTATATTATTCTATCATAATGTATTATTCTATTTTATTTTCCATTCTGAACAGATTTACCTCTTTGTTTTTACTTGTTGATACCAATTGATATTAGCAGTCATATCCTTTTATTATGAATTCTATAACTCGCAGATTCGGTATAACCGTATAATAAGATCACTCTATGTTTAAGGTTTACACTGGATGCAAGTTATGAAGTAAATGTACATTTAGTCAACTGGTAAAATGAATGACGCAAGAGACTTGTGATGTGTGGTCAGCCTGCCTAGTGGTCATGTTATTGGGGCCCTTACACAAGCTCTGGACTTCAGCGTTTATTCCCTGAGCTGGAGTCAGTGGAGACCCGGGGGGCGCAGCAGTCTGTGTGCAATGCTATAACTTACACTGGGAATGCAGAGCTGTGTATTCCTGAGCCTTGGATCAATTATAAATGGAGCAGTACAGTACATCAGAATAACTATGTGTCTGTGTGTGTGTGTGTGTGTGTATAGCATGTCTACAAATACATTCACATCATTTATTTTGCCGCCACTTTGAGATACACGAAAATCAAGTATTTTTTATGGGCCATTCATTTGATATTTATCTATCTGTCTATCTAATATCTCTCTACCTCTCTATCAATGTGTCTATCTCTCTCTCTCTCTCTATCTACCTATCTCTCTATCAATGTGTCTCTATCTATCTATCTATCATCAATGTATCTATCATCAATGTATCTATCATCAATGTATCTATCATCAATGTATCTATCATCAATGTATCTATCATCAATGTATCTATCATCAATGTATCTATCTATCTATCTAATATCTATCTATCTATCTATCTCTCTATCTCTCTATCTACATCTATCTATCTAATATCTATCTATCTGTCTATCTAATATCTCTCTACCTCTCTACCTCTCTATCAATGTGTCTATCTCTCTCTCTCTCTCTATCTACCTATCTCTCTATCAATGTGTCTCTATCTATCTATCATCAATGTATCTATCATCAATGTATCTATCATCAATGTATCTATCATCAATGTATCTATCATCAATGTATCTATCATCAATGTATCTATCATCAATGTATCTATCTATCTATCTATCTATCTAATATCTATCTATCTATCTATCTATCTATCTATCTATCTATCTATCTATCTATCTATCTACCTATCTATCTATCTATCTCCCTATCTCTCTATCAACATCTATCGATCTAATATCTATCTATCTGTGTATCTAATATCTCTCTACCTCTCTATCTCTCTACCTCTCTATCAATGTGTATCTATCTATCTATTATCAATGTATCTATTTATCTATCTCTCTATCTCTCTATCTACCTATCTCTCTATCAACATCTATCTAATATCTATCTATCTGTCTATCTAATATCTCTCTACCTCTCTATCTCTCTACCTCTCTATCAATGTGTCTATCTCTCTCTCTCTCTCTCTCTATCAATGTCTATCTATCTATCTATCTATCTATCTATCTATCTATCTATCTATCTATCTATCTATCTATCTATCTATCTACCTATCTCTCTATCAATGTGTCTATCTATCTCTCTATCTACCTATCTATCTATCTATCTATCTATCTATCTATCTATCTATCTATACATCAGCCTATTTATTTATCTAGATATTTGTCAGTCTATCTTTCTAGACAGGACCAATAAATGGAAAGATAGATAGTTAGATATCTCTATTAATAGATAAAACAATATAGATAGATAAATGGATAGATAGATAGATACATAGATAGATAGATACATAGATAGATGTAGATAGATGTAGATAGATAGATAGATAGATAGATAGATAGATAGATAGATAGATAGATAGATAGATAGATAGATAGATAGAAGATACAATAGATACATAGATACATAGATAGATGGATGGATAGATAGATGGATGGATAGATAGATAGATGGATGGATAGATAGATAGATAGAAGATACAATAGATACATAGATACATAGATGGATGGATGGATAGATAGATGGATGGATAGATAGATGGATGGATAGATACATAGATCGATACATAGATAGATACATAGATGGATGGATAGATACATAGATCGATACATAGATAGATACATAGATGGATGGATAGATACATAGATCGATACATAGATAGACACATAGATGGATGGATAGATACATAGATCGATACATAGATAGATACATAGATGTAGCCAATTATCTGGTAGGTTTATTTGGACTAGGACTATGTACATCCCGTTGTATTTCAGTTTCCCGCTCTGAGATGACAGTGAGCTGTGATGAGTTGTTGGGGTTGCTGAGTATTGTATTATAAGGGATTGATGTTTTGCCTGAACACCTCCTTCCTTCTTTCCTTCCTTCCTTCCATGTGACAGTCTCGGCGTCCATCGTCTTTCATGGTCATTTCTCTGCTCTCTCTCCGTTCTTCTAGCTCCTCAGTGGTTTGTCTGCGTTTCCTGATCTACACATAATCTCTGGGTTATGATAATCTCTTCCATGTCTTGTTTATTTTGGACATCGTCACTTCTCCACGCTAACACCTTCTTTTGTTCCAGATAAATATTCTGATCTCTCTTCTGCAACTTTCTACATCTTCCCTCCATTTTTAGTCTTGAATTCACGCTGCAGTTGCTGAGCCGGCAGCAGTGGACAATCCGCCGTCCTGGCATTTCATGTAAATTTCTATGGTGGGGGATGTATGTGCCACAGATATGGACTCACAATAGAGGCTTATGATGTGTCATTTTCTACCCATTTTAGGTATACCTGACTCTCCCTTGCCAGCTATTGTATTCTGACTGGCAGTGCCTAGAGCTGATTGGCTGCTGTCACTGTTCGGCCAACAATTTTCCACCTGGCTCCTTTGACACAAGTCCATTCAGTTGGGTGGTGCTGGTAGGACCACCATGGATTGAATATTGGCCAGGAAGTCACCAGGAAATGGCCAAAATGAGTTCCATGTAAGGCCAGCTTTAGACAGTTGTCACCAGAACAGGTGTCCCTATTGGAAGAATTCCCCTTACCTCCTGTTCTGGTGACAACTGTAAGAATTTTTGATTCTCCCTCACATTCATTCAATGTCACTAGGAGAAATAGGGAGGGTGGATCCCCAGAACCTCCCTAGACAGAGGCTTCAACACTTGAAGGCTCTATCCAAAGCTTCAAAGCAGACCTATACTCGGGGGTTACTTAAAGCTTATGTTATCAGTTTTTGCTGGGATGGATTTCAAAATGAGTTGCAATACCTTTCCTAGAACCAGGGCCATCCCTGTAAATAGGACAGCCTGAGGTCCTGGTCTCAGTCGATGGTCCTCCTGGATCCAACGATAAGGATCCAGGAGGACCATGTGCAGATCACGTGATCACTGTGGGGTCACAAGCCAGAGTGTCCCAGGTTGGTAAGAGCTCATAGCAATCTATGATGCTTTGGCTGGCATCCTGCCCAGCTCCTGGCAACCAGGTAACACCACACCTG
>NW_017306364.1:1488347-1489922 GCF_000935625.1 Nanorana parkeri
CTAGTTCCATTGGCTAGGGACACCCCTGCCTAGAAGAAATACTGTTTTAGGCATCCCTCCTGTGCAGGTCATGTGACTGAAAGCCTAGGCATTTAGTCATGTGATCTCCATTGGAAGGAGAGCTAACAGTTCAGATTGTCTCTCTTTCAGCAGAGATCGTGTGACCACATGCTTAGGCTCTTGGGTTCACGCCAGGGGCATTTCAGGTCGCCTTTATTCATGCATGATTGGTTATTAAAAAACCAGCATCAGTTTTAGAGCCCCTGTTCGGTATTTATCACTGTCTGTGTATCTATTGGAGACATTTCTCCTTATTTCTTTCTTGTGCCATGAGAGGGTGACGAGGGGTCTCTGTATTGGGGCACACAGACCGTAACAAATCACGTTTTTCTAATAGCCTGGTGACGGGTGAAAACCTCCGTCAGGATTTTTGTTGATGTCTGTGTCTTCCTGTTTCGGTGACACCTGTGCTCCTTATTTCCTGTCCCGGTGTCGTCAAGACAGGAACTGATGGGAAATCACCCCAGTGGGGTTACCAGCACCAATAACAACCTGTGCCGATTTATTGTGGCAAACGTCGGGCGCAGCAACGAAACAAAAAACTATTTTCTAGCTTTATAAGGCAACGTGAAGAGCGCAATATTCCATTACAACCATTTAGTTATCATCTTTCATTGTTCTCACACCAATAAAAGGAAATCTAATTGATTGCTGTAGGTTATAGGATTTATTGCTGTCTGCATTGTGTTTTTGTGCAGAAGCCTTTTAATTACTTTTACTTTTAATATCACTTTAATTAGATTCTGGTGAAATGTATTGGAGTCAGCGGAGAGGGTGGAAGGGTGCTGTAATGACTGTTGAGGGTTTCTCATTCTTTTAAATTTTTTTAACACCCTCCCGCCAGCATCACATGTAGATGCCACGTCACAGCGCTAGACTTTTTTCAATGGCGCAGCCTATAACTGGCATTTTGTGTGCCGGGAATGTGTTCAGTCTCGCACCCCCAGCTCCGCAACCGGGCTGCCGCCGACAGGTCCTGGTCTCAGTCTTAGGCTGGGTTCACACCTGGGCGTTTTTCCGCGCTTTCGTATTCGCGGAAAAACGCTCAAACAGGGAAATGCCATTATTTTCAATGTGCATGGTTCCCATCTGGGCGGTTTTCCGTGAGTACGAACGCGTGTGAAACCCCCCTACGCCCAAAGAAGTACATGTACTTCTTTGGGGCGTTTTGGTCGGGCGTTTCCATTGGGATACAGCCAAGTAGCACTCTGAAACGCGTGTTTTTTGCGCGGTTCGCGGTAAAAAACGCGCATATTCAATACGCCTAGGTGTGAACCCAGCCTAATGATAAGGGTCCAGGAGGACCATGTGCAGATCACGTGATCACTGTGGTAGCCAATCATATTGATCACTAATTTTAAAATCCTCCCCTTTGCTGTTTTTTTCCCTGTGACGGGAAATGGATGCGTTGGATTTTTTTCTTCACAAAAGTCTGTAAAAAAATAAAAAAAATATCTAGGTAGTGCTAGTGTCATTGTCAATGTGTTTTAGGTAGAATTAAAAAGCTTTAAAAAT
>NW_017306364.1:1490004-1493068 GCF_000935625.1 Nanorana parkeri
TATTGTTAATGATAATACCCTAATACACACACATATATATGGTATCCCCATGCACATCAGGCAGAGGATTTTCTTTTTGTTTTGTTTGGGTGGTGGGTCATGGTAATAGCAAGAAATATACAGCTAAACTTTAAAATAAATATTTTGTTTTACTGTTTTGGACCAGTTCCAGTTTAACTTTAATAATAAAAAACAAACGACAAGATATCTATTAACATTTAACACCAAATGAAGGCCCATTTTGTACTGAAAAATGAATTGGGTATAATTTATTTGGGTATAAATAAGTTTTACTAACACATGCTAAAGCAGAGGTGGCCCACTCCGGCCCTCCAGCTGTTGTGGAACTACAACTCCCATGAGGCATTGCATGACTGACAAAGGCATGACTCTCAGAGGCATGTTGGGATTTGTAGTTAAAGCACAGCTGGAGGGCCGGAGTTGCCAACACCTGTGCTAAGGTTTTGTTTTTTTTAACAGAAAAGAAAAAATGGGGAAAAAGTAAAATAAAAAATATAAAGTGACAGTGCACAAAGAATGATCAAATACGAACAAGCAAACAAAACACATTAATGCAAAGAAAAACGAAATGAGATGGCCCATACGGTCTGCTGATGGAGCTGTATCACAGTGAGGTTGCATGGTCCAGGACCTCCAGCATCACATGACATGGCTCACCAAGACATCTACAATTCATCATTGTCCCATAATGCTCCTCAGTTATAACAACACATGTGGGTTGTAAATGGAGTCTGACTGCTTTTCTGCATCACTAGCAGACGTGATTCTGGAGGGTGTCTGCTGACAGTCCCTCTACCTGTTACTCTTTTTAAAAATGAGACCAATCAGTTGAAGCATGCACATTCTTGTGAAGTTTATTTTATCTGGAAAATGACCTCTTTCTCGAAAATCGTTGTCTGTTCTACCTGTGGATTTAGCTAGTTTCGCTTTGATAGCTAAAAAAAAGTGCCAGTTTCCGCAGGATTTCACTCATCTGTCATGCCATTGGGTTTGCCGTTACCATGGGTCTTCCTGCGGCTTCAAGCATTAAAACAAACTAGCGTCCTCCTATCACCCTAAGCTCAGTATATTGCGAGTTGACAGCTTGTGAGTGACAGTCGCGGCTCTCTGCAGGGACAGGATCGAGAAGTGAGTGAGCGCCGGTATGTGTTCGCTCACTTCCCGATCTATTGAGCCGACGTGTGACAGTTTCATTGTCACAGGTCGGCTAGAACTATGAGGCTTAGTTCTCCTTTAATTCTTGAAGCCGCAGGAGGACCCATGGTACCCTTAGGGTTAGAACTATGGGGAAAAGCCCTGACCCCATAGTCTCAGTGAATTAATGTGCAGATTGGCCAATGAGAATTTTTTGACAACCATAATTATTATTATTATTCAGGATTTATATAGCGCCAACAGTTTGCGCAGCGCTTTACAACATAAGGAAGACATTACAATCTCAAAACAATTCAAGACAAGATGGTAAGGAGGGCCCTGCCCGTGACGGCTTACAATCTAAAAGCACGAGCACTTATCCCTTGCAGTGCATGGGGTAGCCCCACTGCAAGGGTTATGAAAAATTCTGCCCGGAGTTCTGCTTTAAAAGAGAACAGAACAGTTTTGGATAGAGAAAGGGAGGGTTATAAACCCTGACAGCTTTTTTTGCTATCTGTGTCCCATTGGGGAGATTTCTGTCCACTTCCTTTCTAATAGCAGCAACAGGAATGGAGAAGAAAGGGCAATTCTTAGTCAGTAAGGTCACCAGAATTAGTGTTACCACTGGAAGGTTTCACATCTTTTTCTGGAGCAAAACCCCAAATGTGGGAATTCATTTCAGTGATAATGGTCACCAGGACAAATAGGGTGAGTGAATCTCCCTGATGTGGACACAAACAGCAATAAAAACCTGACCGGTGTTCTTAATCCCTCTCCACTCTATCCAAAACTAAAACAAAAAGTTTTGGATTCAGCTGCATTTTAAATCTTGTAGTAAAATCACGGCCTGTGCTCATTATCCCGTGTAAATTTGGGCCTAGTCTCGCTCATGAAAAATGTCCCATTATCCAATTTTATGAAGTCTCTTAATTTTTGTATTGAAATACTTGCCTGTACTTTTTGTCTTCAGTACATTTTGACCTATTGTATCTTATTAAAACTGTCCTGATACTGCCCCCAGGATGTGCTCTTTGTGTCTATTTCATGTAGGAATTTAGGCTTAGCAGTGCTAATTAAAATTATCCTGCTGTTGGACTGTTTTAGACTGCTGAATCATGTTTGGTCTACTCTTTGAAAGGTTGGTAGAAATTGGCCAGTTGCAAGACAGTTTTTCATCAATGAGAACAGGGAGAGCCAGAACCAGATTTCCTACAAGGTCAACCAAGGCCCGAGCCCGGGGCAGCAGGGAGTAGAGGGGCAGCAAGGGTGTGGAATTCCTATCTGCCGACGCCTGGGACATGCAGTTCTGGGCACCGGGCGGGTAGCTGTTTTCTATATTTAGCCCTGCTTGGGGCAAGCAGAGCTAAATGTACAGTCACTTGTTTTGTACAAGTGATGACGCCGAGATCACTTGTAGTCAGCCTGCAGGTCTGTCATTCTCCATTGTGGGGGGGTTGTTGGGTAAAGGGGGCGCTTTGAGGAACCTGGTCTTGGGGCAGCAGAGAGAGTAAATCCGGCCCTGGGGACAGCTACAGCGAACAACTTTCTAGTTTCTATCCACTGGTCAAAGTGGGTCTATAACCGTTTAATGAAAAGCTCTACTTAAGATGCATGAAAAAAGATTTTGAGTCAAACTGAAATGAAGCCAAGCTAATTGTAAAAAAAGAAAATCAATTTCACAGCCAAATATCCACTGCGGGTGTATGCTGTTGCTGAGACTAGCCGTGAAAATTAAACTGTTCGGTAACACCACCTACACCTTTAAGGCATCCCCCATTCTGCATGACAAGACTGTTTCCACACAGTATTTTTGTGTTGTTGTACCAATGCAACAACGTTGTGTTGTTGCATTGGTACATATATACACATATTTATGTATGTATGTATGTGTGTATATATATATATATAT
>NW_017306364.1:1493538-1507628 GCF_000935625.1 Nanorana parkeri
TATATATATATATATACACATATACATTACATATATATTATACTGTATATCCTTTTTATATTTATTTATGTAGTTATGTAGTTTGTTTTTTGTATGTTGTGTTTTTATTTTAAATCCTAGTCTTATCAATAGCATTTGTTAAGATCATGTGATTTTAATAGGGGACGTAGTTGACAGATCTTATAATTCTACTCTGACTCCAGGGAGCTGCAATCTGATGCCGGTAATGAACATTCTTTATTACATTTTGCAGAATGAAAGCAGACTGTAATTGGTTGCTACATGAAACTCCCCAATTTATTTCCTTGATGATCTCTTTGAACATGTATTACGCAATGAACATAGTTTGGTAACAATCGCCCAGTCAAATCGGCATTATTAGATCTCTGCACACAAGGGATATGATATGAACGTTTAAGGAAAAATTAGTTTCTTTGATCATTGCATAGACCAAACCTTAAAGAGACCCTGTCACCACTTATTTATTACTTTTTTGGGGGGGAAAACTTACTCACCATTAGCCCCTCTGGTGATACACTGTTGCTATTGTAGCCCCCATCACCTTCTGTGATGTGGCTACTAGACATTTAGTGATAGCCGGGGCTGTAGTCAGCCTGGCTGGATTTATAGTGGCAATTATATGGTTAATCCCAGGTGTCTAGCCTTGCCTGTAACCCCCGGGGCGGAGTGTGACTATGTCATATTGTGGGACAGCCAATGAGAGGCACTGTAATGTATGCACAGTACAGCAGCCAATCACTGGGTTTCTCTCAGCCAGTGGTGCATGCTGGGATAGAGTACATATATTGGTGGGAGCTGCCATGTGGTCAGACTAGCCGGGTCCAGCCATGGATTAGGGCTGGGTCCAGTTCAGCCTGCCCTTCAGGCTAGGCCGAGGCCTGGGGGTGGGCATGAGCTGGTGTGAGGAAAAGGTTTGCCTGAGGCCTCCAACATGGAGAAGGCCTGAGATGCTGAAAGAGGAAGAGAACCGGGACCAGTGCAGGCTCTTGAGGTACCCTGGAACTAAGTGGACTTCAGAGCATGTTCGGTGTCTTTCCTGATTGAGGATCTGCATTCGTCTGTCTGTTATATCAGTGGCTGCCTGTTGTCTACCAAGTGGATTTGCACTGACACATCTACAAAGTCTGGTGAGTCTGGAGCTTAGATGGCTACCCCTGGACACTTAGAACCCCTTTACCCTCTCTCCCAAGATGTTCAATAAATCGTTTACTTAGCATTTTACTACTGGAGTGGACCTCAGTTTATGGGCATCAGAAGTGGGTGATTAATGCTATCGGGTGGGCAGTTGAAGATCATACCCAAGACAGGCTAGAAGGGAACCAGGCAACCAGCGGCTCCTACGGGGGTAGCGCTACACTATCTTGCAGCGGTACTGGTTTTTCTAGAAAGTAGAATCCAATTTGACATTTAACCTCACAACTTGCTCTTGCCCCCTTCCCAGCCACTAGCATATCCCTTTAGCTCTCATACACAGCCTTTGTACAATGGACATGTCATAAGGCTGTGCTGGGAAGGTCACTTAGATCACACAGGTCTTTCTCTCTTCACTACCATATGGTTCCATGGAGGAGCGAATGGAATAGGCGTATAATCAGCGGGTGGGGGGTCTGTATTAAATTGAACCTGTTTTTTTGCCCAAAGTAGAAGTCCAGCCAAAACATGTTTTTTAGCTTTCAATGGAGCAGAGATGAGTTACACCGTCCCTCAGATTTTTATGCTACTTGCACCCTCATCCAGGTGATCCGCCATCACTTTCTCTCCTGGTGATTTTTATCACAAAAGGTGATGAGAAATAAAAAATGTTAGTGTCTTCGGACACCTGCCCCAGTGACAACTGCCTAAGAGGGGATTTCCTCCCACTTTGGAGATTTTAAACTCGATTCTTTTTTTGCATCTCTGAAAAAAAGTCACACAGTCTAATATTTTATTGGACCACCTTTAGCTTTGATTACGGCACACATTTGCCGCGGCATCATTTTGATAAGCTTATGCAATGTAATAACATTTATTTCCATCCGGAGTTGCATTCATTTTTCGCCAAGACCTTGTAGTGATGATGGGAGAGTCGGACCACTGTGTAAAGTCTTCTCCAGCACATACCAAAGATTCTCAGTGGGGTTAAGGTCTGGACTCTGTGGTGGCCAATTCATGTGTGAAAATGATCCACTCTTTCACAATCTAAACCCGATAAATCCTGGCATTGTGATCTTGGAATATGCCCAATGTGCCACCAGGGAAGAAAAAAAATCCATTGATGGAAAATCCTGATCATTCATTATTATTAGGTAGGCAGCTGACCTCATTTTTGGACATAATGTTGCTGAACCTGACCAACTGATCATAACACTGCCCTAAATCCAGGGGGTGACTTATTTTTGGCCTGGGCAGTGTATGTCAACCAAGTTAACTACTATTCTTCTAATAAATACAGACTTTAAACAATAAACAAGTTTTTTTGGCTGAAGTTCTCCTTTGAGGATGAGTTTCACACATAAGAGGTGACCTGTGCTTTGCTCGTCCCTCACCTGCACCCTCGAGTGGTCTGTCAGTACAGGTCATCGTAGGTCTTTAACTGTCACTTCAAACCTTCTCTGTGCTATGCAGTATTTCCACATTCCTGGTATTTCACACTGGCCATTGGTGACCTTGTCAACTGCCTCTTCACATCTTCTTCATGTTACAGAGCTTGACATGTTTCAGTATGGGGGTGTACTCGTATACCTTATTAAACCATTAGCAAACAAATGAAAGAATTCTACTGAGGGAACTGGAAACTCCATAGATTCAAAATAGTCATTTCTTGCATTCTTCTCAATGAGACTGTCACAGGTCGGCTCAGTAGATCGGGAGGTGAGGGAACACATACCGGCGTTCGCTCACCTCTCGATCCTGTCACGGCTCTCTGCTGTGACAGGGGAGGGCTGGATTCCCCTCTCCCCGCTCCGATCTGCCAGCGCTGACTGGCGGAACGGATGGGGGAGGGGGCGGGTACAGCTGGCTCTGCCTCTAGATAGGCAGAGCCAGCTGTCACTCACGCAGCTGGGCGGATCCCGTCATCTACGTCGGGATCCGCTCCGGCTGCGGCGTCTCAGTATACTGAGCTTAGGGTAACGGGAGGACGCTAGTTTGTGTCCTCCCGTTACCCTAAGGAGAACTATGGGGGAAAACACTGACCCCATAGTTCTCCTTTTAACCTTCCCGTTGGTGTAAACAGCATCAACGAGGAAACTGAATGACGGGAATCAGATGAGTATAATTTTCTTCACAAGGTATGAAAAATGAAACCCCTGGCAAGATCAGTTAGAGGGGGGTGGTACTTTGGGATAGTAGGGAGTTTTTGAGTAGAGTTGGGCTTTAAGATTACCCTGAAACACTTAAAATAGAGCTTAAAGCTCCATCTGCTGGCTGGAAAAAATCAATATGAAATATTTATATGATCACCTAGAAGAGCAGCCAAAACTTAACCATCTTGCCACATGTAGCTATGTTCACACAGAGGAAAAAGAGTCATTTCCATCCTACTTACAAGTTTGCAACCTATCGTTCCACCTTGACGGCCTCAATAAATTCATCATTCAATAAAAGTGATAAGTAAAGCATATCTCATTCCTTTGGTCCTAATTTAACATCCTTACCTTTTTTATTTTCCAGAGCTGGAAAAATCCACGGTGATAGAAAATGGAGAAATCCGAATTAATGGAAAAGGGAAGAAAGTCCGGAAACCTCGAACAATATATTCCAGTTTACAGCTCCAGGCCCTCAATCATAGGTTCCAGCAAACGCAGTATTTAGCCCTTCCGGAAAGGGCGGAGCTTGCCGCACAACTTGGCCTGACTCAGACTCAGGTGAGGAGCAAGAAATCATGGGTAGATGGGTTTGGAACTTCTTGCACAGCCTCACAGAGAAACACAAGCACAATGTGATATGCATGCTGCACATGGCTTGGCTAGGACAGGAAGGAAGCCAAAGCTTTATTCTCTACTTTATTACAATACAATAGACTATATACCATAGAACACTGCCATCTAGTGACCGAAAATGTATACTGCAGTAGTTGATGCAATAGACACAATGTGCATTCTAACAGATATCCCATTTTATATGGAAAGATCTGTGTTTTCAATGGCAGACTTTTTGACCCAGCTGAGGAATCGGTTCTAACTTACGGGCTGACCACAAGAATCATGGCAAGGAGAGATCTGAGCTTGTCCTGTGTGTGGGCGTGCTGTCAAAACTGAAAAACAAACTATCTAGAGCTGAGCTTTAAAGTTTTTTTTTTTTTTTTAAGGGAAAAACGTTTTGGTTTTTCATTTTTGTTGGAGCAGGGAATGATTAAAACCCTACAACAATTAATTTTTGCCATCTGTGTCCAATTGGGAATATCCCACCTCACTTCCTGTCTTATAGACAGAAAAAGAAGAAATTGGAAGATTTTCCCTCTATTCATGTTCTTGGGGACATTTGAAAATGTTTGGATTTCCCATCCCATTCTGTTTTGGTGACAATGGTCACCAGGACACATAGAGAGGATGCATCTGCCCAACATGGAACACTGACTGCAATACAAAAAACTTTACCATTCCATCCAAAACAAAAATGCACATTATGGAGTCTGTTTTAATACTTGGAAGTTCCAGAATCTGCCAATGTAAGAGATGAGCCGCATCTAACTCCGGGCTCTCCATGACCATGTTGGAAGTCCTAGAAAAGGTCTTGCTGTATGACTAATGTTGTGCCTCATATGTTACTTTGTACCTTTCATGTAAGAGATGAGCTGCATCTAACTCCGGGCTCTCCATGACCATGTTGGAAGTCCTAGAAAAGGTCTTGATGTGGGGTTAATGTTGTGCTGTGTGTTACTTTTGTAGCATTTCATCCAATGTAAAATTAAAACATATATTTTGTTCATTGATAGGTGAAAATATGGTTTCAGAACAAGAGATCCAAGTTCAAAAAAGTCATCAAGCACGGTCCTAGTGTCCAAGACGGAGATCACTCTCAGAATTCCTCATCGGTTTCTCCATGTTCCCCCAATGCTCCTCCAATGTGGGACTTTCCTTCAGCTGGAAGAACTGCCCCCATGCCCTCTGATTACTTGAACAATTTCAACCCCTGGTACCAGAATTCAGATACTCTGCCCAGGCCGCCAATGTTATAACAGAAAAAACTGTCTTTGACCTTGTTGGGATCCACAAGGAGAACAGAACTAATATGGAAGCCCTGTTATAGCGTCATGGATTACAGAAGTGATTCCAATTCAAATCCTGTCTTCCATGTAGTAATGACTGATGCTGATGACCCCCTGCCATCTAATCATCTCAAACATTAGTAGGTGATCTGAATGGACATTGTATAGAAATCCATATTTCAGAAGAGACAAATGGCTGGAACAATGTCAATGTTCATTATTATAAAGCAAAAATGTAGTAAGGTCAGAAAATATGCATCCTTACCTGAGATCATCTGTAATAGAGGAGAGGTAGAGTTTATAACATGTGGTAAGAGAACACGGCTTTGGGAATGAGAAGCCATCTTTAAGTTTCTACCAGGCTTAGAAGGGCTAGGGACTTACAATTACACAAATGTATTCAGTTTGGTCAACAGTGGACATAGTCAGCAGAAGGCAATTCTAGGACCACACTTTTTGTCCCCCTCTCCCCTATTTGTGTACTGCCCATGTCCAAAAAAGTGTATTTGGATAGAAGTAGATGAAGAAAAGGCTTTGTTATGCCAAACGGCCAACAACCCTTTCCATTCTAGCCAAGTGGCACCCAAAGCAATGGAAGAAGCATTCTGTAGGTCTCAGTGCCTTGGAGAACGGTCTAGGATATCGTGAAACACGCCTTCTACTTCTCACCCCGAGTGAAAGGGGGTCCCAGCCCCTGCCTAACTCACACCTCATCCAAAGGGGCCCCTGAAATCCCAGAGGGACCTGGTGCAGCTACACAGTCTGCATCTATGGCACATCTACCCTAAACCAAAGCAGATATACGGTTCTTCAGATCGGATATAACAAAGCTGTTTCTACCTCTCATATACTTAATAGTCTTTAAAGTATCTGTAAACCAAGTCACTGTCCAAGCAGATATTAAAGACTTCAAATAAAACAGCCCTGGGTTCATGAATTCATTATTCAATATATTTTTATAAATGCAAGTACCTGAATTGGACCTGGTAACAGACTCTTGCAATCCCTGTACAGCAGAGCTCAGAGTGGAGGAGGGAGAAGCATCACAAAGAACCAGCCATTTGACAAGGAGAATGCTGATAGGAGGGAAGGGCAGTGTGAAAGAGAGATGCGCTCATCATTGTGCTGCTTGTCCTTTACTGTTCAGTCATCAAGCTGGGGGGGGTGTACATTAAAGCCTGCTTCTAAAAAAAAAGCCGCACAAGGAGCCAATCTGTCATGCTGTAGTACAAAGATGCTGATGGAAGGAGGTGGCAGAGTGACAGAGAAATAAGCTCATAAGTGTAAATCTCAGGGCTGGATAGGACTTAACATACAATTGGTGTCAGCAAGCAAGCCTGGTCTATGTTCTGTTGATGCTGCGGGGTCACGTATCTCTTATCTCTGACTGCTTCAATTGAGCTGCACTCTCCCATCCCACTCCCTGTACCTCAGAACTTCTCCTCTCATACACGGTCCCCAAATGATGCTGCTGTAGCTAAGATACCAACTCTCAACTACTAAAAGGGTAATTCCATTTTCCCAGGTGAATTTGGGAAAATAGAATTCCCCCCTCCAATCTGGACCCCTCTCCCCTCCTTGCTATACTTACCTTTGGGCGAATGTTCCTTCCCCTCTGCCGGTGCAAGTGTACTATCAGTACCTCGTACTGTCCTGTTGCCCTGTGCTCTGTATTTTTAATTTTGCTCACAAATGGCGAGGACTCATTGGTCAGTGCGGTCACCACTGCGGTGACCAATGAGAAGCGCTTCTGACCGCATTGAACAATGAGAAGCGTTGCTCATTGGTCAGCCTGGCCAGGTTAGTGCCCTGACCAACGATTGCTCGCCATTCAAAGTACAGAGCGCAGGCAGTACATGCAGTACAGGGTGAAGATAGTACCACAAAAGCTGAGGGGAAGGTAAGTATAGAGGGGGGGGGGGATGGGGGGGCAGGCTGGAGGGGAAAGTGGAATTACCCTTTAATGAAATTCCACTTTTATTTTAAAAAAAAATGCATATAGAATATAAAATTGCTACATGAGCCATTTCTGTCATTAAATCTTATTAAAAATTACCTTTCTATTATAATCTGAAGCCGCTGTAATATTCTACAACTGTTCAAACATATAAATGCAATATGGCTGCCTGGAGGTGTCGTGAACACAGTCGGTGTACTGAACGCCCCTCGAAATGTCATTTCCTGCTTTCCCCAGAAGTCTGCAAAGAGATACATGGAAGAATGTATTCATCATCTGCAATTGGAATTCCATTTTTGGAGAGATTCTTCCTTCAGGGATAACTACTTCTAAAGGGATGCAGATGATGCAACTTTCTTCATTAGAACACTGAACGTGCACCCGGTGGTTATAATGAACCTGACCCTCCCTTTCAGGGATCAGTCTGGAGGGGACATGGTGAGACAGGGCAGGAAAAGGTGGGAAATCCTTCCAATATACATAGATCACCCAGAGGGGGTTGTTCTTTCTCAGTGAAAGTGGAGGTACACTTTAAGTAAAAACTGTTGACCAGGCTCAGTTTTGTATTTTCTAATTGAACAAGGTACATACTGTGTCAAAAGACACCGCATGGCCTTGCAAGGATGCAAGGCACCTCCTCCCAGGGGCATCCCGAGGCCGGGTGTCATCCGGAGCCGAAACTTGGTGACACCCCGCCGTGAAGTCATCATCATCTAATTGATACCTGCCGGGTCCCCTCCTCTCTACTGATACTGTCGGGCTCTCGGTCCATGACCAAGTGCCTGACTTTTTAGAGGGGGGTGACACCAAAATGCCTGTCAGTCATTTTGGTGTCACCCGGGTGCGGGCCGCACCCCCCTTGTGCTGCCACTGCCTCCTCCCACCATCAGGACCCAGCCGGCACACATGTGGGCTGGGATTAACAAGAACTTCTGGCAGTGTTTACTAGCTGTCTGCGTCTTCCTGTCCCGGTGACAATAGCCCTCCCATTTCCTGTATGGGTGTCACAGGGACAGGAAGTAAGGAAAAATCTCTGTAATAACAGTTCTGGAAGTACGCTTTAAAGGCACAGCCTCATTATTTAACAGTTTATACTCCTTACCCTGCTATAGAATTTATTTTTCTCAGCTCTATGATGGTGCTTCCCCCAACAGTCAGCTGACCTCAGTTACAGCTAAATTCCAAGCAAATATAACCGTCACCCTGTATTCATTAATATGGCTTTAAATGGAGTTTTTTGTTTTTTTTTTTCAAACAATAGTTCAATAGCTGGATTTGATTTGGTATCAGCCTCTTGCAGTCCCCCATATAGCAGAGCATGAGAGAGGAGGGAAAAGCAGCAACTGTTCTACAGTGCGTGTGCTAGCCATGGAGATGCTGATAGGAGGAGAAAGCACAGAGGTGAGCTCATCAGTCAGCTGCTGCTCCTTTCTTAAAACGGGAAAGGCAGGTAAAACAGCCCCCCGACATATGTATTTTTTTTAACTGTGTATTTAGCTATTTGCGTGGAGTTCAGCTTTTGAGAAACCCAATTCTAATGTATAAATAACAGGGGGCAGCCATATATGTCCATTAGTGTGCATGTTGGCCTACCGCCTTCCTCTCTCTCAGTCTACCTGTCAGAGCTGACTGGTGAAAAACAATAGACCCTCTCTGTAGCTGGGATCTATTCTCAGCAGCTGTGGTCAGGGTAAGCTGAATGAGTTAAATACAGACAGGTAGTAGAGGAAGACTCTAAATCTGTATGTATGTAATAAAGTAATAGAAATATAGAAAAGCAAGCATGCAAAAGGTCAAACAAAAAATACAACTCAAAAATAAACAAAAATTTTAAACAAAAATCAAAATGTGTGGTCAGTAAAAATACCCAATTATAACTATATGCGGGTTACTACAAATATCATAGTACCGCATCCCAACATATGGTTATAGAATTCGTTATTTTTTTAGAGACGTATCCACGAATACAATTAAATATCACAATTTTATTAAATGCATGTAATAAAATTGAAGTGCAAGTTCGTAGGGGTGCATGTTTTCCGGCTCAGACGCAGACCGGATCCATCCTGTCAGTGTACGAGTACGCTCACTCGCACGGACATAGGGGGGCGTACGGCCTCTTAGTCCCATAGAGAAGGACAGGGGCTGCCTACTAATCACACACAACACCTGTCCTTCCCGGGAGCTGCCCGATATGGCCGTGACACCCGGAGCGGAGATCGGGTGACACCACGCAGTGACGTCATCGCTCATGGGCAGTCATCTAATTGACGCTTGCCGGTGGCCATCTTGGTGAGAGAGGAGGGGACAATCACCCGGCAGGATGAGGTATCCTCTCTCCAGACACTGCCGGGCTCTTGGTCCATGACCGAGTGCCCGACTTTTTAGAGGGGATGACACCAAAATCACTGTAATTTTGGTGTCACCCCTGCAATGGTGTCACCCTGGTGCGGGCCGCACCCCCCTTGTGACGCCACTGCAATCTACTATTAGCGCTTTATTGGCCAGGTTGAATCTCTTGTTATTTCTGAGTACAGGACACATATTCACTCTTCCCCTGCTCTTCTACAATGTAGTGTTTGTTGACTGACTGGCCAACCATCAGGCTTAAGCTCTGTCACGTGGTGTACGGGGCAAGTAGGCATGGGGGCGGTAGGTATGGTTGATGGCTGCATAGGGTCTTGACAGGGCGAAAGTTGGCATTAGAGTGGCAGGCAGTAGACAGGATGGTTGATCATTTTTGATTCAAATGATGAGTAGAAATGAGGCGCTGGACGCAGATCTTCAACCAGTAGAAAGTCATTACTGGTGCCTGATAGCTTGGGTTCAACAAAATGTCCCCCCTCCCAAGAAATGGGGGTCACCACATTGAGATATCCAAGTATATTTGAGCCAAAAAACAGTGTCTAGCCGCCAAAAAAGTAATTTCCTTGAACCTTTAGCTTTTATTATGGCCCACACTCGCTGTGGCATCGTTTCAATAAGCTTATACAATGTCACAACATTTATTTCCATCCAGAGTTGCATTCATTTTTCACCACGATCTTGTAGTGATGATGGGAGAGTCGGACCACTGTGTAATGTCTTCTCCAGCACATCCGAAAGATGTGCAATGGGGTTGAGGTCTGGACTCTGTGGTGGCCAATCTCTGTACAAAAATGTCTCATGCTCGCTGAACCACTCTTTCCCAATCTGAGGCCAATGAACCCTGGCATTGTCATCTTGGAATATGCCTGTGCCATCAGGGAAGAAAAAATCCATTGATGGGAAAAACCTGGTCATTCAGTATATTCAGGGAGGCAGCTGACCTCATTTTTTGGGCACATAACGGTGCTGAACCCAGACCTGACCAACTGAAGGCTCTGACCTATTTGCTTAGCTATATCCAGGAGGTGACTTTATTTACGGCCAGGCAGTGTAGATCACATCGAGAACAAATGTCTGAGGAGTCCAACATTTTTTTATTATTTCCACAAGTGGCAATGAGAAAACAAAAGGCGGCCAACATATTTTGAAGGGAGGATCAGGACCGGATTTACTCTCTCTCTGCTGCTCTCTCTGACAGGTCCTCAATGCGCCCCCCTGCCTGCCAAACCTCCCCCTCCCCCCCATGGAGAATGGCAGACCTGCAGGCCGCATACAAGTGATCTTGGCGACATCTCCGAGATCACTTGTACAAAACAAGTGGCAGCTTCCCCGCTGTACATTTAGTTCTGCTTGCCCAAAGCAGGACTAAATGTAGAAAACAATTACCTGCCCAGCACCCGGAACTACATGTCCCGGGAGTCGGAAGATAGGAATTTCACACCGCTGCTGCCCCGAGGCAGGGCCTTGGTTGGCCTTGTGGGAAATCCGGCCCTGGGGAGGATGCAAGGAAGAGAATGAAATGATATTCGGTCTCTGCCGTGTGGTCTTGGATATAGACTGCTGGCCCTGTCTTATGTGCATGTGCCATCATTTTTAAGTCTCTTCTATATGACAAATTCCAAATAAAAGAAAGATGGGTCAAAGGGGCCTTTTTTAGTGTTTGTCAAAAAACCCATCTCTAGCTAAAACCTTTTCTTTTTTTTTTTTTGGGTTTTGGACAGAAGCTCGGTCAAGTTTTTTTATATGTGGTCTGTACTCCCATTTGGGACCCTTTCCCTACTTTCCTGTTGGGACATAAAATTATGGGAAATCTCAGTCTGGATACAAACTGCAACTCCTTTTTTCTCTCAAATGGGGTAGGGTTAGAACCTTGGTGCCCAACCTGCGACCCTTAGTTTCAGCTTTATTCATGTAATAAAAAATTGTATAAAACCTCCTTTTATTTAGCAAAACGCCCAATTTTTTTTTAAAGGGGATGATTTAGAAATCATCTGCCGGGCCATATGCTGGCCAAATCCCATTCTTGCCACTAGATGGAGCCGAAGAGCAGAGGAACCTCCTATGCTCCTCAACTCCATCTACTGGTGGGAATGCCATGTGAACAGCATTCAACCAGCACATGGCTGGGTGGAACCTTTATAAATCATCCTCAAAGTGTATCTAAACCCAAACACTGAAATGTAATATTTTACAGCTTACCAGTTCACAGATGTGGTGGCTGCATCATTTTTAAGGCTTTTTTTCCTTTATTTCCACCTGTTGATCCTGCCACTAACACACTTCCTGTCCTAGGGTAATGACTTCTCACTTACTACTTTGTATCTATAGAGGAACTTTGTCATTCTAGGCTGTGCTCCTGATTTGGACTGCAAGCTTCTCCCAATCTCCTCAGCTTCATTACATAGAGAGTCAGTGTTTAATAGTTTAACGAAGGTCGCTTAGAAGACTGACAACATTGCTTGAGATTTCAGTTCTAAAGGACAAAAGATTTCTTGCAGGATCAACAGGATTTTTTTGCACTTGCAAACAAATAATGTACTTAGTCTAAAAAGAAAAAGAAAACGAATGCAGCCACCACATCTAAGAACTGATAAGTGTTAATATATTCAACTTTTAGGTACACTTTAATGAATTCAAAGTAATTGATAATATTTATCTGATTTTTTTTTTGGGTGGTTTTTGGTGTTATGAGCACAAATTCCTAAGATGAAAACATGTTTACAAGTCGATTCAGGGATATTCGGTAGCAAGCGGAATGACTTTATTTGTAGACTTTATAATTATTATTATTATTATTACTTTGTAATATATGTCTTAAACTTCTGTTGCTATTTTATTTTTTTTTCCATTATTTATTTTTTATTACGTCACAATACTAGCACTCTTTAGCCTTTACACAAAACACCTTTTTTTTTGTATAATATTAGCCTTTTGCAGCCTTATGTGTTGATTTTGTTTTAATTGGTTTGTATGGAACAGAGAATGGTTATACGGATTAATAAAAATTGTCATAAAATTGTTCTCCTTGTGGGTGTCAGAAAAATATGAATTCTCTTCCTGGCCATTTATCGTCGGTGACATACACAGCCTGACAGGTTAATTTTTATTAAAAAATGAACATAGTATTTACTAGGGATGCACCGATACCACTTTTTTGGGTCTGAGTACGAGTACCGATACTTTTTTTTTTAGTACTCACCGATACCAATTACCGATACTTTTTCTTAAACGGGCAGATATAACTTTTTTTTATGCCATCCTATGCCCAGCCCACACCTGTAGTGTGGCACAGTTATATCTAATTCTGCATACCTGGCTGTATATTATACATTAAAAAATGTAATATACAGCCAGGTATGCAGAAATAAATATAACTGTTCCACACTATATGTATGCATTATGCAAGTAAAATTGTTACACAAGTCATTTTCTTGTTTAAAGGAGAACTATGGGGTCAGTGTTTTTCCCCATAGTTCTCCCCAGGGTCACAGGAGGACACAAACTAGCGTCCACCCGTTACCCTAAGCTCAATATACCGCGAGCTACAGCTCTCGGTATACTGAGACCGCCGCAGCCGTGGCAGATCCTGATATTACTGTCAGGTTCCACCCAGCTGCGTGATTGACAGCTGGCTCTGCCTATCCAAAGGCAGAGCCAGCTGTACCCGCCCCCTTCCCCGTCCGTTCCGCCAGTCAGCGCTGGAGGATCGGAGATGGGCGGCTGGAATCCCTGCAGGGAGCCGTGAGTCACGGTCACGGCTCTCTGCAGGGACAGGGTCAAGAAGTGAGCGAGCGACGGAATGTGTTCGCTCACTTCCCGATCTATTGGGCCGACGTGTGACAGTTTCATTGTCACACGTCGGCTCGAACTATGAGGATAAGTGATTTTCACTCACCTCATGGTTCTCCTTTAAGATTATTAAAAGTTTAAATTTGAAGCTGCTGTAATTTTCTAAAACTTGAATTAAGTGCAATATGGTAACCTCTAGGCGTTCCATTGGTGTGCAACAGTGTTTCTCAACCTTTTTTCAGCCATGGCATCCTTTAAAAGTAAACAAAACCTTGAGGCCAGGTTCACACCTGGGCGATCCGTGACCGTGCGGCAATGGTGCACAATACGCAGTCACCCACCACCGTCCATCGTGTTGGCGGTGCCATTATTTTCTAATGGCAAAAAAAAGGTACATGTAACTTTTTTTCTGCGATTGCCACGCAATTGAAACCCCATTGAAATCACTGGGGCCATGTGACAATCGCTGTGTGCAATTATGTACGATCGGGCGTTCCTGGGACGGGCGTACCAGATCGTCCAGGTCTGCACCGGCCCTGAGGTACCCCAGTCTAAAATGTAAAAAATTATGTGGGGGGCCCTCCAAAATCTATACTAGACCCTTATCCCAGATAAGGGTCTGGAATTAATTTTACTTGGGGAAACCCCAGGCATGAACACAGTCAGAATGCCAACTTTCACATCAGGAGCCCCCTCTTTTCACATCAGAGTCCCCCCTCTCACACTAGGAGACCCTGTTCAAATCAGAACCCCCCCTTCTCACACTAG
>NW_017306364.1:1507737-1514729 GCF_000935625.1 Nanorana parkeri
GAGACCCTCTTCAAATCAGAGTCCCCCTTTACACCAGAGTCCCCCCCCTCACACTAGGAGACCCTCTTCGAATCAGAGTCCCTCTTCGAATCAGAGTCCCTCTTCACATCAGAGTCCCTCTTCACATCAGAGTCCCCTTCTCACACTAGGAGACCCTCTTCAAGTCAGTCCCCCTTCACATCAGAGTCCCCCTCTCACACTAGGAGACCCTCTTCAAGTCAGTCCCCCTTCAAATCAGAGTCCCCCTCTCACACTAGGAAACCCTCTTCACCTCAGTCACCTTCACATCAGAGTCCCCCTCTCACACTAGGAGACCCTCTTCAAGTCAGTCCCCCTTCACATCAGAGTCCCCCTCTCACACTAGGAGACCCTCTTCAAGTCAGTACCCCTTCACATCAGAGTCCCCTTCTCACACTAGGAGACCTTCTTCAAGTCAGTACCCCTTCACATCAGAGTCCCCCACTTTCACACTAGGAGACCCTCTTCAAGTCAGTACCCCTTCACATCAGAGTCCCCTTCTCACACTAGGAGACCTTCTTCAAGTCAGTCCCTCTTCACATCAGTCCCCCCTCACATCAGAGTCCCCTTCTCACACTAGGAGACCTTCTTCAAGTCAGTCCCTCTTCACATCAGTCCCCCCTCACATCAGAGTCCCCTTCTCACACTAGGAGACCTTCTTCAAGTCAGTCCCTCTTCACATCAGTCCCCCCTCACATCAGAGTCCCCTTCTCACACTAGGAGACCTTCTTCAAGTCAGTCCCTCTTCACATCAGTCCCCCCTCACATCAGAGTCCCCTTCTCACACTAGGAGACCTTCTTCAAGTCAGTCCCTCTTCACATCAGTCCCCCCTCACATCAGAGTCCCCTTCTCACACTAGGAGACCTTCTTCAAGTCAGTCCCTCTTCACATCAGTCCCCCCTCACATCAGAGTCCCCTTCTCACACTAGGAGACCTTCTTCAAGTCAGTCCCTCTTCACATCAGTCCCCCCTCACATCAGAGTCCCCTTCTCACACTAGGAGACCTTCTTCAAGTCAGTCCCTCTTCACATCAGTCCCCCCTCACATCAGAGTCCCCTTCTCACACTAGGAGACCTTCTTCAAGTCAGTCCCTCTTCACATCAGTCCCCCCTCACATCAGAGTCCCCCTCTCACACTAGGAGACCCTCTTCAAATCAGTCCCCCTTCACATCAGAGTCCCCCTCTCATACTAGGAGACCCTCTTCAAATCAGAAGCCCCCTTCACATCAGAGGCATGACACTGTGTGAAAATTTCAAGGCATTCCTGAGGAAGCCGGAAGGCACCCTGTTTGAATAAGGCTGGTGTACAGAACGCTCCCGGAAATGTCATTTGCTGTTCCTGTGATTGGCCCAGAAGTCTGCACAAGTAAAGTTGCAGGCATCTTCTGCAATAGAAATGTATGAACTTTTTGGTGGGACACCCCCTAAAGGTCAACTACTTCTAAAGGGATATAGATGATGCAACTTTCCTCATTAGAACACTGAAAGTCCAACAGGTGGTTATAATAAACCCGACCCTCCCGTTCAGGAACCACTCTGGTGAGGACATAATGAGACAAAAGGGACAGAAAAAGGCTCAGAATCTGCAACAAAGTTTGTTAAAATCTCCACAATGTACGTAGATCACCCAGAGGGGGTTACACTTTTAGGCTACATTCACACATAGTTACATAGTTACATAGTATTTGAGGTTGAATAAAGACATTAGTCCATCAAGTCCAACCTATTAGGATCTCATTCTAGGAGTACCTGTACCCCTGTATATTACGGTCCCTTAAGAAATCGTCCAAAAGTTTCTTGAACAATTCCACATTCTTTGCTGAAATCACTGTCTGTGGCAGTGAGTTCCAGACCCTAACTGATCTTACTGTGAAGAACCCCCTTCGCCCCTTGTGCTGGAATTTTTTTTCCACCAATTTTAGGTGGTGGCCTCTAGTTTTTGTAATGGAGTTAATTTTAAACAGTTTATCGCTAATGTTGCTGCCACCATTGAACATTTTGTACATGGAGATCATATCCCCCCTTAATCTCCTCACCTCCAATGTGAACATGTTTAAATTTAGTAGCCTTGTCTCGTAGCTCTGGTCCTCCATACCCCTAATTAGTTTGGTTGCCCTCCGCTGGACTTTTTCCAACTCAAGGACATCTTTTCTTAGTACTGGTGACCAGAACTGGACCGCGTACTCCAGATGAGGTCGAACCAATGATCTATAAAGTGGCAAAATTATAGACTTGTCCCTGCAATACATCCCCTTTTTAATACAGGACAAGACCCTGCTAGCTTTGTTTACAGCAGCCTGGCACTGCAAACTACCTTTCAGTTTGTGGTCTACAATGAACCCCAAATCCTTCTCCATTTCTGACTTCCCCAGCGGCATACCCATAATTGTATAACCCATTTGTTTATTTTTAATTCCAAAGTGCATTACTTTGCATTTATCAACATTAAACCTCATCTGCCACATTAATGCCCACACCTACATAGTATTATTATTATACAAGATTTATATAGCACCAACACTTTGTGCAGCGCTTTACAATATAAGAAAGACATTACAATCACGATACAGTTCAAGACAAGATGGTAAGGAGTGCCCTGCCCCTGAGGGCTTACAAAATAAAAGGGAGGGGCAAGTGATACATGAGGAGGTAGCTGTGTGGGGATAGTATGTTTTGAGATCCCTGTGGTAAGAACCTACAAATTCCTGTGGCAAAAATCCCAAATAAGCCCTGTAGAAGCGGCCGCTGTCACCCATTCACGTTAATGGTTGGGTGACAGTGGCCACATTTGAAAGCGGCAGTCTGTATGTAAACGTATGTGATATGATCACATGCAGTTGGGAATAGATCACTATCCCTGGACGCATCGATCGTGCCCATCACCCTATCTCCAATCGGATGGACACTCAAGTAGCGAATGGATGCCGGAAATACAACAGGAGGCATAGGGATCTGACATAAATTGGAAGTGTCAGACGCTGAGGAGCCTAATGGTGGGTGTAGCTTTGCAAGAGAGTTTTTTGGGAGTCATGGGTGGCATAACTGGTAACTAGTTATTAAAGGCTAAGTTTACTTTTCTGACACTTGTAATATGGGTGTAACATGAAACATGGTCAGATTGCAGACCCGCTCCCCCCTCACTAGGGTTGCCACCTTTTCTTCAAGCGAAACCCGAACACTCTAGCTCCGCACTGACATTTTTTTGGGGAGAATGAGTTGTGGCTTATTCATATGTAAATAGTGACACCCATTCATATGTAAATATCACAGTCAAGACTATTTTCAGTGGGGGGGGGGGGGGAAGGGGGGGCAGTAGCCCCTACCCTAATTTTGGTTGCCCCTGTCTGACTGACATCTTGTGTCCGGGTTTCTGATGCCATGAAAGCCAGACACAACATTCAAAACCTGGACTGTCCGGGTGAATCATGGACAGGTGGCAACCCTACCCCTCACCCCGATGGGGGAAATCAGAGCCAAGTAGGCCTCAGAGGTCTGATAGATCCTGTACTGTCTGTAGTAGGCAGTACAGGATCTATATGACCTATATGAAGAGCTCATCCCGTCTCCCAATTTCTGAGTGTGTATAACAGAAACACATAGACTACTGTGTACATTCACATGAGCTTCTGGGTTCGGCTCAAGCTATGCAAGGCTAATGGCATGGGTAGAACAGAAACCTCATTTCAGTTTATTTCTTTACTGTGACTCTGTTTACACATCTATAGGTCCTCTCCCTATAATTATATCCCTAAAACGGTAACTTCTTTTTGTGGGGGGGGGGGGGGCAAGGGGGGGCAGTAGCCCCTATCCTAATTTTGGTTGCCCCTGTCTGACTGACATCTTGTGTCCGGGTTTCTGATGCCATGAAAGCCAGACACAACATTCAAAACCTGGACTGTCCGGGTGAATCATGGACAGGTGGCAACCCTACCCCTCACCCCGATGGGGGAAATCAGAGCCAAGTAGGCCTCAGAGGTCTGATAGATCCTGTACTGTCTGTAGTAGGCAGTACAGGATCTATATGACCTATATGAAGAGCTCATCCCGTCTCCCAATTTCTGAGTGTGTATAACAGAAACACATAGACTACTGTGTACATTCACATGAGCTTCTGGGTTCGGCTCAAGCTATGCAAGGCTAATGGCATGGGTAGAACAGAAACCTCATTTCAGTTTATTTCTTTACTGTGACTCTGTTTACACATCTATAGGTCCTCTCCCTATAATTATATCCCTAAAACGGTCTGTGCTCTAGATCCACACCCACGGAAAGCCAAGGAGAGATGCCAAACATTTTCCATTTACAGACCAGGATTCTTGATGAATCGGATTCCTCTAATAGTATTACTATGTCTCAGAAGAGCTGACATCGTTCTCTGCAATGTCTTTCTGAGCTGTTTCCTTGCAATGGAGATGAGATTTAAAGGAACAGCAAGACTAACACCAATGTGAACTTGTTCAAAATATCTTTTATCATTACGGGTAATAGGCAATCTTATAGTGGAACTCCAGAGGCAGCAGACATGGATAACCAGGAATGAGCCAGAAGTCGGTACACCGGCGGCAATGAAGAATACAAGATGGCTAGCTGGAAGGAGCACCAGGGGCCAGGGCAGGGAACTATACCAAGTATAAATAAGGTGTACAATAGGAAGGAACCTCTTAGATTGGCCACAAGCTGACAGGGTCAGAAGGGGGCAGCATTAATTTGCTATAACAATCATCAGGTGGGATTGGGCGACACCTAAAGCTGCCAGACAAGAGCAAGGTAGGAACACAGCACATGTTAGTAGAACTACAAGTAGCAGAACAGCTTTGCTGCTGATCAGTGATGTGTTTGTAGAACTACAAGCAACAGATCAGCTGCAGGGCTGATTCTTGACAGTACTGACAGCCAGCTGCTTATCCTAGTTTCCAGGGCCCACCCTGTCCATCTGCTGCATTGTGCATGAAAAGGGGCGGCTGGTCCTTCGTGAACAGGCTTTTCTAAGGATACAACATCAAGGGCAGTTTAATGTCTCTTTCAGCGTAAAACCCATTCCACCAGTGGTGTAACTAGAAATGACAGGAGCTCATAGCCAAGGTTTTTAAAGATCCCCATTAGATGGGATGGAGTGGCATAAGTGCTGGTGGGTAATGATGCCAGTGCTCCTAATGAGTACTGTCGTCACATGGCTGAAGGTGATAGAAGATGCAGGTCCCCAACAGGGCAAACTGGGGTCATCAACAACTGGATGAGATGGTGCCCATATGGCAAGCAAGAACGGAGTGGAGGACAAGCCGGGTTAGCAACTTGCAGGCAGCAAAGTACAAGTGTGGCAGGTAGAAATCAAAGCTGGGTAGCAAGTCGGGGTCAACACATAAGCAGGTAGAGGAGAGCCATGAGACCAGCAGGTCAGTAATGCAGATCAGGAGCCAGTTGAGCTGAAGATCTCTCAGCAGTGGAGTCTTGCAGGTCTCAACCCTAAATAGCCAGGTTGGGGCCACTATTCACAATTGTACGCCCCTGCACAGAAAAGCAGGGCTTGCTTGATCTTCCTGACAATATCTATCAAGGGTGCTCATTGCCATCAAGTTACCAAATTAAAATTTATGTAAGGAGGACTCCACTATGGGGAGAAAACTGACAAGAGTTTCCGGCCACTTCTTAGAACAATTTTTTGGCTGGAGAATGTTTTCCAGACGACAGATATATATTTTATGTCTATGGGCACCTTGATGGGCGCCCACCCTCTCATAGTACAACGACGAGCCCCTTGTCAATCTGACTTTCATGGTTTCCTTTGTGACAGTAGGACAGACATTTAACTGCTGAGGTGATAAATCTCTTGTACTATGTACACAGTTAACTGGCCACAGAAGTCATGAGATCTGAGGAGAGCGCAACGTCTCTTAGATGTCATCACTTCAAAAGCTTCCCATCAGTGGGACCTGCGGAGAGATGAGTGGCGTCTTGCCTCACATCTGGAGGTGGAATGTCTAGCGGGAACATTTCTTATCTGCTATAAAACAAAGTGCTCAGGACCAGGTGTGGTCTTTTCAAGTGTCTTTTCTTCTCTGGAGGGGATGTCTGCATATTGAGGACCATTCACTGGGAAGGAAGTGTGAGGTGGGGGTATTCTTTTCATGAGAGTTTATTTAGGGCTGAAGCATACAAAAAAGGCAAAGAGGCTCAATCAAGTAACAAATTGCCAGAAGGTGCATAGAACGCCATGACTTGTGCAATACATTATGGCAAAACGCATGCCCTTGACTCAATGGCACATTTGGTGGTGGGATATTGGCACTTTGTAGGTCTTTTGTAGGGTTTAAGGCAATGCCCTACCCTTCAGGCCAATTCACACCATCCTGTTTTTTGCTGTGCACTACAACACAGGATCACAGCACCCTATAACAAGGTATGAAAACTGGGCACCATTATAATGTATGAAGCTCTTCACAAATGTGCGTTGTGAAGAGCTTCAGAGGGTTGCAACCTTTGTGCTCTTTTGCACGTTACATGATAGTAAATGGCATTTCATGAAAAACGCAGTTAAAGTGACATTAAACCCTCAGATTTTTTAACATAAAACAATACTGTAATGTGCGCCTTACTGTAATCCATCCCCTTCTCTTTGCTGCTCTTCCTTTTAAATCTGTATCTGTTCTCAGGCTGGGCAGAACGTCTTCTGTTTTGCAGCAGACTGCCTTGTCTCTGGAATGGATACATGGTGTCTGTGTATAGGTTTGCAACCTGAGCCAGCACTACAGGAAGAGGCACTCAGCTGCAAAACAGAAGTTCTCCCCAAGCATGAGAAGAGATACAGATTTAAAAGGAAGAGCAGCAAAGAGAAGGGAAGCAACCATGGATTACAGTAAGGGACACATTACAGTATTGGTTTATGTAAAACAATCTGAGGGTTTAATTAGGGCACTTTTTAGGCGTTTTTTTTTGGGGGGGGGGGGTTGTGCTTTTTTTTAGTTGTTACCTTTAA
>NW_017306364.1:1515326-1520174 GCF_000935625.1 Nanorana parkeri
AGGGTTTAATTAGGGCACTTTTTATGCGTTTTTTTTTTTTGGGGGGGGGGGGATTGTGCATTTTTTTAGTCGCTACCATTGAAGCCTATTGGGGCCGAAAAGCTTGACTCTGCTCCAAAAGAAGCTCATGTACGTTTTTTGGGAGCTACAGGCATTTGGCTGCAAGCGACACAGCGCCCAGATGTGAACAGGGGCCATTAAAAACAATGGGATTCATCCTGTTGGGCATTGTAGCATTCAGCCTACAAAACGCTTAGGTGTGAATGGGGCCTAAAAACGCATTGTGTGTGTCCATCTTTCCCATGTGACCGCAGGAAGAAACCGCATGTAAAACGCACTTTGCAAAATTGCGTTTTCTAATATGAACCTTTGGTTCATATTATACCTTTGGCTCATATAGATATCGTCACCCAGTCACACCCTCTCCCTACAGAGACGACAAGCAGCCATTCTGATGCAAATTACCCAGGCATGGTCCTCTGGTGTTACCATCCAGGTACCTGCCATGAAAAAATGATGCGTAGCTGCCGCTGGAGTGCATATAGACCGGATGTGCCGGCAAAGAGGCTGCAGGAGATCAGCAGCACTGAGATGGAACAAAGGATGGAAATAAATGCCGGATGTTTATAATAGACAATGCTTTAGCAATCTAAATATCATTCAGTTAAGGTTTTCACACCCAAGTCCTAACACTCCCAGTAAGCCTAATACGAATATAAACCTTCATACTAAGACAATTCTAATACGAATATAAACCTTCATACTGGAGCTCCTCAGCTCCATCCAGTGGCAGTAATACTGCGCGAATGGCATTCGCCTAGCTATACGCTGGACAGAAGGTTTATGAATCCGCTCCTTAGTGTTAGGGGCGTGTCTTAGTGTGAAGGTTTATATTAGTATTAGGTAGGGTTGCCACCTGTCCGGGATTCACCCGGACTGTCCGGGTTTTGAATGCTGTGTCCGGGTTTCATGGCAGCAGAAACACGGACACAAGATGTCAGGCAGACAGGGGCAACCAAAATTAGGATAGGGGCTACTGGCCCCCCACTGAAAATAGTCTAACTATGATATTTACTTATGGGAGGTGCTATTTACATATGAATAAGCCGCGACTCATTCTCCCAAAAACATTTCCATATATCGCTAGAGTGTTCGGGTTTCTCTGAAAGAAAAGGTGGCACCCCTAGTATTAGGCTTACTGGGAATGTTAGGATTTGGACACAGAGGCTTACCTTTGTGTCCAGATCTCCACACTAGCCTTCCCTACAGTCTAACCCAGGGGTGGGCAACTCCAGCCCTCCAGCTGTGCTTTAACAACAAATCCCATAATCCCTCTGCCCCTGGGAGCCACACCTGTGGCTGTCAAACTCTTGCAATGCCTCATGGGACTTGTAGTTCCACAACAGCTGGAGGGCCGGAGTTACCCACCCTTGGTCTAACCTAAACCCACTCCGTAACCCCAACATTAACCGTCATACTAGCCCTCCCTGCAAAATTAACATTAAGGGCTTATTTGTATCTGTGCTTTGTATTAATGCGTTTTGTTGCCTTGCATTAGGTCAGCCTATTGATTTGAATAGGCTGCTAATGCACAAAAAAGGTGCATGCACCATTTTCAGCACACAACAATGGTAGAACAAAAGACCATAACAGTTTATTAAAGAAACACAAGGTTCAACTGCTGATGCGTTTCTGCCTAAACGGCCTTAGTTGTAGCTGGTTGTAACCATAGCTGGTAACAAGCAGGTATGACTAAGGCCATTTAGGCGGAAACGCGTGATCATTTATACTTTGTGTTCAGGATGTTTCTTCAATAAAATGTTATCAGAAGAGGCGCTAAGTGCCGTTTATGGTCTACCATTGTGGTGTGCCGCATGGCGCTAAGGGCTAGTTCACACCAGATGCAGTTGTGATGCAGTCCGTTCAGTGTGGCTGCTGCAGCCAAAATATATCACAATGCTTTCCTATGGGCTTTCTGGTGCTCTTTTCACACCAGTGCAGTCTGTTCTCATGCAGTCAGAAAAAATAATGCTTGCCCTTTTTTAGCTGCATCGGACCGCAACGGAACGCATTAAAACACATGCAAACACACTACAACGCGCCTGAAATACCATTTTAAGCAAACCCCCCCCCCAACACAACCATCGCAGTAAAATCCTGGCAAAACGCATCACATTGCAGCTGCTCAGACACACGCAGCTCTGGTGTGAACCAGCCCTCCAGCTGTTTAGGCAGAAACGCATCATCAGCTGTATCTTATAATGAGGATTTTTCTTGAATAATGTGTTATCGGAGGAGACTGATTATCCTCCTTTGTTCAGTCTATTCAGTCCCAGGAAGTGGAACTTTCACCATGCACTGCATTTGGAGGGAGGGGCTTAATGGGAGGTTGACCAGCCTACGGTAGTGCATCATGGTGCGTTGTGGTGTGCTGGAGCGCAGGTACAACGGGGTGCCATGTACAAAATGAATGACTCCACCGCACACCCATGCCCATACCATGCGTTGAGTTGACGTTGCGGAAAATAATAGAAACTTAACCCCTTGCTTGCATACTCGCCTCTCCTGTGCTAAAGAATAACCCCTCTGTGCCCAAAGATACCAGTGTCTGGTTCCCCTGCCAGGATCTACCAGACAGAAGACACATTTTCATGCATTTAGACATCTACAGGTCAACAAAGAAAAAAAAAAAAAAGCGCACTACAAAAACAAAAATTGCATTTTATAGTCATTTATTTTTTTAACATTTATTCTCACATTTCTATGCACTGTGTGTTTAACTTTATTAACTCTATAAAGTACAGTGTATCTACTGCATAAAATAAAGAAATTGATTGGGGGGCGGAGTTGTTGTTTGAGTAGAGAGGAGTTAGTTGTGTCATATTAGGAGTTGCAAAATTACCAACGGTGACTGAGCTTCACCACTTCAAAGGACTCGGGGGCACAAGACGCACCTACAGTTTGCCCTACAGCTGCTATTAGACAAACAGCTCACTGATTCTGTTTCTATGACCAGTTCTTTATATGAGATGTTAAGAAGTAACTACAAGTTCCAGCAAGCTAGTGCATGCAGTTCTCCAACACCTGGAACACTGAACAATGGCACCAGCTTGTCCAGAGGAATCAATAAGCCGAATCTGGACATAAAATGAGATGCTACAACACCTAGTAAAGGGATAGGAAAGAACTAAGGTGTCATATTATTGAATTGTATATATGGTATGTATTGAATGTATGTCTAAAGGGTTAATAGTCAGCTAATCCACACATTTGAATGGGTAGAACACTTGGTGATCCCTGTATAGCTCTCATAGGACAGCAGGGTCAAAGATATAGAAAGTTAAAAGGCTATTTCTGCAAATTTGCTTGATTTCTTAAGAATAATAAAGGAAACCTGTAGTGAGAGAAATATTAAATGTGTCATTGCTGACCTGCTTCTGAAAATGTCTGCCTTTCATACTTTCAGATTTACTACATTAAAAAAGCATGCAGCAAAGGAAGCCAGCACTCCTGATCTGCACTTTTACTCTGGGTCAGTGTGGTGGCAAGCCTCTTACATCATCATGGTTACAAACCAATCCCGGTCTGTAAGGCTGTGAGTGGACCTTTAATTAGAGAGAGATGGTCTGAAAGGAAACCTCTACTGCTGCGTTTCTTTTGAATATGCATAATGTGTCAAGGAAGGCCTGGTTTTAATCAGGAAACCCACATGGGCGCAAGCTCATTCGTGCACATAAAAGTGTGTGCACTAGTGCTCATGCGCACAAGAGTTGGCTTCCGTGTACAGGCGTGCATGTGTTGGCATGCTCATTGGCGCCAGTCTGCCTACTTAAACCAGCATGGACCCTGAGCTAACTTCTGACTGGTCTTCAGCTCGTTTCTGTTATCCCCATTACCTGATCTGCGACTCCGCTTCCTGGCTTGTGACTCCCGACCCCACTTCAGCATATTGATCTGGTGCCTCGCTTCTGCTTCTCTGTGTATGACCTTGGCTTGTGACCTTAACCCTGATCTCGATTACCAACTTGACACTGCTTCTTCCGGACGTTACCAACCTTGGCCTGCGTTCCAGACTTAGTTCCAGCACTCTACTAAGTCCATTGGACCATCTAGATCTTGTAGCGGCTGCAACCTGGTCAACGCACTTGAGTTCTCTAGACCTGCATCCCAGGCCCTTGTGTGTTCCTCTATCCTCATTCTGCCTGTAATCCCCTCCCAGAGAGATGACAAGGTTTGTAAGGGTGGTCTTCCCCTGCTTAGCTCGGTCCCCATCCAGATATGTGATGGGTGCACCTTGGAGTATTAGTCTATTGATCAAATAGCTACCACTACTTCTCTCCAATTGGGGACTTTCACACTCCCTGCTGATTGGAGAGAAGTAGCTGTAACTATGTGGGAAGAACACTACCCCCGCCTTATACATTGGTTTGTTTATATTTATTTTTTATGTACAATTGGGTTTTACTCAGTGGAGAATTTAATTTTATATACAGTTTTACTATACATTAACTATTTTCATACATATACTGTATGTGTGTGTGTATATTGTTTGGCCAATAGACTATGAATTCAGGTTTAACCTATGGGACATGATGCATAAAGCAGTATTCAAAAGAAGAGCACCAGAAGAGGTTCCTTTTTAGATTGTGTTTCTCTAACTGAAACTTTGCTCATAGCCATAGGGAGAAAGGGATATAAGCCACTCCTCTGACTCAATCAGCTTCTGTGTAATCTGATCTTCAGCTACTGAGCTCTGTAAACGGCAAGCTTTTTTTTTTTTTAAGCAAAGCAGTGGAAAAGACCCCAGAAAATGTGAAAAGAAGTCGAAGGTTCCACCTGCTGGATGAA
>NW_017306364.1:1522826-1531305 GCF_000935625.1 Nanorana parkeri
TATATATATATAAAATGTGTGTGTATGTATGTATATATATATATATATAATTATAAAAATATTTTTTCATCCCGAAAACAAAAATGTAGTTAAACCCTTTAAGAAGCCCTATACGTTCCGATTAGGCAGGGATCTGTGAATGTTACTGTTGCTGTCTCTCTATTGAAAAGAAGCCAACACTGCCGTTGGAAGATTTATAGGGGATTTTTATGGGGGAGTTGTTTTGGGTTCTTTCCCAGCCGGGCAAACAAAGAGACGTGTGTAAATGCAGTTCATAAACATAGCTTGTGTATTGTCAAGTACAACATATTCATCAGCAGTTCCTGTAGTCACATGTGCCCTTATGTGTCACCTACCACCCAGGATGACATACAGAGATATTGAGCTGCTCATACATGACCTGATCCTTGGAAGCAATGAGCCGGATTTGAGCGTCACTTGTAATCAGGTGACAATCTAGGCATAAAGACGTGTCACAGGCTCTAAAAATGGCCATCAATGCACACACCAATTATTACTGTCACCACACAAAGTACACATTTTTGGCTGATTCTATTCTATTTTAGGAATGATCTGTTTTAAAAGAAAAGTCAATTTCCAATCATTTTTCCCACTATTGACATCCTACTTTGTTTTTAAGAGGGTGATTTTTGTTTTATCTTTTTATTTCCCTAATATTTTAAGAACTGTCACCACACAAGGTACACATCATTGGTTGATTCCACTCTATTTTGTGAATTTTCTGTTTTTAAAGGGCAACTTAATTTCCATTCATATTTTCTCACAATTCTCATCTTACTTTTTTAGGAGAATTTTTTAAAATATATTTTATTTACTTAATATTTTAAGGATGAAAACTACTGTAAATCATTTTTAGTTATATGAATATAAAATGTTGCATATTCAGGATAACCATAACCAATTTTCTGGAGAAAAAAAAAGGGCCTGTTGTTTAACCCCTTGCTGACTGGGGTGTAACACCCCTTCCTGTCCAGGCCATTTTTTAGTATTCAGAGCTGAGGTGCTTTGACTGACATTTATTCAGTCATACAACGCTGTACTGAAATGAATTTTATAAATTTTTTTTGGACACCTAGAGCTTTCTTATGGTGGTAATTTCTCACCCCCAAAGGAGCCGCTGAATGCCCGGTTCATCTCTAGTCTGTCTAGTGTATGTTCTTCAGCTGCCCACACATTAGCATTAACCGCCCTTCTTCTGGTGCCCATAAACTGATGTCCACTCCAGTAGTAAAATGCTGAATAACCTTTTATTGAACATCTTCACTGAGGAAAGAGGGTATAGGGGTTCTAGGTGTCCAGGGGTAACCAGACCTGGTAGGCATATCAGTGTAGATCCACTTGGGAGGCAACGGACAGCAACTGAAGAAGCCAGTGAGCAAGGATGAACACAGATCCACATCAGGAAAGACACCGACCATACTCCTGAAGTTCTCTTAGTTCCAGGGTACTTCAAGAGCCAGAATTGGTCCCGGTTCTCTGCCTCTAACCGTAACACAGGGCTCCTCCATGTTGGAGGCCTCAGGCCTCCCTCACACCAGCCCATGCCCACCCCCAGGTAGGGTTGTCACCTTTTCTTCCAGCAAAACCCAAACACTCTAGCGACGCACGGACATTTTTTGGGGGAGAATGAGTTGCGGCTTATTCATATGTAAATAGCGCCGCCCATTCATATTTAAATATCACAGTCGAGACTATTTTCAGTGGGGGGGGCAGTAGCCCCTGTCTTAATTTTGGTTGCCCCTGTCTGCCTGACCTCTTGTGTCCGGGTTTCAGCTGCAAGCCTGGGGGGCAGGCTGAACAGCACCCAGCCCTATTCCATGGCTGGTCCCAGCTAGTCTGACCACATGGTAAATCCCACCAGTATATATATATATGTACCCTATCCCAGCATGCACCACTAGCTGAGAGAAATCCAGTGATTGGCTGCTATACTGTACATACACTACAGTGCCTCTCATTGGCTGTCCCACAATATGACAGAGTCACACTCCGCCCAGGGGGGTACAGGCAATGCCAGACACCTGGAATTAACCAGATAACTGCAACTACAAATCCAGCCAGGCTGACTACAGCCCTGGCTATCACTAAATGTCTAGTAGCCACATCACAGAAGGTGATGGGGCTACATTTTATTTACACCATGGTTATACAATGTTACCAGTATTGATATGAAAATGAATGGAGTAGTTCTTAATTTTAGACGTGTATTTGAAACCAGCCATGGTACACGCCTATTTCATGTACGCCTGGTTTAAAATAGATCATCTGGAATTCCTATTCATAACCCATTGACAGATTTTTGTCTCCTCATCGGAGAGGTACAAATCACCTGCCATGAGCGGCTTCTGTCGTTGAGCCCCTCGGGGGAACAATGCGTGCTGTTGACTGGTAGTTGTCTAGGTAACTTGTGACCTGCAACTGGCATCCAGTCCATTGTAACAGAGGCTGATGTGTCTTTCCAGACAGAGTCAAGCTGGGTTACAAGAAATCTCTCTGAATGAATTAGGTGTAAACTGTAACTCAATGACATACACCAGTAGAATTTTGTTGGACCGCTTGTTCAATTTTCTAATGATTTGTAGGGTCTATTTGATGTTTTTTTTTCCGATCATAGTGATGCTGAAAATTGAGGGGAAAATGGAAAATTGTTCTTAATTATTATTATCTGAACGAACAAAATTCTAACCGTGAATGTGAATTCATTATGGAAAAATTGTCCTGCTTGTAATGCGCATGATCTGGATGGAATGTTTAAGCCTTTTGGACATCATTTGTTGACTTAATGATGGTGATATTGAATGTTTTGATTAAAGCAGACCTTTACACTCAGAAATCAAATTCTACCAATGCATCCCTCCATGTCTGATGATTAATAATAACACAGACATGTCAAGTCCAAAATGCTGTGATTTATTCAATATTTACACTTGCAGAGCATTCACTTCCTGCTTTGAAAGGGCAAAAACCCGAACACAGCATTCAAAACCCGGACTGTCTGGGTGAATCCTGGACAGGTGGCAACCCTACCCCCAGGCCTCAGGCCTAGCCTGGGGGGCAGGCTGAACAGCACCCAGCCCTATTCCATGGCTGGTCCCAGCTAGTCTGACCACATGGTAAATCCCACCAGTATATATATATATGTACCCTATCCCAGCATGCACCACTAGCTGAGAGAAATCCAGTGATTGGCTGCTGTACTGTACATACACTACAGTGCCTCTCATTGGCTGTCCCACAATATGACAGAGTCACACTCCGCCCAGGGGGGTACAGGCAATGCCAGACACCTGGAATTAACCAGATAACTGCAACTACAAATCCAGCCAGGCTGACTACAGCCCTGGCTATCACTAAATGTCTAGTAGCCACATCACAGAAGGTGATGGGGCTACATTTTATTTACACCATGGTTATACAATGTTACCAGTATTGATATGAAAATGAATGGAGTAGTTCTTAATTTTAGACGTGTATTTGAAACCAGCCATGGTACACGCCTATTTCATGTACGCCTGGTTTAAAATAGATCATCTGGAATTCCTATTCATAACCCATTGACAGATTTTTGTCTCCTCATCGGAGAGGTACAAATCACCTGCCATGAGCGGCTTCTGTCGTTGAGCCCCTCGGGGGAACAATGCGTGCTGTTGACTGGTAGTTGTCTAGGTAACTTGTGACCTGCAACTGGCATCCAGTCCATTGTAACAGAGGCTGATGTGTCTTTCCAGACAGAGTCAAGCTGGGTTACAAGAAATCTCTCTGAATGAATTAGGTGTAAACTGTAACTCAATGACATACACCAGTAGAATTTTGTTGGACCGCTTGTTCAATTTTCTAATGATTTGTAGGGTCTATTTGATGTTTTTTTTTCCGATCATAGTGATGCTGAAAATTGAGGGGAAAATGGAAAATTGTTCTTAATTATTATTATCTGAACGAACAAAATTCTAACCGTGAATGTGAATTCATTATGGAAAAATTGTCCTGCTTGTAATGCGCATGATCTGGATGGAATGTTTAAGCCTTTTGGACATCATTTGTTGACTTAATGATGGTGATATTGAATGTTTTGATTAAAGCAGACCTTTACACTCAGAAATCAAATTCTACCAATGCATCCCTCCATGTCTGATGATTAATAATAACACAGACATGTCAAGTCCAAAATGCTGTGATTTATTCAATATTTACACTTGCAGAGCATTCACTTCCTGCTTTGAAAGGGCAAAATGACTTCAGGTTGTCAAAGCAATGCACACTGGGATTGCCTTGTCATCAGCAGAGCCTGGGAAATCTCATCTGTAATCTCACGAGATCTCAGGGAAAGGCATTTTCCTCCCCTGAGATGATGTGCATGGTCACGTGTCCTAGTCACATGTGCCAGATATCCAGGAAGTAATAGGAGAGCAAGTAATCTACCCTTAGTAAACATGGCCACTGTCAGAAAACTGGGGAAGAATCAGGAAGTAATAAGAGGGCTAGTAATCCTCCCTTAGTAAACATGGCCACTGTCAGAAGACTGGGGAAGAATCAGGAAGTAATAGGATAGCTAGCAATCTGCTCTTAGTAAGCATGGCCACTGTCAGAAGGCTGGGGAAGAAAAGAGAAATAATGTATGCAAAGAATACAAAGCCTGCAATTATCTAGAAGTATGTGTTTGTAGATTGTCATTACTAAACATTTCTTAAGGTGTGTCTGTTGTTATTTTAATGATATGGGTAAAGTTCCGCTTTAATGATTTTGAATAATTGTTTGAACGAAATTATAACAGAGTATGGGCAGCTTTAAAGGAGAAGAGCCGGCATGTGACACTGCAGCTGTCACATGCCGACTCTATATACCGAGAGCTGAGCGATCATGAACCGCCGATCGCTCAGCTTGCGATTTCTCCCTGCAGAGAGCGGTGACTCTCAGTCATGGTTCCCTGCAGGGATTCCCCCCTCCCCTTTCTGTTCCTTCAGCACTCATTGCCGAGACAGACAGGGGAGGGGGCGGGCACAGCTGGCTCTGGCTCTAGAGAGGCAGAGCCAGCTTTAAATTAGGCATTTGGGTGGATCCTGACAATATTGTCAGGATCCTTTCCAGCTTCAGGATGGCTCTGCGCTGTCAACATATAGCAGTCACAGGAGTATATTAGTAAATGTCTTCACTACTCTTTTTGGGTCTAGTAAGTGACCCAAAAATAGTAGTGAAGTCCAAAAAAGTAGATTTGACTTTACTACTATTTTAAGCTGGACATATATGGTTAGAATTGAGTCTAAAAACGTTCGTATTTGTAACTTTGGTCTAATAGTTGATGAGCCAAGTCGACGATTGTTTTTGACCATAGTGACGGAAAATTCAAACAAGCAAGATGGAAAAAAATTTCTTGAACGAACAAAATTTGAATCTGTTTTTCTTTTGGGAAACTCCATTTCCTTTTAAAATCGAATTTTAAACTTCAACATTCGTCAAGTCTCTGATGGCATTAATAAATATTCTGACCAGATTTTTCAGGGTAGGTTTCCAGAGGGTGACACATGCCTGTGCAATGTGTGTTGAAACAGCCACTTGTAGTCTGCGTTGAAAGCGATGTAATGGGGTGACCTTGCGGGAGCACATTTGAGAAACCAGAACAGAGCGTTGTCACCTACAACATGAAGTGCCTGGACAAGGACATTCATGGTAGGATATCCAGGGATTATTTTAATGTAAACTGCAGATTTAAAAGGATTGAAACTTAAGTTTAAAATGACACGTTAAAGCTTATATGAGATTGTAGTCATTGTATTTGCATGTGATCCTATTTACTAGCCATGGTACTGGTCAACAAAGTCCATTATGGTCAAACAGAGAGGGTAAATCACCCTGGGGAGAAAGCCAGCAGTAAAAACCTTTCCCGCCTTTAACCAAAATGGAAAAAATGCTTGTTGTATACACCTATTAGACATGTAAGTAGCAAAAAAATTCGGTTCGGTTTTGGATATTCCGTTATTTCGGGATTTGGGTCCGAATTTCAATTCTGTTCGGGGTTTTTCAGATTCAGACGAAATCCTAATTTTCATTCGTTTCAGATAAGTTTACGAACGAATATTCATCACAACTACCACAGAAAACCATATACAGATATTGATAATAAAGCTGAATCTCCTAGACCCAAATGGCATGCGGGATCGAATTTCCAAATTGCATTCGGGTCTGGGAGCTATATACATATATTACTAAAGCTGAGTCATTCGGTAGGGATGCACCGATACTAGTATCGGTGCCGATGGCGAGTATTTGGGCCCGTACTCGTACTCACTCAAATGCTCCGATGCCTAGCCGAATACCTGAGCTTCTGGTATCAGGAAGCCAGGGAGCGAGTCATTACATGCTGCCCGGCGTCCTGATTGGCCAGGCAGCATGCTCCATGCTCCCACCGTGACTTGGTGACGTGGGAGCATGGAGAGATGGCTTGCATGCTAATCGGGAAGCCGGGTGGCGAGTTATTACATGCTTCCTGGCTTTCTTAATGGGACTTTCGGTATCGGTATTCAGTATCGGCGAGTACAGGGAAAAAAATATAGAAAAATCGGTATCTGTGCATCCCTGGCATTCGGGAGCTCCCGAATGCAATTTGGAAATTCGGATCCCATATGCCATTCGGGTCTGGGAGCCATATACATATATTACTAAAGCTGAGGCTCCTAGACCTGAATGGCATTTTGGAAATTCGGATCCCGAATGCCATTTGGGTCTAGGAGCCTCAGCTTTAGAATTCTATGTAAAAGTCACATGTCCGATTCAGTTTAGTTTTTGAACGAAATTTCGAGGGGATCCGAAATTCGGAAACGGAAGTTCGCATTCGGATTTTTGATTCGGAACGAAACGAATCACACATGTCTAACACCTATGCTTTGCCCATGCAGATTAATTTTAAAAGCAGTCATGTCAACTACTTTCACTTGCCTTCCTTTGGCTCCCTTGGTGCTCCAATTTGGCTGTCAGGTTTGAGGAGTTGTAGCCCTACTTAAGTTGTAAGTCGCCTTGGTAAGAGGTGGATTGCTGGATCCTTGCTTTGGATTGAATGTCCCAGTTGGGTGTGAAATGGGTTGCATGCAAAATATGGGCAGATACCTAGAGTAGAGGGACCTCAGTTGGGCACTTGGGACACCATATTGAGAGGCTGCATGAAGAAGAACGCACAGTATTTATACAGTCCAGAAACAGTTTATTGGCCATATTTGTTCAAAAACAGCCATCATATAACAATATAACAATATAACTATCATATAACAAATCGCAATATGGTGCAAAGCAGCTACAGGGAGTTCTAAAAGGTTTTTTTTAAAGCAAGACATTCACAATAAGATAAAATTCATGGCTTCTGAAAGGGAATGTGATGAAATGGGAACCATGGAGCCGATAAATAGCGTGTCTTGCTGAAGGGTGTTTCCTTAACACACCTATAGCTTGTTCTATTTATATTCTGGAACAGGAGGAATTCCAGAGGCTGATCCCACATGGCTCCAAAACGTCTCGTACTGTCTTGGTGTGCTGGCAGGGGAAGCCCATATATAGGGTACAGGCAGCGTCTTCCTTTTAAAAGTACAGTGTGCCACCATTTTGTACCATTGACACTGCTACCCAATGCAACTTTTTGCCTATAATATGTCAAATTCTAGTACATTTCATTTGTTTTCCATACCAATAAGATGGGTAAATCTAAAATTAAGCAACAAAAATTGAAAAAAATGTTTTTTTAAAGTTGGCCAGTTACTGTCCATTTAAAGTCCTGTGCCCTCCACTACCTTTGGATACTTCCATATAGAAGAAAATGTGATCGTGTCCCGATACTCCCAATTAAGGGCACCTGAGCAGCCAATCCGCAATGCCAAGCATGGTCACATGGAGGCAACAGGAAGATCTTGAGCCCTGTGTAAGCGCCAACACAGACACTACCATTTTCACCACCTGAGGCGGTAAGGGGGGTTGCATCCCACTCAGCTCCTGGTAAGCCAGTGACGTCACTGGTCTCCAGGAGCTGAGCAGGACGCCGGCCAGAGCATCCCAGGTTGTCCGGTTCTTGGCAACCTGGGATGCTCTGGCCAGAAAGGGGGTGCAGACATTATGCCATGCCGCTCTGCCTGCTGCCCCTCCCCCCAAATAACCCAAAGAGATGCCACCTGAGGCAACAGCCTCATTATAGAGATGGTCCTGCACATGGTCCTGAGCTTACACAAACCTTCTACTCAAGCAAATGGGACAGCGAGGAGGTAGGTATCAGTAGCACTGGGTGGGCTATAAAGAGAACCTGTTATGTTGCCCTGAATGGGCAGGTTCGCCTTTTAAAGTGTTTTATTAAGCAATAAACACCCTTTTGGTTAGCTATGTGCATGGCAACAATGTAAGCAAATTGTATTGTAGGTTCGTATCTGCTCAGAAATTGTTGTAGGCTTTGGTGACACTTTCTGAAAGTGACTACTAAGCCGGGGGG
>NW_017306364.1:1531338-1535451 GCF_000935625.1 Nanorana parkeri
ATACACTATATTGCCAAAAGTATTGGGACACCCTCCAAATCATTGGATTCAGGTGTTCTGGGAAATTTCCTTGCTACTAAATACCCCACGGTCAACTGTTAGTGGTATTATAACAAAATGGATCTAACTGGGGACAAAATCAACTCAGCCACGAAGTGGAAGGCCCCGTAAAATGACAGAGCCGGGTCAGCGCATGCTGAAGCGCACAGTGCACAGAAGTCGCCAACTGTCTGCAGAGTCTATTAGTCAATAGCTACAGACCTCCAAACTTCATGTGGCCTTCAGATTGGCACAACAACAGTGTGTAGATAGCTTCATGGAATGGGTTTCCATGGCCGAGCAGCTGCATCCAAGCCTTACATCACCAAGTGCAATGCAAAGCGTCGGATGCAGTGGCGTAAAGCACGGCGCCACTGGACTCTAGGGAAGTGGAGACGTGTTCTCTGGAGTGATGAATCACACTCCTCTGTCTGGCAATCCGATGGATGTGTCTGGGTTTGGCGGTTGCTAGGAGAACGGTACTTGCATGACTGCATTGTTCCAAGTGTAAAGTTTGGTGGAGGGGGGATTATGGTGTGGGGTTCTTTCTCAGGGGTTGGGCTTGGCCACTTAGTTCCAGTGAAGGGAACTCTTAAGGCATCAGCATACCAAGACATTTTGATCGATTTCATGCTCCCAACTTTGTGGGAACAGTTTGGGGATGGCCCCTTCCTGTTCCAACATGACTGCGCACCAGTGCACAAAGCAAGGTCCATAAAGACATGGATGAGCACGTTTGGGGTGGAGGAACTTGACTGGCCTGCACAGAGTCCTGACCTCAACCCGATAGAACACCTTTGGGATGAATTAGAGCGGAGACTGCGAGCCAGGCCTTCTCGTCCAACATCAGTACCTGACCTCACAAATGCGCTTCTGGAAGAATGGTCAATCATTCCCATAGACACACTCCTAAACCTTGTGGACGGTCTTCCCAGAAGAGTTGAAGCTGTTCTAGCTGCAAAGGGCGGGCCAACTCAATATTGAACCCTACGGACTAAGACTGGGATGCCATTAAAGTTCATGTGCATGTAAAGGCAGGTGTCCCAATACTTTTGGCAATATAGCGTATGTAGCCCCAGTATCCCTTCAGGCACCGAATACATTTGCAGGGAACTTGACAAAGATAAAACTCAGGTTTTGGGGGATACCCCAAACTCAGGGGATGCCCATAATTTGAATTCAAACCCTGTGAAAAATTCTAGGAATAACAAGCAACCGGTCGTTTAAACTGAGTGGTTTTAACCTTTCCCTTCTCTATCCAAAAATAAAAAAGTTTTGACTTTTATAAATACATGGATGTACTAAGCAGGTAGGCTTTACCTGTGTGCATCTCAAAACTTAATATGTAATTTTAACAAGAGCAGACGGTGGTGTTTAGAATTTTGTTTTACTATTTTTATTTCATATATTGAATATCAATAACAGAAACAAATAATTAGATGGCTTCATAATTGATAAAAAAAAATAAAGGGAAAAAGGTTTAAAAAGCAGAATATTGGGAAGCAGACTACGGTGGACAAAAGTAATGATCAGACTGAGGGAGAAGGCGAGCCGTGAACAGATGTCATGCCATAAATTGCAGGATCCATAGAAGAACAGAAGTCCTCATCTCCCGGAGGATGACCCCCCTGTATTATCCCCATCAGACAGGTATAATAGAGGGTTAGTGTCTCGGTGGCATCAGAGCAAACCTGCTGATAACTAGATTATGTCTTGGATGAGCTTGTGACGTCACCGAGCTGGCAGTCATGTGATCACCCAACGTGTTCGTCTAGTCCGGCGAGCTCGCAGACATCGCTAGGGAACAACCTGCATTTCTCAACAAGGAGCTCATTTGTTTAACAAATTCATTGATCTTGTAACGTACCTGGCAGGATATGCTGAGCTTCAGAAATCACAGCTCTGCCCTCTTCCAAACACTACTCGTACTGTCAATGGATTTTTAGTAACATATGCAGAACTGACAAACTCTGCCAAGATCATGAGAGCCTGCCCCCTCGAAAAAGCTTACAGGGCTTGTTCACACCATGTCCAGACCGGTGCGTTTTTTTGTTAACTGAACCAAAATAGCATACTCATTAAAAATGAGGCTAGTCCACACCATTGCGTTCAGTTCCAGAGCTTATAAAAAAAGTAGAGAAAGTAGAGCAGCATGCTTTCTTATTCACCGGAACATGCAAAAACGCATGTAAACGCACCAGAACACGCTTAAATGTGCTGAAACCTAGGCAAAACCAATTAAAAACACACAAGAACGCATAAAAAATGCGTAAAAAATTGAAAAAACGCGTATGCAGCGATGCAGCAGGAAAATGTTTGGAGATGGTGTGAACAAGCCCGCAGTCTAATGTGTTTTTTAGAGATGAACAAAGTTGCGAATTTTTCATTTTCCTGACATTTTGGCAAAAACAGGTCGATTCTGGCCACATTTCATCACTTTGCCCAAATGCATTGGATTCAATCCTGGAGAGAGATTAATGTTTGGTGTTTTAGGGATACAATGAGCTTTAGATGGCTTTACAGAAGCAACTTTCAGCTATCTTAAACTTGAACTTGGCCTCTTGTTGCGTCATTATTTTATTTTTTTTATTTAAATTTTTAAATGTTATTTATTTTTTTACAGTAAGAAAAGCACAGAAACCAACAAAAAGGCAAAATAAATATTTAAATTAACAGTACATAAGTAACAACCAAATGCATAAAAAAAAGGGGGAAAAAATTAAAATAAAATAAACTAACTTAAATATGGCCCAACGGGCTTTAAATGGCTTTATAGAAGCTACTTTCAGCTATCTTAAACCTGTTCTTGTGGCCCCTTGTTGCCTCATTATTATTATTATTATTATTATTCCAGTAAGAAAAATACAGACACCAAAAAAGCCAAAGTAAACATTTTAAAGCAACAGTACACAAGTAACAACCAAATACATAAAAAAGGAAACAAAAAACGAAATAAACTAAACTACATTAACTATGGTCTGAAAAATACACCTAACTAAAGAATGAAAAATATATAAATAGACAAGTAATAACCAAATATATATAAAAAAAAAAGGGGAAAAAGATATAAAATAAACTAATCTACCCTAAAAATAAAACTTCTAAAGAATAAAAAAAAATGTATAAAGCAAATTTTATGACAAAGAGCTGAAATCAGTCACTCATTCCTAGTCTTTTCCCACAGTCTTAAAACCCCACACTGCAACCAATCTGGGGTAAGCGAATTGACCACGTCAGTCGTCAGCTTTCGTGCCTATATTGAGGTTGATTTACTAAAGGAGTTGTGAAGCTTCACTCAATAAATTGAGTGAAGATTAACCAATCACGTGAAAAGCAAATTCCTGTTTATTTATTTCCCATCTGCACATAATTAGGTATTCAAAATGAACGCAGCTACAATTTATTGAGCCGCCTGGTTTTCTGGACCATAACAATTTTTATATTTCATCTCAGAGTAATAATTTTGTCTTTACAAAAAGATGAAGCACAGATATTTCTTTAATAAGATTATCTTTTGGCAATATTGTCTTGCAAAGATTAGTATATCTTTATGTTCTAATAAAAAATAAAAGAATAAACAAAAACATTTATAATAAAAAATGTAAAATACATTTTTTTTTATAAAAAACATTTTAAAAATTCTATCAACGGTCAAACAATGTTTTTCATTATGTTATACCTTTTTAATATACCTTTTTCAATAGCTTTATATATATCTATAGATATATATATCATATAGATCTATAGTTATAGATCTATAGATATATATACCTTTTTCAATAGCTTTACAATAACATGTTAACGTAGATAAAAAGTGCACATTTTATTCTGAGATTCCTCCCACACAATAAAATTGACATTTCTGGTACAAAGCATGGCCATGCTATGAACAAATGAAATTATTATTTTTTTTAATTTTACATAGTTTACTCAATGTGGAACAAACAAATAAAAGATAAACGTTTCACTGTGAAGGTAAAAATAAAATCAGCAAAAACATAATAGCTAAGGGTAGAAGAGGAAGAGGTTATTAAAGGTAAATCTAGATTGACTCAGGGATACGTGGAAATAAAT
>NW_017306364.1:1535481-1551601 GCF_000935625.1 Nanorana parkeri
TAAATTACACATTTTTATTATAATTTTTTTTTTTTTTAAATAAAAACCTAAAACATCAGGATAAGGATCCTTATTTTCACAGTGACCGTTCTTTCCAGCTGAGTCCGATGAGATTTGAAAAATAAGAAATAAAAATCCTTATCTTGTGTTAAAGTTTGTGAATTGAGCCTATTATATTGAATGCCCAAGACACGGAGTCTGTAGCCTCACACAAACTCAAATACCATTTTATTTGCAAGGTAAGAGCTGTTCTAAGCTCTCTGATAGGTTGTGACTACTGCTTTCCCTCCTCCGGGAGTGTGGTATGCCTGAATTCTCTGCCAATTCTATCTTCTGATCCCTACATCTAGGGGTGTCCTAGCGTAGTCACCACCTGCCGGGGCTCTGGCCGGCATTCTGCCCAGCTTATTGACATCACTGGTTGCCAAGAGCTGGTCGGGACGCCAGCCAGAGCGTCCCACTAAGTCCCTGACTTTGGAAGAGTAAACACTTCTGCCAATGCTGCCTGCAACCCTGTTGGGGAGATTTCACTTAATTTCCTGCCCCTGTGTCAACAGGACAAGATATGAGGGGATTGGTTGTACCAGGAAAGTGGCAGAGGTTGTAACCGTTCACACATTTGCTAAAAAAGTGTTTTGTACCATCACATCCTGTCCCGACATTTAATAATACCAATTGTAGTTGTGACTGTTTCACAAATAACTGTATATCTGTAACTTGATCAATTATATGGACCAGCATTACCAGTTAATTATGTATATGGCTGAAGGAGAACCTGTCACCATTTTTAGCTCCAGCCCATCATATAAGCACAAGAATGGCCTGAGGGATTCTGAATCCCGTGTTTCATTTCCCAATCCTCCCAGCCTATGAGTATGTGCCCTAACCTGTTCTGATTGGCAGCCTACTTGCCGGGTGCCAGTTTCTGCCAAATGGGTTTCCATTACCGACTTCAAGTGCATCTATTTCAAAGGCAGTTTCATTGATCAGATGAGAGCGATAAAAATCAATGATTATGGAAATATATGCCTCCATATGGAATCCTGATTAGGCAATCTCATTCTCGGGGATGTGTTCTCACTCATCAGAGGAAGACTCCCTATTGGCAAGAATATTTTTTTTTTAGGATTTACCTTGTGTGAAGAGTTGACTGCCAGAATAAATTATATATAAAAAAACAAAAAAATAAATATATACTATATTACCAAAAGTATTGGGACACCCCTCCAAATCATCGGATTCAGATGTTCAGTGAAATTTCCTTGCTACTAAATATTCCACGGTCACCTGTTTGTATTATAACAAAGTGGAAGCGACTGGGAACATCAGCAACTCAGCCAGGAAGTGGTAGGCCACGTAAAATGACTGAGCGGGGTCAGCGCATGCTGAAGCGCACAGTGCGCAGAAGTAGTATAGGATCCAGCATCACGGCCACACAGTGTGCAGGGGGCAGGGCATGCGACACAGACATACTCTCCTCTCCCGCCGCCTGTTACTAAGGACGCGGCCGGGATAGGAGGTGAGTCATAGAACCCGCCCCTTTGCTCAGAAGCTCCTGTGCCGGAAAAAGTGATCGCCACTGCCGCGGCCGACTTTAAAGGGCGCCGCGGCCGACTTTAAAGGGCCCTGCTCAGTCTCCTCTGCCCAGTGGCCACAATCCCCGGCAGTGGATCTCAGTGAGCCCCCCCACTGCCTTGGGCGGCGGCACCGGCCGCACCGCCGGTAGTTCCGCCACTGGAGCGGGGTCAGTCCATGCTGAAGCGCACAGTACACAGAAGTCGCCAACTCTCTGCAGAGTCAATAGCTACAGACCTCCAAACTTCGTGTGGCCTTCAGATTGGCACAACAACAGTGCGTAGAGAGCTTCAGGGAATGGGTTTCCATGCCAAGCAGCTGCATCCAAGCCTTACATCACCAAGTGCAATGCAAAGCGTCGGATGCAGTGGTGTAAAGCACGCCGCCACTGGACTCTAGAGAAGTGGAGACGTGTTCTCTGGAGTGGACGTGTCCGGGTTTGGCGGTTATATATATATATAATTTGTTTTATTTTTTTTCTTATTTGTTATATTTTATTTAAGAAAGTACTGCCCCATTTTATTTCAGCACCCATCTGGCCTGGCCTACATCTAGTAGACTAAGTCCCAGAGGGTGAAACAGTCTGCAAATATGGTATGTGCTGCTGCCCGGGAGTTACCACGACTCAACTAGTTTATGATATAATCAAGTTTCAAAAGTCCAGGGTAACAGAATTGTGTTTCAGAGCAGAGAGATAGATGGTAGACACATTGAGAGATCTGAGTTGTTGGATTTTCAGACAGACTTTGTGCCCAAAGTAATAGGTGGGGTAATCAGCCCTGAGCTTTAGAAGCCTATGTTCCTGCAATGCTCCAGATAGATTCAACCTAGACATCCAACATAGACCTCATAGGATGCTGGTCTTCACAAGCTTGCTGATGGAAAATTTAAAAATGCAATGCTTGCATAATAAAGTTAATTTGATCTTGTAGTTTGATCTTACTGGGTTGACTTCATTGTAGATATCCCTTACTTACCGACCACTCACTCCACCAATATGCGCCTGGAGAAATACTTGGCACATCCTGGTATGGGAAAAACCTCTAACACCACCTTTCTTTGCCACAGTGCAGTTCCTCATACCTGCACAACCAACTATCTGGCTGGAACACTGTCATGTGTAAGCATGCAAGGGATGGGGGTAGGCAGAATATGGACAAAAAGTCAAAAATCACATGGTAATCTTTAGAGGCGTATCTTCAACAAATTGCACCCCTGGTGTCCCATCCAGCTCCTGGCAACCTGACCTCAGTGGTTGCCAGGAGCTGGGCAGGATGCTGGCCAGAGTCTCCCAGGTTGCTGTTACCGGCGTCCCACCTGCGAATACAGTTGTGTGAAAAAGTGTTGGCCCCCTTCCTGATTTTTTATTGTTTTGCACGTTTGTCACACTTTAATGTTTCAGATCATCAAATAAATTTAAATATTAGTCAAAGATAACACAAGTAAACACAAAATGCAGTTTTTAAAGGAAGGTTTTTATTATTAAGGGAAAACAAAATCCAAACCCACATGGCCCTGTGTGAAAAAGTGTCCCCCTGTTAAAACATAACTTAACTCTGGTCTATCAGTCTAGAAAAGGTTATAAAGCCTTTTCTAGACTGCACTGACGCACATATGGTGCATTACAGTGCCATATGGTAACACATTATTTTTACCATACAATAATGTGTGCATAGAGGCCCATAGAGTGTTACCAGTGACTATACATCGTGTGGCGTCTTTTCTCCCACAAAAATTGTAAATAAAAAGTGTATGTAAAGTCAAACCATTCATTTATTTTTTTAGTTTTGGATAGGGATTGGTTTCATATGGTAGGAAAGGGAATAGGGATTGCTTAATGTGACTGCCATTTGGTACTGGAACTAGGGGAAGCCCACTATAGGATCAGTGTGTCCTTTGTCATAGGCTCCAGGTGCCATCTTGGGGGAGCCGGTATCTAGTTTTGACACAGAGTCCTCCCAAAATTCCAGTGTCAATTTTGGATGCAGATAAATATTGCAGTCTGTGTCACAAAGGCACCCCTGGATTGGGAAGTGAGTAGACAGGGGCAGGAACCCATTTGTTAGGGACATCTAGGCCTTACCTCTCAGCTGGGAGCAGCCTGGGGCACTGGGACAGCTAGGCCTTATCTCTCATCTGGGAGAGGGTTAGAGCACTGAGATAGCTAGGCTCTACTTCTCAGCTGGGAGCCGGCTGGAGCACTGGGACAGCTAGGCCTTATCTCTCAGCTGGGAGAGGGTTGGAGTACAGGGAAGCTAGCCTTTCCTCTTAGCTGGGAGCAGTTTGGAGTTCTGCGACAGCTAGGCCTTACCTTTCAGCTTGGAGCAGGTTGGAGCACTGGGGCAGCTAGCCCTTACCTACCAGCTGGGAACAGGTGGGAGCACTGAGACAGCTATGCCTTACCTCTCAGCTGGGTGTGGGTGGGAGCATTAGGGAAGCTAGCCCTACTTCTCAGCTGGGAGCAGGTTGGAGCACTGGGAAAGCTATGCCTTACCTCTAAGATGGGAGTGGGTTGAAGCACTGTAAAAGCTAGGGCTTACCTCTCAGAGATCTAAACGGGTTGAAGCATTGGGACAGCTAGGCCTTACCTTTCAGATCTGAGTGGGTTGAAGCACTGGGACAGCTGGGGCCTTAACTCTCAGATGGGAGCTGGTTGGAACACTGGGACAGCTAGGCCTTACCTTTCAACTGGGAGCAGGTTGGAGCATGGGGACAGCTAGGCCTTACTTCCCAGCTAGGAGTTGTTGGGAGCACTGAGACAGCTAGGCCTTACCTCTCAACTGGGAGCGGGTGGGAGCATTGGGGAAGCTAGGCCCTACCTCTCACCTGGGAGTGGGTTGGAGCACTAGGACAGCTAGGCCTCGCCTCTCACCTGGGAGCGGGTTGGAGCACTGGGACAGCTAGGCCTTATCTCTCAGCTGGGAGCAGGTGGGAGCACTGGGACAGCTAGCCGTTACCTCTCAGCTGAGAGCAGGTTAAGCACAGGGACAGCTAGGCCTTACTTTTCAGCTGGGAGCACTGGGAACTCTCTGAAGGGAGGTGCATGATCTCTCATGAGACTAGTCTGCTGACACGCACTGGGAAAGCCGTCCAGTTATTAGTGAGGTTACTGTTGTGAAGAGAGCCTGTCTTTTCTGAAGCTTAAGAAGGGCAATCACCTGTCTATATGAACTGAATTCTTGTTCTGCCCTTGTGTTTGCTTTTCAATGTGCCTTTCTGTTCAGAAGTACATCTGAAGAAGATCAATGTGTTACTATATTTGCCAATTTTTATTCTTGGATAAAAACGCTCTCAAAGGAAGAGATGTGCTGCCTTCTGCTCTGTAAGCCTCCACCCCCGAGCAACCACCTGGATATATTTTCACGTCAGAGGATGCAGTGAACTGGGAACCCCTCCAGGGTGACCTACTTACTGCAGTAGTTGAGATGTCCATTTGGGTTTTCCGTTCTACCGTTGACCACCATAACAGAATTCTGTCAGGGCCAGGTGAAATAACGTATATTCTTTATATCCGTTGATCCTAAAAAATCGTAAGAGGAGACATGAAGAGTGAAGATGCGGCTATGCACACATTCCCTCCTGTATGACTCGCCTATGTGTTTTTCAGTTAATCATGATAAATAGGTCTGACTATATAACTAAAGGCTTGAAGTGGCGTGAGTAGGAGAAGGGGCGGTGTAAGTGCACCCTGTTATATGGGTGTGGGGAAAGTGTAGGGCACAGGCACACGCCTGGTTTTATTACCCTGTGTGTGTGTGTCACCCTCTAACTGGCAGCACGACACATGAATGCACTTAACACGTTGCTGTATATATGAACAATGCAAGCATAACTTACCTGTCTGCCTTTGATGCTGTACGGCACTGTTAGTCAACCTTATACTATGTGTCCCTTTGTGACAAGTGTTACAAACTTACAGAGCTGAAGGTATAATGCAAAGCTTAGCATGGAAATGCACACAAAGGGGTATCCCCTTGTGATAGTGTATCTAAAGCTGGTCATACACTAATCCATTTTTCTGAACGTGAAACATGCTTGACTCCTCCATTTACACTAAGCACAATGGATGTGGAAATCTCCCCTGCTGAGCTAATACAGTCACTGTATTGTACCCATACAATGACTGAGCTCATTGACTGCTGTCACTGTTCAGGTGACATTTTTCAACTCGTCAAACAGAGTGGTGCCGGCATTTTTTTTTATTCCAGGTCCACATCTCTTTAAAAAATGATCAAAATTTGTCCCCTGGCACTTCCTGTCTAGGAGTGGCAATGCTGCCTTTTTATTCACTGCACGCAGAAGAGTTGTCACCTTAAATGTACCTTCCAATAGTGGACTACAGGTTGTGCTGATGCAATGGACTGCCAGCCCATCCTGAATTACAAGTTTGTACAACGATTATAAATCTCTGTCTCTAAGAGCTGGGAGGGGAGATGTGTATGGTCTTTAAACATGTTCTCACCCAGCTCTTAGCAACCTGGGATGCTCTGGCCAGGAAGAGCCTGCCGTCCTCCCACGTGACCCAAATAGATGCCCCTTGAGACAACATACTCAGGCTACCCCATTATAGGGATGGCCCTATATCTATCTAATATATCATCCATTCCCACCTAGGCAGCCACCTTGAAAATAGTATAGACATACAAATAGGTGACAAACCAAAATGTTAAAGAGTCCCAAGTGCCTTTAATCATCCATCAGCGGCTCACATAAAAGCAGACAGTGCATTTACGGGGGCAACAAATCCCCCCTTCACCAGGGCTTTGAAAAATGGAATAGTGACTTGCATCTACATTATATCTCATGTAAAACCTTCCTTTGGATTGGAATTCTAACTCAGATGCAAGTAACATTTTACTCATCCCCTAGAATAGAGATTTCATTTCATTTTAATTTTTAGATACTCCCGAAGGGTTAACTTCTAAAGCAGCGGTTCTCAACCTGTTGGTCGCGACCCCGTCGGGGGTTGAATGACGATTTGCCAGGGGTCGCCTAAAGACATCCCCACTCTCCCTGCCGCTCAGGAGAGAAACACTTTCTCCCGGAAAGGTTTCTCTCCCGACATAGGAATTAATAGCTGGATTGCTATTGGCTATTTTACTTTACAATAGCCAATAGCAAATTAGCTATTGCACCCGCCCACTGCTGCTGTCAATCAGCAGTGGGGGACCTGAAGTTCTCCATCAGGTCCTCTTCTAGTGATTGACAGCAGCAGAGGGCAGGTGCAATAGCCAGCAGGGATCAGTCTGGAAAGGACAAGTCGAAATCTACAGCAAAGTTTGTTAAATCCTTCCAATGTACATTGATCACTCAAGAGGGATTAATTTTATACTCCATAAAAGTGGAGTTATACTTTAAAGAGGCTCTGTCACCGACATAAAAATTGCAGGTTAAAGCACATAAAAATTACATTTTAAATTCTTGCTGTGTTTTTCTTTTCAATAAGTTTTGTTTAGTTGCTATATACTTGACTATTCCAAGACGACTCAGTCCCCTAGAAAAGTCCTTTCCACGTTTACATATCACAGCCGTCTCTTCATTTAGGAATGTCTAATTACTGTTTGTGCTGACCCATCTTCTCTGCCCATCTCTTCACCTCCCTACATAAACTTCTATGCAGTTGTCGGTTGTTAGGAGCACTATAGTGCATTACTCGAGTGATGGTTCCAAGATGGCAGCACTCAGTAGCAGTCTTAGGGCTTTTGGAGGTCTACACAAGGGAGGCTTCTCCCGGTACATAACATGCCTATAATAGGTTCTATGGCCATATAATATTATGGGAAGAATTTTGTTGAAATGATTGGCATGGCGACAGGTTCTTTTTAACTGTTCAATACATTTCATATTTTCTCATAAACATATAAAAGAATAAGTCAAGAAGTCTTAGAAGTTTAGGAGGCACACACTCTAAGGAACATTCTGTGAGCCCCGAAAAGTTCTTACTACAGGAGAACAAATGTAATGACTTGTCTCTAGTGGTTTACTGTTAGCTAGCAATACTGGAACTGGGTCCAACTTGTCTCTAACCTAACCTGTTCTGTAATATACACAACCATCCTGTACTTTGCTCAGTTCTAGGGCACACCCAAAAACATGTATATTAGCCTCCCTTGATGCAACTCAAATGGGATCAGACTTACTTCCAAGTGAAGTATACTGTACGTCCTATTCTAAGCTGTAGATATGCACTTCACTTAAAGGGGAGGTAGGTACTTGAACATGTTTTACTACCAGCCTCCTGTAATCCTCCACCACCAGCACTTAGCCCAGGAAATTGAGGGTGAGCAATAGGAGTCAAAGGGCTTTGCTGCAGAGAGTAGAGGAGAGAACGGAATGAACAGAGAGATGACTTTACCAGTGTGCCGTTTCTCTCTCACTGTTCAGTCAGCAGACTGGGAGGCCATGACCAAGCTAGGTTGCTGCTTAAGTTAAGGACATGGTCCTGCTGCTTTGGCAGCTGTGTCTGGGTCATAAGAACGGCTTCACAGAATTATAAAACCTTTGATGGGTAAAACAGTTGTCAAATATGTATTTGAACTTTGTAGCCACTTGCCTGCAGTTCAGCTTTAAAGTGAACCTGTCAGCCCACACTATATTGATCCATATTACAGATAAAAATGTTGGAGGTTCCCATCTGCCGTTGAATATATATGGGTGTAATAGAATCCATCAACATCACACTAATGCCTCAAGTTGAATTAATAACTGGTTTCTGGTAACCCTTTGTGACCTTTTTGGAGATATCTCTGCCGTACCCGCCTCTGTCCTCGTGCCATGGCCATTATAATGGTGTACAGAATCTTCCCATGCTTTAAAATGTCTTTAGACACTTCTTCATGTCACTATGATGGGCATTGTCACTATGTCACTATGATGGGCATTGGCCAAATGAATGTGTAGGAGGTGGCAGGCTAGCATTGACGCAATCAAAAAATGAGGGAGCTTTGCTCAATTAGAACAGCCTGGTGAAATCCCTAAAAGCACTTACAGGCAGAGGTAGGCAACCTTGGCACTCCAGCTGTGGTAAAACTACAAACGTCTGTGCCTCCTGGGAGTCATGCCTGTGGCTGTCACTCTTCCAATGCCTCATGGGATTTGTAGTTACACCACAGCTGGAGTGCCGAGGTTGCCTACCCGTGGCTTACAATGACTCTTTAAGACACTTCTATCACTACGATGGACTGCTCACTGGGCAATAGGAATGTGTCGGAGGTGGTTCTGGATTTCACTATTTGAGGCCCCCTCGTGTACGAGAGCTGCATAAACATCTATTAGATTTTATCTTGTGCATTGTAATAAATCTGTATTTGGATACAGTGCCATGCACCTACACCTTCCTAGTTTCCTATGGCTGTCTGTGACCCTATTGGGGAGATTTCTCAGTAGGGACAGGGCAGGCTTTTATTAGGTTTTCCTTGCTGTTTAGGTCCTGGTTGTGGGATTACCCTTCACTTCCTGAGTTGTAACCAGGTCAAAAGCTGAGGAAGAATCTAGCCAACAGGGACCCAGACAGCAAGAAAAACCTGATAGGTTATAACCCTTCCCTAATCTTTTGTGAGTTTTTTATTATGCTGGTGTAAGCCATATATCTGGAGCATAAATGTTCTTCCACCAAATAATTAGAGAGGAAGCTATCAGCGGTATGGAGTCGGATAAATAACAAAAGGGAGAAAAGCTTAGTTAAAAGCACAAAAACATTGCAAACAGCCGGAATTTAGGATTATGATCTATGGCAGATTTTTATTGCTGTGTAGCCCTGTTGTGGACATCTTTTCTTTATATTCTGTCTCAACGCCAGAAAAGCCTGTCCCCTGCCAGCATGCTGTAGTGAAGGACTCTGGCTCTCTGTGTGGAAGCAGTTCGGGATGTGGCACATCTGTTTTAATGCACCTGGAATGTTTGTAGCCAAATTCAAACTGAGATTTCAGTTCGGCTTTAACTTTGACGTACATTGTGTAGCCATTCTCCTTACATTTAACAAAGTTGTTCACCAAAGTGTAAGTCACTAATAAAGAATTATTTACAGGGTTATTTACAAAAGGGTGAAGAGTTTGGAGAAGTGAACAATCTAGGACAAAATGGCTGAACCGGAAAGTGAGCTGAATTAGAGATTATTTTGGCCTAGATTGTTCACTTCTCCAAACTCTTCACACTTTTGTGAATAACCCTGTTATTTAGGAGTTAACGTTAGCGGGCTCAGCTGTGCACCATTTTCTTACAATTCTCGAGGGTCAAGGAGATCTTCCCCAGAGATCTGGCAAGGACCTTTCTGGATTCCAAACCTATATAAGGTCCTTGCCAGATCTGTGGGGCAGATCTCCTAGATAAATATATATACATTCTCAAAGGTGTTGAAAAACCCAATGTATTGTCCTACTTTGGGTGGGTTTACCTATTAGCATCTGTTGGGCCAAGTGTACACCTATCCAACCTCAACTTTTACACCTTCGCGCTGTAGACAATACCATCAAATAAACCAAACCACAAATTTCCAAATTATTTGCTTCAGCAGCAAAACACAATATTTTAATTTTGCATTCACACAATGACATTCCTCAGATCCCCCCTCCCCTTAATCTGAAAAATTATTCTCACCCCTCACAATCCAAAACATATTACAAAAATAAGTTAGAACCCCCTGCGCAATTTCTTTAAATATTGCAAAGACAAGTGGAGTAGCTCAAATCCTAAAAGGTTGACAAAATATATATTTTTAAAAAAAGATCACTCCTTTCTTTAATTCAACATAAAAGTTATTTGCTTTGACAAAGCCCTCCCCCCAAAAGAATCATAATGGTAGAAAATGTTGACATTGGTTGGATTTAGGACAGAGTTTGAAGTCTTTGGAGTAGAACCTAAAATAGCATAGTACAGTCACATTGTATGTCGAATGCGCTGTGTAGGATCTAGTAAATCTTTAACAAAAAGTTCTCCAAAGAAGATAATTGCTGATGACCAATAACTTGACTGCGTGGAGACATGGCTTGTGTTGATGAAATTACGGGCTTGATGATGACGTGTCGGTAATGATCTTGGAAAAAAACTGGTCCAGCAAGCTATGTAGCAGTGGAGAATTTGGTGCAATCTGCCCTTGATATCCATAATTAGGTCATTCGATTTAACTTCTACCAGCATGGCTTTTTGTAGAGGAGCTAAATTGGGTTTTATTGGGTGGATACTGATCCTTCAAAAAGTATTTACAACAGTCCCACAACTGGTGCTTTATATCAATGCCACTTAAATATTAAGAGTCTTTTTTTTGCCCAAATAAAGTCTGTGGAATCCCTTCAACGAGGGTGATGTGGGCTTTTTCTTTCCAATAACTCATTCAAGTTATCTTTAGCGTCTCTATCACTTAATACACAGGATTAGGAGGCGGTTGGTGCAAGGCATCAGGAGGCTGTAGATGTGGTCCTGGTTGGTTCTGTTGGTTAAACCATTGGTTATAGTTCTCAAGATAGGTGGGGGGTGAGCAGTTAGGAAGACTTTGCTGCTGGGGAGTTCGGCTTCGGCTGCTTTCCCAGTTAGGCGGGGAGGACGGTGAATTGCAAGCCATGAAGTCGCTGTTATTAGGACTGTGTTCCAAACTCGGGCCTTCACCGTTTTTATAAAGTTTCTTGAACTTTGACCTGCGATTCTGGAACCAGATTTTCACCTGAGGAACAAAAATAGAAAATCAGCATTAAGACATGTCGGCACACTAATGGGACACAGCTATGCCGACATGAGGTGAGCCAGGAAATATATATATATATGGAAGTTTTTGATGGTACAGTGAGTATTCAGAAATGTGCTTGCTGAAGCTAGCCACATATGAGGGTTTTTTTTCTACATTTCTATTTTTGTTACGATGAACTTATAAAAGCTGATCTTTAAATGGTTTCTATGGCATAAAGCAGTGAGTTCTTTGCATTTTGCCATATTAAGTTGCTGTCCTCAAGGCAATTCTAAATATTCATCAAGGTTTACACATCCTGATTATTGGCTCGAAGCATGCTCACGATCTACTTTCTTAGCACTGCAAAACATTTCCAACATTCACCATGAATTTAAGATTGACTGGAGAGTGTTAAGTGTAACAGTTCTTTCCATGACTTTTATACAAACAGATACACATATACCAAGTATATTAAATTAACATTATGCATCTTTGCTTGATATAGCAAATATTTCTTCCCGCACCACTAAATGATCTAATCCCTGAAGGGTTTTTGCATGTTCCCTCTCCTCACTACTATTGCCTACATTCTAATTTCCAGTTACATTATTAGGCTGCCTCCCGATTTCAGAGCATGCCCAGCCACAGCACTAGCAGCTCTTCAGTTCTTGCTTTTTCTAAGATGTATCTTACGGTTGGACAGAGTGCAAAATGGTGGACACAAGCTTACCATCTGGCACAAGGGTCTAGTCCAGGGGCAGGCAGACTCCAGCCATCAAGCTGTGGTGCAGCTACAAATCCTATCGTGCATCTGCCTCTGGGAGTCATGTCTTTGTCTGCAATTGGGATTTGCATTAGTACCACAACTGGAGGGCTGAAGTGTGGTTACCCCTGAACTAGTCTGTCTCTAAACAGCCCCTTTAAACTGGGAGGCTGCATAGGAAAGGGGGCAAAAGGGTCTGGTCTGTGTCAAGGTTGCACAGGGAGGGGGCACAAGGGTCTATTCTGTGTCAAGGTTGCACAGGGAGGGGGCACAAGGGTCTAGTCTGTCTCAGGGTTGCGCAGGGAGGAGGCACAAGGGCCTATCCTATGTCAAGGTTGCGCAGGGAGGAGGCACAAGGGCCTATCCTATGTCAAGGTTGCGCAGGGAGGAGGCACAAGGGCCTATCCTATGTCAAGGTTGCGCAGGGAGGAGGCACAAGGGCCTATCCTATGTCAAGGTTGCGCAGGGAGGAGGCACAAGGGCCTATCCTATGTCAAGGTTGCGCAGGGAGGAGGCACAAGGGCCTATCCTATGTCAAGGTTGCGCAGGGAGGAGGCACAAGGGCCTATCCTATGTCAAGGTTGCGCAGGGAGGAGGCACAAGGGCCTATCCTATGTCAAGGTTGCGCAGGGAGGAGGCACAAGGGCCTATCCTATGTCAAGGTTGCGCAGGGAGGAGGCACAAGGGCCTATCCTATGTCAAGGTTGCGCAGGGAGGAGGCACAAGGGTCTAGTCTGTCTCAGGGTTGCGCAGGGAGGGGGCACAAGGGTCTAGTCTATCTCAGGGTTGCGCAGGGAGGGGGCACAAGGGTCTATTCTATGTCAAGGTTGCACTGGGAGGGGCAGAAGGGTTTTGTCTGTGTCAAGGTTGCACAGAGAGGGGGCTCAAGGGTCTAGTCTGTCTCAGGGTTGCACAGGGATAGATCACAAGGGTCTAGTCTGTGTCAAGGTTGCACAGGGAGAGGGGGCACAAGGGTGTAGTCTGTCTCGGGGTTGCACAGGGATAGGGCACAAGGGTCTAGTCTGTCTCAGGGTTGCGCAGGGATAGGTTACAAGGGTCTAGTCTGTCTCAGGGTTGCGCAGGGATAGGTCACAAGGGTGTAGTCTGTCTCAGGGTTGCACATGGAGGGAACACAAGCTGCATCGATGGTAATACGGATCAAACTAAACATTTGTAGGAAGAACTTCTTTAAGGTCTGTCTGGAGTTCCCCTTCCTCCTATTGTTACATACTTGCTGCATTAATGCTCGATTTTACTCTTTGCTGTTCATTGGCTTTAACTAGGAAGAGCTGTTTATTACATTACACAACTATTGCCGAGGGCCATGTGCGTGTCTGTGTACATAACTGGCGGAAAAGCAAAACTCTGCTTGTCAAATGTAAATTTTCTGTCATTTCGAGTTTAAACCTTTCCCAGCACATACAGTATTAGCAGCATGAGACAACTATTAATAGGAGTCCTTTTATGCTATCATGTCTGATGCAACGTTTGTCATGGAAGCTGCCGTTGTTAACCTCCTATTGAAAATACTAGTTGTATGGCTGTTCTGAAGAGTCTCTGGCTTCAATACATTCTCAGTCTCTAACCTGGGACAAGTATGAAAATCAACCTATTTACAGTGAGTGTAAGGGGGCATTATCTCCATTCTAGACCTAAAGGTTCTCAAAACCTTCCTTCAGTTATTGCTTCCCTCTACCTTGGGGAGTTTCTGGTTTCTGTGGACATCTACTGTAGATGCCTACTTGCATGTTCCCATCTTTCCAGAGCATCAATGCTTTCTGTGTTTTGTTGTGAACATGCAGCATTTGCTATCTTTTGCACTTCACCAAGGTGCTAGCCTCTGCGCTTGCTCTGCTTTGCTCTCAGGCTATCCTCATAGTGGGGCATCTGGACAACCTTCTATTGAGGGAACCGCTGCCTCAGGCTCAGTCAGTCCAGCTTCAGAGTAAAGTCAGAGCTGTTTATCTGTATGCTTGTTCCACATTACCAAATCAAAGTGCATAAGACAATTTCAGAAGAATGGCTCAGCAATGGAACCCTTAATGAGCCAATTCCACTTCCACTGTGCAACCATATTGTCTAAGCTAGTACATTAGTTTGATTGGTATGGGTTTGGTAGAATCTAGTATGTTGGTTTCAGCTATCATTCATCATTTCAGAACATCACAATGAGACACCAAGTTCCTCTAAAAGCTATCACCTTTACAACTGCTGTATGTACAGAAGTGAAGATTCACTCACTTTTTATAATTGATAATAAATCACTAAAACTATAATTATATATATAGATATATATCTATATATATATATATACACATACACACACCTTTTAATAATTTTCCTATTTACAGTATTTCTTCAACACTACAGGTAAACTTTGGTACACCTTGATCATAGAAGGCTTACCAATATTGACTATGATGCCAGGAAGGACAGACCATTATTGAATGCCCGTGATCCAAGTGGTACTCTAATTTATACATCTCATATATCATCATTCATAAATAAGCAATTAACAATGCCTAGTAGTTCTCACTGGACTGCCATTTCATTAATACACCAATATTCCAGGACTTACAGTTAATACACCTTGACCCTAGAAGGATTCTCAAATACTGAATGCACTATGATCCTATGTAAGCCGTGGTTAGTTATTACACTGCAATTCTAAGTCCATGTTCTTTGCATATTTGTATTAAAATGGATATAAGCACTAACAAAGAAATTCTCTTAATGGCCCCCTTCTGGTCTGTTAAATATGCCATTGAAAGTGTTTTGTTACATCAGTTTGATAAGTGCAAGAAAAAAGCCCTTTTGATTTTGCCAGAAATCTTGTGCTCTGGACTCTTTATCAGTTATATTGTTCCTAGCGATCTCTGAGGACTACAAAACCCTATTCCTTCGGTTATGGTGAGGAGGAGTGGGGGAGGTATTCTTTAGTCCTTGGGTGACAACTCTACTCCTCCATAGATACAGTAAGCTTTGTGACTCAGGAAGTGCGTTACTGGTAGGATCACCAGATGAACATCAAGTAAAAAAGGCTGAGGAGGTCATGTGTATACCCAAAAACAAAAATGTAATATATTGCACGCCTTATGGCTGTATACGTTTTCAATTATTTGGATTTTTTCCCTTTATTTTTCATCTGGTATTCCTGTGATAACCACACTTCCTGTCCCTAGGTGGCTACATTCACCCCCCGTACTGTATCGGTAGAGGGATGGGTTTCATCCTGGTTGGAGCACAAACATGTCCTCCTTTCTTCGTTACATGATGAGTTGTAGTTTACAAAATGAAAATAAGATTAATTTGCTTGTTCTGTACTTGCTGAAAATTTTTCAGCCTCTAAAAAAAAAACAAATGCACCAACCGCATCTGAGCACTGGTAAGCAGCAATATATTACATTTTTGTTCTTGAGTTTAGCTACCCATTAATGTAGTTGATATTTGAAGGACTATTTCATAATTCATAGTCCTAACGGCATTCAAAAGTTCACAAAACTTTAGTCCTAGCAGGACTCTCATTGAAACAAAAGTTCTATCAGGACACAATAGACTTGCTTGCTTAGCAGAGATAACTGCTGTGGATTAAACCACTAAGCTTTCATGTTGTGTTTCTGGGAAGTGCTTTGCTTTCTCTCCAAAACCTACCCCCACACTTGCTCTACACCTCTGTCCTGATATTCCCCCGCCCTGTGACTCATCCCAAGCTCTTCTCCAAAAGGACCAAACCCAGTTTCACAGCAACATTGTGTTTTGTAAATGAGGAAGCCTTGAGGATACCACCACCCTGACCATAAATACCCCTCCCTGACATCTCCCACCCATACCTCAGCTGACACTGAACAAGGTAAAGATTCAGCCTGCAGTTTGGTGGGACTGGATCTTCCTCTCTCCTGGTCTTCTTCTGACAAGGTCATGCTTTTACAGGGTGACCTTAATCTAACTATTTATAAATAACACAGAAGAACTGGTTGGCTGACTTTTAGCTGGACATGGAAGCTAGGTATTATCGTGTGTATAGCCACAACGTTTGTTTGTTTCAGATAGGGTGGGGAAGGGTAAGAACCTCAGTTGGGTTTTTATTGATGTTTGTGTCCCTGCTAGGTGTATTCATTTTTATA
>NW_017306364.1:1551665-1557851 GCF_000935625.1 Nanorana parkeri
TATATATATAATCTCCTGGTTACCAGTGTCACCAGACATGGTAATGGGACATCTCAAAATTCTGAGTGGTCACCAGAAAAAGAGGTGAATTTGAATTCTTTATCTATATCCTGGTTACCAATGTCACTAGACATGGTAATGGGACATCTCAAAATTCTGAGTGGTCACCGGAAAAAGAGATGAATGTGAATTTTCCAATGTGGACACCGGGACTGGTGACCACTATCTAAAAGGGGAGTTCCCCTCACTTTGTAGAGCTTTCCTCTTGTTGCCTGTTGCATTCCCAGGACAGGAAGTGAAGGAAAATCTCCCCAACGAGACAGCAAAAAATAATGTGACCGAGGTTTTAACCTTTTCTTACTCATCCAAAACTAAAAAGAAAGTTCTAGCTATCCATACACTTTAACACAGGCCCCCTACTGAATCCTACAAATTTACAATGACTTCATCATTAACTTAAGCTGGCCATACACAGATCGAAGTTTGGCTGTTTCCTGCTGAATTGGCCAAAATTGGATCCGTGGTTGGCCCTATCAGCACCAACCAACCTTTATAAAATTCAATGTCAATGAACTTTTGGCCAACAAGGAGTCGGGTGGAAAACTCGGCCAATGAGCTGAAGTCACCATGTGGGTATACTGACACCCGTGCCAGATGTCAGAATACAATAGCTGGTGGTGGGGGATTCCTCTATTCATGCTCTTGAGCATGGATCGTAAATCGAGTGATTTTTCTCATTCAACCAGCTTTTACTAGTAATGCTAACTGGTGGGTCGTGACCCAAAAATGGGTTGCGAGCCCGTGTTCAGTGTGTCCCCGCATGCCTTCCACTTTTCTAGGCGAGAGGCTCCTCTGCCTCCTCCTAGCGCAGCATTGTCAGTTCCCATTCAAAATATGCTGCCTGGTCCCGAGTGTCAGCTTGAGGTGCGGTTCCACAGCAACCAATCACATTTCTGTCCGATTCACATCAGCTTAAAGATGATCTCTGATTGGCTGCTGTCGACCCTAACTCTACCAAACTCTGCATGTTTCAATTGCCCCATCTCAGTCTTATTAAACAAACCATAGATAGCATTTTTTAAAAAAGAGGTACAGTGTAGTTCCTTATGCATTGCTGGTTAAAATATTTGCATTCCTTTAATATATGTTCAAATGTATAATATTTCATATAAAACGAATTTATTTTATAAAACAAATTCCAATTTCCATTTTGTTACACTAGCTTGGAAACCTAAATTGAGGCTGTGACTGGGCATGCTGGGAGCTGTAGCTCTTCCAAGGCTCCACAGCGGTAGATGAGATACTGTATACGGTGTACACAATGACAGTTGCACAACAAAAGACCAAAGTGTTTTGACAGTGACAGCTCTGCCTTGCTTTGTTATTAAATGATGCATGAGTAATAGAGAACGAATGTCATACCTGTGGACAGGTACACACCTGAGCTTGTGCTCACGTTAACCAGATAACACAAATAAAAACATTTGCACTTTGTGTTAAAGTGAAAATCATATTAAAAGGAACTCCACCTTAAAAAAAAAAGTTTGCAGCGCCAGAGTTGTTTAGATTTGTTAATGTCGTTTATTAACAGTTTCATCTCTATGTTTGAAGGTGATGAGATCCATAATCTGGGAGGCAGGTGAGCTCCGAAATCTGATGATTTGGTTTTCATGCCTGCCCAACCATTGACCGCTATCACCCATTATGGTGTGGCCACCCACACTATTTTTATGAGTTATTAGCAGATCGGGACAAACAAGCAAAGCTTGAAGGCCCATGTCACACTAGCAATTCTGTCATCGGTGACCACCTTCAAAGGGTCCATTCAACTTCTTCTATGGTGTTGCTCTCTCAAAGCGAGTTGACCCTACATCTCTGCCAGCTATAAAGATTCTGCTTTTTGGCCTGTGATGAAGTTTCTTCAATTTGGTAAAGTGGCTTCAAGGGTGTCAACAGTGGCAAATTCAACACTGTGACATTGTGCACGTTGGCCATAGATGGTTTTTCATCTTAAATGGCAAGGATGTGCCAACACTTGGTTCATTGGTTGGTCTTGGTTCAAAAACTATTGATAAACTGTCAGATTTCAAGCAAAGTAATCAGTCATTGCCAAGAGAAGTGACCAGTCATTACCAAGAGAAGTTATCAGTCTCAGTGACCCCTTTCTGGTCCTACAAAGAAGAGATGCTGTAGAAGCAGATGAGTGCTTTCCTAGACATCTAACAACAGGATTGCTAGAGTAACGTAGGCCTAAGTGCACACATTTATGGGTTTTTGATTGGCCTATGTGAAGAATCTAGTTATGGAAAGAACGAGCATTCCAGACTGATTCAGCAGACTGTTCAGCAGAAAACTTTTTAGTTGTAAACTCACAACCAAGAATATAACCTTTGGGCCCAGGTCCTACATGATAGGATCTATACAAAATGCTATTTTCATGTAACCTAAACTTGCTTTCCTTCTGTTTGTTGCAGAGTATATAAAGAGACAAACCTGGTGATGCAAGTCAGGACGGTCATCAATTTTATAGGTGGTATTCATTACCTGCCCTGTTCCTTTTTTGCCTTGGCTCTTGAAATATCCAGTATGTCCATTAAAAAACATATCTATATAATGAGGTCAGGACCAGGTTGAATGTATTGGTGACCCACCTTGTTCTGTTTTTGCCTAGGCTTTGAAAGTATTCATAAAGTCCATTATAAAAATTATATCTATATAATGAGGTCTCTTTGAATGCTTTGGTGACCCACCTCTTTCTGCTCTGAAAGTATCCATAATATCCATCAAATATACTGTATATCTATATAATGAGGCCAGTTTGAATGTATTCGTGAAACTGGACCGGTTATTGGCAGATCACTGCAAACATATCTAAAAATTATTTAGATGTTGCTCATTGCCTAGGGAGTCTGTCTAATTATTTATTACAGGTATTTATATAGCGCCGACAATTAATGCAGCACTTTACATAGTTGCACATTCACATCAGTCCCTACCCTCAAGGAACTTACAATCTAAGGTCCCTATCTCACATGCATACATACATAGAGGGCCAACTTAGAACGGAGCCAATTAACCTTCCAGCATGTCTATGATTATCTTCAGGTATCAATCCACACCATTTCTGGCCTTAACCCCCTGACCTCTCCCTGTACATCTAACATGAAATTGGTAATAAACTATCTTTACAGTGTTGATTATAAAGCGTCAGTGCCCCCTCAAAACAAATATTTCCATTTTAGTTAGATGCTGGAGCGTTGAACTACCTGTCAAGTTCTTATATCACTTGGTGGGATCTCTGCTCTGAGTTCTTGGGTTTGCACTCCTATATAAAGGTCTTCCACACTTCATACTAAATATTTATCTATTTTATAGTATGGAGAATGAAACAGATGGAGCTAAAACCCACAAAAGTAGGCGGCAACACCTAAAATTCCCAGATGGACAGGTTGGGAATGAAGGCAGGGAGATCCCAATATCAATGTATCCAAGACATACAAGAAGCCAGGGGCTGACTCGACCCACCTGGCTCCATTCATCATTAAAATATTATTTTGGGGTGGTCCTGCTTTGTTATGCCACGTTTACCAAAAGGTGGAATTGAACTGCAGTCCTCATTTCTGTGTGTCAGGACAAAAATTTGCCAGTGCCAGACCTCTTGGGGGAGTGATGCCTGTGGTATAAAAGGGAGCAGGTGGGGGGATGGGGAACTCTTTCAGAAAACAGATGGAGACCTATAATTTGCTGTCCTCTGAGACCTTGCTTTCTCATGCTTGTGGGCTTCCCCCTGGGAGTGGTAGGATCATGGCAAACATCCATCTGTGTTGTCAATTGTTACAGCTGTACAGCAAGGAGGATCTAGTGTACTTTGTGAGTTTTCAAAGCCTTTGAGTTTAGTGACCAATCCAAACTCAGTTGACTGCAGTCAGATCAGTGAATTTTGATTGGTTGCAAAGGATTATCACACAAAAAGCAACTTGGACACTGCCTTAGTAAAGAAGAACCTTTGCTCTTCTTGAGAAGCCAGTGGAAAGAAATTGGTATCTGGGGTACACGTAGCAACCAAGACTCAGTTTAATGAAAGATTACTTCTCATTGGCTGTTATGGGTTACTGCGCTTTGGGTTAGGACCTCGTCTTTACTGTGTGTTATTTTAGAACAACTCCAGTCAACCAAATCTTTCTATTGTGCGTGTTTTCTGGGGTCAATGGGTGAGAGTTCTGGGTTTCGGAAGAGAGATCTCGCCAACTCACCAGTGATGTCCACTCAAAACCAAAATATGAATCGTAGGTGCAATATAAGGGACGTATACAAAATAAAGCAAAAAGTAAAAGTATGGCTGTTTTCTAATTAAAGGCGATAGATTTCAACATGCAGGAGTAAAAAAAAAAAGAGACCAACGGTGTAATCTAATCCATGACAACCAATCATATTTCTCTTTCACACACATGTTCATTGGGCTGTAAAAACATCAGGCTTGGTTGTTTCGGCAAATACATTTCCACTGTAATTGTATTTTGAATATGCATTTGTCAATATTTAATAAATATATTTTGATATATGTAGCCATTATACATTTGTGGAAGATACTATACATGCCCATACATAGATTTGTGTAGAATGACGAAATCATCGTCAGGCAACACATAGGGGCCCACACCAACCAATCAGAAAATGTTAAAAGCTAAACCCTCATTGGTTATTTGGGGCATTAAACTTTGTACGTCCTCGCTACTCTCTGCACCATCTTAGTCTACATCTGTTTATCACTGCCTGTTGCAGTGTGTTGTCATATACACTTGTTGTCCTTACCTGTGTCTGTGTGAGCCCCAGCTGGGCCGCCAATTCTGCCCTCTCTGGCAGCGCCAAGTACTGGGCCTTCTGAAAGCGTCTCTGCAGCGCAGCCAGTTGGTAACTAGAGTAGATGGTTCTCGGTTTCCGGATCTTTTTGGGCTTCCCGTTGACCATTCGTACCTCCGTTTCCGGCTCTTCTTTGACTGAAACAGCTAGGGAAGAAAGGGGTGAATGAGCACACAAGTCAAAGCTTCTATTGTCTTTTCAAAGTGCTTAATTTGCGTGTTTAAAAAGACTTGCTCCGGGCTATTTTTTCAGATTCGCAAAGTTTTTCTTATGCGATGCACATTAGTCTAATGAAGCGCTTTAATTATGCAATGTTTTCCCCAAAACACAAAGTCTCGGGGAGGTTGAGGCATGACCGGACCCTTTCTATCAGTAGTGTCTGAAAGGAAAGAGCTGGTGTTGTGCTCTAGTAACCATTTATTGGTATATTACTTATATTTATACCAGAAGAAAGGAAAAATCGGACGGGTTGTCATACTCCTACTTTAGTAGGAAGACGCTTAAAGATGAGAGAGGTTTTCCAACAAACTGGGAACATAAAAAGGTAGCCTAAACCTCCTTGGTACCTACATACTCTTGGACCACTATCTCCTGGGTTGAACTCCTGCAAAACACATAGAGCAAACTCTAAACAAGCTATATAGCAGGGGTAACCCAACCTTGGCCCTCAAACTCTGATGAGACTACAAATCCCACCATGCAAGGCAAGAATAAAGCTGCTCTACCTTTCCAGACCCAATACTCCATGGGGACTGTGGTGCTCAGCGTGAATCTCTGCCAGACCCAATCAACAAAATGAAGTGGAAAAGAGCTGGCACTCTTAGCAATCCTCCTAATGACGTTTCTTTATTGAAAAGGCATAAACGCAGCTCCGAAGGGTGCCACAATTCCCACCATGCCTCTACCTGTGGTTGTCAGAGGCTTGCAATGCATTATGGGACTTGAAGTTCCACAACAGCTGGAGGACTGAAGTTTGACTACTCCTGCTAGATAGAATCCAGCAGCTAACAATGTCTAGTATAATTTGATGCTCAGTGAGATTTCTAGAGAGGTCTGTGCCATACTCGCATTATAATTGTGCTTGGTGTATATTGTTCTCTTGTTTTATATAAGAACGTATATCAATTGTGACATGTCTCACATTTTATCTACTCAAATAAAATGAATTAGGTTTTGATATGGTTGTGCAAATGTAATATGTTCAGAGTTGGTCTAAGTCTCATTTTGGGGTTATAAGTTTTTGATATGTGATAACAAGCTATTGTCAGAATGAAAAGACTTGTTATGACCCCTAGTGTAGCACTAAACAGCTGATGCTCAGTGTTG
>NW_017306364.1:1557889-1565491 GCF_000935625.1 Nanorana parkeri
ATGGCCTCCCTAGGGCCCAATGTGATTTTGTAATACAGACCATGCATTGAGAGCCATAGGTGTCCACACTATACTGTATGTTGCCTATGCTTATTTGACATCTTTCAAGTCATACAGCAACAGTGATTCAATAACCACCTGAATACATTTCCGTAATAGGGGTTTAGTTGTGTGTTGCTAAACACAAAGAGATGGCAGCCATTGCCTTCTGAAGGTGGTAGTTGCTTGGTCATGGTGACCATTTGGCTTACAAGACAGTGTGGAGTCATTGGCCCAGAACATGTATGTACATATGGACTTTGATTGTCCTGAATCTGCATGCTTGTTGGGGTTCAGTGATTTAAGAAATCCTAAAACCTCTGGATTAGCATACATGGGGGACAACTAGCATTTCTGGAAACAGTCAGCAGTGGAAGCCTTCTGAGTCACTTCCTGTCCTAGGGTGACAATGCTGCTCCTCCATAGATACAGTATGGTGAGCAGTGTTGTCATCCTAGGACAGGAAGTGTGCTACTGGCAGGATCAACAGGTGAAAATATAGAAAAAAGGTTAAAAAAAACCAAAAGAAATGCAGCCGCCACACCTAGGGACTGGTAAACTGCATTATAGTTACATCCATGTTCTTCGGTTTACCATTATCCTATAATCTGTTAGTTTTTGTTTCTGCTTTAGGTATTTTGTGGTTGTTAAGTACATTTTATACTGAGAGGCATGTTTATGCAGTTACATGTGTCTAGGAATGCAAACAAAACACTGTCAGTCAAGTATCCACTTTGTAGTACCTGCCTTTTATCTCCTCACATTCTGTATCCTGTTTGGTCCTGTTATTGTCTCTTCAGATACTACTTATTATTGTGAGGGTACACCACACGTAGTAGACCTGCCCGCCATCATTTTATCTCTGCCTGTTCCTGACCAGTGTATAGGAATGATCTGATCCCAGTATATGTGTGGAGCTCTGTCTCTGCCTTCCTATTTGCTTTATATAGATTAAGATAACCAGCTGATTGTTTTGCCTTTGAATTTCACTGATGTCCATCAGTAGGTGAGATGGAGTGGTAGTCCAACTATGGCCCGTGGCGCTGAAGAAGCTCTTGATTCCCCCATCCACGCTAACTGTGTGGATAGTAGAATCCCCCCACCGGTCTGACAGTGGTTGTACCAATGTCAGAATACCTAAAATTTTTCAGACCAGCTCCTTCGATAAAAGTCAATCCAAAAATGTTGTCCAAGTCAGCCAAAATTTGACCAGTGCATGGCCAGCTTAATCCTGAGGCAGCCCCAACAGCAGCAGAAATATTAATATTAAGTAGTGGTCAACCTCACATGATTGCATTATACGCCAATCATGTGGGATTGAGTTCTACAAGATGCTACTACACACTATATGGTGCAGCTTAGTCCATAGGGAACCCATTTGTTCGATCTGGTTTGTGATCATCTGCTACTCCTAGTGGGTTGGTAGCTGTAGACTAATGGGGTGACTATCAGCAATTGGTTAGATCTTTTAGTGGTAAGAGATTCAGTATGTCCCTGATTAAATGAGATGATTCTAGACGCTCCATAAGATGTGGAAGATGCTGGTTTATTTAATAATGCAATTGATTGTTATATCATTGTAGATTCCATCCTTAACATTGTCTGAAGAAGTAGACTAAGAGCTATGAAACGCGTTACGAGTGAGTTTTTATCCTTGGTTGACTGGTACAAATCGGTTAGATTTTGGCATATAAATGGCCTTTAATTAGGGTATGCTGAATAGATCTTGTGAGACTAATATGGAGGCATGGAGATTAATGTATGGCAACGTTCAAGGGTTGTGGTGTCATTACACCCTGAACTAGTGACTCATATATATGTGTGTGTATAATAATATAAATAAATATATAATATATCTATATATACACACACATGTATATGGCCACTGCCTGGCTGCTATGGCATTTTCCATCAAAGTGCTACATAATGCACATATACTCATAACAGCCATGAAACATCATGGAATTGCCATGCAGTACCTCCAGTTAGAAAGTTGATTGGTTTTCTTGATATATGAAGTGAGATGAAATAAAAAAACAGTTAATATAACTCCTACTGTTTTGGGAATTGATCTCTGTCTGGCACAGTCATTTTCTACCAGTGGGGCAGTGGGGGATGCATGGAGATGGCCATTGACGACCTCTGCTGTTGAAAATGCTAGTTCCCTGGCTGTTGCGCTGACCTTCCGGTTAAGTCACCGGCCTAGAAAAAGTGTGCAGATAAGGACTACTGGAGCAACATGGGATTGTTCAGCATTTATTAGGGATCGGAAAGTGAATTTATGTTGTTTTCAGGGACTAACTGGGAGAACCTGCAATCAATCGCAGACAATTTTTGGTAATCACCCAAAAAAAATCTCCTGCTAGGGTCTTAGTGGTTGACTTAAAATGTCAAATTTGTAGCTTTAAGCCCGCCAAAGAGGGACCATTTGTAGCGTTATTTATTAACATGATTTTTGCTGACCTATACACTGTGCTTCTGAAAGCCGACTTCTGGTTGGCTGCTTTAGGTAAATGGACCCATCTTTGGTCACAATATATCAAGTATCGAATATAGATTTATTCCTGAAAGATTATAATTTGATGGAACATTTTAAATGAATGGCAATTAAGGTTGAGCAATTGCAACATTCTAGTTTTTTTTAGAAACTACAATTACCAGCCAGGGATGGAGATATAGTTGGTGCGTCTTGTGCCAATGCAAAGGGGCCACAAAGAGCATGAGGTGTCATCAGGGAAACCAGGGAAAAGTTGAGGGGGACAGTTTATTCAAAAAGCCATACTTGGTCTGTTGGTACAGAAAGTGCCCCAACCAGAATTGGTCCTGCCATGTCCGGCATATGCCTAGGAAGATAATGGTAGCAAAACATGGCAGAGAACAGAAGTATCATTGAAAGCCATTCCAGGCAAGAGTTGGCATCCTTTAAAGAAGGTAGGCACATTTAAAGCTTTTGAAGGAAGATCCAGTTTTTGCCATCTATGTCCACCACTGCCCCAAGCATGCCTTCATACATTATAACTGACATTAAATCCTAGGACTTCAGCATTAGCCAATGGGACAAAGTTTGGTCAACTTGCTTGTACAAAGACTGTCTGGGGTATACCAAACGCAAATGCAACATGTACTCTATACACTAAAAAACTAAAAATAAATACACTATAAAAAACAGCCAAGATATATGCAGACGCCATACCTTCACCCAACAACAATCATCCTGACGTATCTGCCAAAGATGTAAGGTAACTACAGAAAAAGTGAGCACCGGCCAATAGATTTCCCACCAACCACCAAATGTCTACACAGAGCACCATGCCACGAGCCACCACTACAGCCTACTCTATTGTGATCAGGAGGTCAACCACTTTATCACATTTGTCAAGCAATTGTCTGTGACAACTGCAACATTGCAAGCTTAGAATAAGGGACCAATGATATAGTGATGTTGTTCAAGTGTTGTTTACTATCTAGAGCCTTAACCTTTTCTCGACCAGGGTTTTATGGAACTTTTGGGTTCCTCTAGAGTTTGCTAAGGGTTGTTTGAGCAGTGATCAATTGACCTCCCGCCTGATGGTGTCTAAATAGTTCTGGCACTGATGTCACTGCACAGAGCCAGTTGTGTGGGACCATTGGAGCCTTTCCAATCTTATTTTATCCCCTGACATCAATAACTTTTTAGCTGTCTGTAAGAGTGACCAGCAGTGCAAGAAGGTGTTGTTCCCAATGACCACCAATGTAAAGGGGCATTCTTCCCACTGGCCACCAGTGTAAAGGGCATTCTTCCTGCTGACCACTGGTACAAGGGGCATTCTTCCTACGGACCACTGGTACAAGGGGCATTCTTCCTACGGACCACTGGTATAAGGGGCATTCTTCCTACTGACCACTGGTATAAGGGGCATTCTTCCTACTGACCACTTGTATAAGGGGTATTCTTCCTACTGACCAATGGTATAAGGGGCATTCTTCCTACTGACCAACACTGTAAGGGGCATTCTTCCTGCCGACCACCAGCATAAGGGGCATTCTTCCTGCTGACCTCAGGTATAAGGGGCATTCTTCCCACTGACCACTAGTATAAGGGGCATTCCTCCTACTGATCATTGGTATATGGAGCATTCTTCCCACTGATTACTAGTGTGAGGAGCTCTTCGCTGGCCTCTTATTGGAGCTCTTCACTGGTCCCATTTTGACTGACCATAAGGGGCTCTCCTATTACCTACCTACTACCAGGGTAAAGAGATGCTACAATCTTTACTCTCTGCATTTCTTTTTTACCTATTTCTTTAAAGTAGGCTAGGTACATCAGATCTTTATAATTTTATCTAATGCTATATTGACAATTTGCTGATTCCACTAATGTACTGTAAACTGTAGATGTAATTTATTAGCAGGGGTCCTTTAAGACTTGAAAATTATTTCAAGGGTACCTCCAGGCTAAAAAGGTTGAGAAAGGCTTCTGGCTAGGTAGCTTACATTGAAGGAGAGACCCTAGAAGGCAAGCTGAGAGATACAAAGAGACAGTCAGATTAAGGCAGAGACAGACATCTTAGCCATAGGTAGATCTGGTCAGACAGCTTGGATATGCGCAGACAGCGATGTAGCTTAGATGTACAGTAGATAGACAGACGGCTTGGGTAGACGCAGACAGGTAAACAGGAGCTGGGGATTAGCGAAGAGACAGGAAGGGAGGGACATCACACAAAATCTTCTACTACAGGTATAAATTCTCTCAGATTAAAGTTACAGACAAACAGGCAGACAGGTCTCGCTAAGCCCGTTCATGAGGTGTCAGGCTAATACAGGGATGGACCCTAAAAGTATCATAAAAATGTCAGATGAAGTGACTGCAGGGGACCAGCCCAGGAAACTGAGTTAAAGTTGCACAATAAATTCCACTGCAAGTAGCTGAACGATGATTTTACAGAATTTAACCGTGCCAAGAAAATGAAAACCATAAATAACAAAGAACATATAAAAATAATAATAATTTGCAAATATATTCTCTTTGGATTAAAACGTTGGGTGGTTAACCTACATTTTCCACATTAGCAACATATCAATTAAAATGATTTTAATACTTTTTATTTATTAATAATCATTTTAATACTAAGCTATCTTGAATCTAAGTGATCCTTCTAATATATATATGGTTAGACGCCATCAACATTTCATTCCTAAAGTGGCCACTAAATATGTGAAATTGATGTGAACCTCTATATATCTATCTATCTATAGATATATAGAGGTTCACATCAATTTCACATATTTAGTGGCCACTTTAGAAATGAAAAGGTGATGGCGTCTAACCATTAAATGAACTGGAGCTGTCAAACTGCATCTTAATTCCTGCAACTGGTGTGAAATTGCCACCCGAAAACTCCTCTTTTTGGTTTATTCAGTGTGACACTTTCATGTGCAATGTGCAGTAACCCATAGTGACCAATCAATTGTCTTCTCTTGTGTCTGTTTAGATTGGATTCAATGCTATGTTTTATTGCACTATGCCCTGTCTGATGTGGCTTAATTGTGAAGAATAGGATTATAGTACATTTACTATATACTATATTGTCCTATACAGCACCATATGAAACTATACTATGCTATAATAACACTGACTTCCACAAAAATATTATGTTCTCATTGTCGGGGAGATGTAAATTATACAAAAATAAAAATTTGGTAAATTTAGTAAACTTTTTATGATGGGTTGGTCATCCAAAGCATATACTAAATAATAGAATAGTTCTATAGGGGATCATTTGTTTTTCTTCTTGTACCCTATACAGTCCTATAACATCTCCCGCAACCATGTTCTTGTTCCTCTTAATCTAATGCCCCTTTTTGACCTACCATCTACTATTTGTCCATTTATTGCCTACCGTCTGTTTACATCTTGATTTTTTTTTTACACTTTTGTTTTCAACTGTCTTCTTTTTGCCCCTGTTTTCCACTAGTCATCATTTCCTTGACCCTTTTCTCCAAGCTTACTTTACATTTGTGTCTTTCTTCTTGGTACCCACTCACTGTCTGGTTTTGCTACGTTGTGCACACATCTCGGAGATCTTAAATCCCAATATAATCACAATATAAGTTCTATTCCATTTCCAAATTCTTCCTCTCCCCTCCCACTTATTAGCTTTTATCTTCCCCTTCTGTTGTAAGCTTGACCATTCTACTGGCTTACCATTTTGTCCATCCTGCTCATCATCTCCTGTCCTTCAACACTTGTCTTTTAGATAATATCTACAGAATCTTCCTATATTGATTATTCTCTTTTGTTTTATTGTTTTAAGATTTATGTGTCTATCGGGTAACACTTTTTCGTGCACACACCAGCCTTATTTTCATTTCCATACCTGGTTCCTGAGCTGGAGCCTCTCGGAAATGTCCATAAGTTCGGTATCCACCTCCGTACTGATAATCATCCTTGGGCATGAAGCCATCTGCCCCCATTAGACCCAAATTGAATTGTGGGTGATGGTGGTAGCTGTAGGGATTTAGCGACTGAGAATATGCCTGACTCTGGTAGTAGTCATGTTGGCCACCTGCTAAATGACCGCTGTAGTAGCCCATGTCCGTGGCGGTTGACTCTGGCAGGGTGGGCGAGTCCTTGGACACAGAATGGCAACTCATAGAGGTGCTGAGGTCGGTTAATACGGCCATCTTCTTTTCATAGGTCCCACTCATGTTACGAAGAGCAAAGGCGATATCCCAGTAGACATTCACACTAACATCCCTGCAGAGCTCTCTTGCACTTCTGCCTGTACAATAAAGCCAAACCAAAGCTTCACAGACCAGTTCTGCTCCATAATTATAGGGTAGAAAAGGGAGGGTCCCGCATTCCTATTGGCTCCAGGAGGAAAGCCTTCCAGGCAAAACAGATTTCTTCACCAGCTCTATATTTATGTCTCAGCTTCTTGTCAGTACAAAAAGAGAAGAAAAAAAACACACACACTCACAAACATATATACAGTATACTTGAGTGCATGCAACTGTATATTTATATAAAGAAATGCAACAGTATATTTATATTTAAAAATGTCAACATATACATTAGCTACATCTACAAAAAAAAAGAATGAACAGCAACATTGTGCAGGAAACAAAACTGTAAGTTGTGTGATTTTGAATGGTATAAAAAAAAAAGAGACCCTGTATACAAGTTGGTAGATTTTATGTGCTAAACTGTTTATTTGCTTTTTCAATAATATAATTTAATTCTATTATATATTATGTATTATACGCAGGTTTTTTTTTTTTTTTATACTGTAGGCTTTGCAATCGTGTTTTATACTTTACACTATATTTACACTTTTTATGTTTTTACCAAGCAGGTTTTAAACACTTTAAATTACCTTTTTGTTTTACATTTTACTATTTATAAAATATAGCCAAAGGTATGATTGAGTTTGCTCCACTGTGAACCCAAAAAGATAGGGAACTAAAAATAATGATAGATTCTTCCAAAAAATAAATATACACAGTCTGTGTGTGTGTATTATATTACATATACTAGAAAATATAATAATATTATTTATACACATATGTTATATTATTGTATTA
>NW_017306364.1:1565513-1575924 GCF_000935625.1 Nanorana parkeri
ACTGTTTTCCTTTTAGATAGATATATATATCTTTATATATCTATATATAGATATATATATATCTATATACACACACACACACTGTATATACATGCAACTGAATTTTACGCTGCGCGGAAAGTCCATGTTTCACAATCTAAAATGCTGGTTTTGCTCTCCACAGCTGTCCTCAAGATGGCTGCCGCACAGCTCTAGGGAAAACGCACAAGTGCGTGATGGGTGTACTCAAGGGATCCTCAACACTGTACTTAAACCAAACCACAGAGAGTTTTAGCAGCAACACCATTAAACTGTACTTAGATATTCATGATAAAAATGTTTTATGTATGCATGGTATGTGTATGGGCGCATGGACATTACCTTGCCACACTCAATATGGCTGCCCTGGTTTCTAAGGAACTCTGCAATGCACATGAAGTTATGTGAGCGGTACAATGTCTGAGTATTACTATCTAAGTGTAAAATTATAACAAAAAAAAAATTATTGGGAATTCATTTGTGATTTGAAGACACACTTTTGGTGCAGTTAATAAGAAACAGCAAGTAAAACACACATTTTGATATCTGGGCCTCATATTCATGGCAATGTTCGCACATCTGCGTTATCTTTTTTTGTGGTTCCAGGACCATCGACTGTATTGGCACAGATTTTATTGTGACCGTTAAATGTGGTTTTAACTGTACCCAGTGTACACATGTCTTGAGAGCCTGCGTAGACGTGCTGCCTATGCACTGCATTTGAACGCAAAACACAGGAAAAGGCTGCGTCTGATCTGATTTGCCTGCAATGTAAAGGCATCTCGATAGGACCTGTTGGGTGCAAAAGAAATGCAACGCATAGCAGATCAAACCCATTCACTGTCATCCACACCGCAGTATTCAAGTAAATTGGAATTGGCTGTTCTGTGTTTGATGTGCACTTCACAAAAAGCAACATTCAACATGCACAGCTCGAGCCATCTATGATTTAATGTAGCTCCCTAGTGGTAAGAAGTGGTATTGCAGTTCTTATTTTTGTTTGCAAATTAGTTTTTGGAGGAACAAATTCACATTGCAGAGCTACCAACTGTTCCCACGTTTTGGAGAATAGTCCCTGGAAATATAATTGGTTTTTAAATCTGATCAGGTGTATTATAGTAGAGGCCTCTTTATATTCATGGTTCAGCTGTACGAAGGCCTTTTAATAACTTGCATACCTCCCAACAGTCCCGGGACCCACAGGACTGTCTTGGGATTTAACAAAATCCTGGCATCCCGCAGATCCGGGCTGTGTCCCGCTGCTGGCCGGGTGATGATATGCTCATACCTGTACCCAAGCATAGGAGACTCGGCTTCTCTGTTGTGCAGAGTGATCTCCATCCCAACATGAGCACTACGGGTCCAGCACCAATGTCCCCCACCCTAACCTCACCAAGCTTCAGTTCCCTACTCTCTCTCTACAGAGCAAAACTTCCTCCTTCTCTCCCCATACATCACCAGTGCCCCCTTCTCCCGCTGCAGAGCACCAGTGCCCTCATCTCTCTCCATACATCACCAGTGCCCCCCGCTTTCCCCATGCATCACCAGTGTCCCCTCTCTCCATACATCACCAGTGCCCTCCCTCTTTCCCCATACGTCACCAGCGTTCCCTCCCCTTCCACAGAGCATCAGTGGCCCCCCTCTACAGTGCACCAGTGTCCTCCCTCTCTCCATATACATCACCAGTGCCCCCCTCTCCCTCTGCAGAGCACCAGTGGCCGTCTCTCTCTCCTCATACATCAAGGGTGCCCCCCTCTCCCTTTGCAGAACATCAGTGGCCCCCCCTCTACAGTGCACCAGTGCCATCCCTCTCTCCATATATATTACCAGTGCCCCCCTCTCCCTCTACAGAGCATCAGTGGCCCTCTCTCTCCTCATACATCAAGGGTGCCCCCCTCTCCCTTTGCAGAACATCAGTGGCCCCCCCTCTACAGTGCACCAGTGCCATCCCTCTCTCCATATACATCACCAGTGCCCCCCTCTCCTTGTGCAGAGAACCAGTGCCCCCTCTCTCCCCATACATCACCAGTGTCCCCTCTCTCCCCATACATAATCGGTGACCCTCTCTCCCTCTGCAGAGCATGATTGCTCCTTCTCTCCCCATACATCACCAGCGTCCCCATCTCTCCCCATACATCACCAGTGCCCCCCTTTCTCTCCATACATCACCAGTGCCCCCCTTTAGTCCCTCCTCTCATAAACCATCAACAATAGGCACAGTCTAATAATCCCTTAATGTCTCCTTACAGAGGACCTGTCACCAGCACCTTGCTTGTCAGCCCCCTTTACCATGAGTGAAAAAGTTAAACAATTAAACACTCCAAAAAATAAAATACATTAAAATCCCCTTCTCCAGCGTACACATGCACATCCTGTATGTATGCAAACACGCACGTTGGGTACACACACACATGAAAATGATTGTGACACCCATATTAAGTATTGCCACGCACACACTGGATTGAGGGCAATCATTTTCCAGTCATCACTCACTATTAACTCCAAACGAATCGCTTATAAAAGCTTCTAAAGCCTTGCCGATGGATCATTTGGGGTACTGTAGCTTTTCACTATTTAATGGGCGCATGCAATTTGGGGGCAGGACCCATTTGGTGCCTATTTACTCAACGCAACCTCATCTTTATACTTAAAAAGTAAAAACAAACAAACAGGTACTGTATGTGTAGAAACTAAGATGACAATTTTATCTAATATATCATGTGACATAAAAAAATGACATCTGCCACCCTTTTATTCTCTGGGGTCTCTGCTTTTATAAAAATATATAATTTTGGGGGGTTTAAAGTCATTTTCAGGCCTAAAAGGTGCATTTTAATGTGTGCAAAAAAAACACAAAAAAGTTCTGACAGTGAAAGGGTTAAATGCTCCTGAGGGTTACTATCCCGGACCTGTTACTGTACCTAAAACCTGCCCCTTGTCAGCCCCATTATTTTCTTTTTTTTTACTTTGAAAAAAAGATTAAAGTGACAGTAAAAAGCAGACAAACAAATACAATAAAAGGTAAAAATAACACAAATACAAAGGACACATTACATGAAATAAACCTTATTAAATATGTGGGACCTGTTCTGTACATAACCCATCCCCCGTGAGCCTCATTATTTTATGGGGGTTTTTTTTTCACAGGAAGAATAAAACAGACTGTAAAAAAAACCCATAAAAAAATGAAAGTGACAGAACAAAAATAATCAAATAAAATAAAAGGTAAAACAAATGGCACAAATACAAAGGGCGAAATAAAAGATAAACTCTTATCCACTATCCAGGACCTGTTCCTATACCAAAAACTCGCTCCTCGTCGCCTCATTATTTTATGGGGGTTTTTTTACACAGGAAGAAATAAACAGTTAAAAAAGGAACAAAAACCTAAAGTGACAGTATAGAAAAAAAACGAAATACAATAAAGGTAAAAACAATACAAATTCAAAGGAAATAAATTAACTCCTATCAACTAGCTGGGACTTGTAAAAAAAAATACACCGGTTAGCTTCATTCTATTTTTTTTATTTTTTTTTTACAGAGAGAGAAAAAAAAAAACCAGACCGTGAAATTAAAAAACAAAATATTTAAAGTGACATTACAAAAATAGCAAAAAAGAAAAATAACACAAATACAAAGGACACTGCATGAATTAAACTCCTATCAACTATCCAGGACCTGTTTCTGTACAAAACCTGCCCCTCCTAAGCCACATTTGTATTTTTCGGGGGTTTTTTTCAGAGGAATAAAAAACAGTGAAAAGATTAACAAAAAATTTAAAGTGACAGTACAAAAATAGCAAAAGGAAAAAACACAATCACAGAGAATATTACATCAAATGCGGCAAAGCTCATGCAACACTCTGTTGCCTGCACAGGTGCTCCTATTGAAGTTTTCTGAGCCCAAAAACATGCGATTCTGCCCCCTCCCACCACCACACACACAAAAAGCTCATGTCATTTTTTTGAGCTACAACCAACGTAACTCAGGGATGAACAGGACTCTTCCAAAATGCACAAGCAAACGCTCAGGTGTGAATGGGACTGATGGGACTGTTCCAAAATACACAATTGAATGCTCAGAAGTGAATGGGACTCTTCCGAAAACGCACAATCAAATGCTCAGAAGTGAACGGGACACTTCCAAAATGCAACAGAACACTCAGGTGCGAACGGAACTTTTGAAACCTGCAACAAAGTGCTCAGGTGTGAAAGGGATTTTTCCGAAAAGCACAACAAAACTCTCCAGTGTGAGCGGTACACTTCCGGAACGTACAACCAAATGCTCAGGTGTGAATAGGACTCTTCTGAAACCTGCAACAAAGTGCTCCGGTGTGAATGGGACTCTTCCGTAACGCACAACCAAATGCTCAGGTGTGAGCGGTTCACTTCCGCAACGCGCAATCAAATGCTCAGGTGTGAGCGGTTCACTTCCGCAACGCGCAATCAAATGCTCAGGTGTGAGCGGTTCACTTCCGCAACGCGCAATCAAATGCTCAGGTGTGAGCGGTTCACTTCCGAAACGCGCAACCAAATGCTCATGTGTGAATGGGACTCTTCTGAAGCACACAACCAAGTGCTCAGGTGTAAACGTGACTCTTCCAAAATGCAACAGAACGCTCAGGTGCGAACAGGACTTTTGTAACGTGTGACAAAGTGCTCAGGTGTGAACAGGACTCCTCCGAAACGCACAACCAAATGCTCAGGTGTGAACATGACTCTTCCAAAACGCGCAACCAAGCGGTCAGGTGTAACGGGGCTCCTTTAAAAATAACGTGGCTCTTCAAGAAACATGCAGCTGGCCAAATTCTGGCTACGCCCTGCTGACTTGGCAGAAGTTTGACTCGTGTGGCCCTGTTGGGACCCAACCGCCATGTCTGCAAGGTCTCTGCCAAACATCAGCCAATCAGCTGCATTTCCTGTTCAGGTATTCACCTGCCGCCTTTAGAATACAATAGCCCAGCAGGGGGGTGATTCCCCCACCTGTGCCCCTAGAGTGAATGGGGGACTGGAGAGTGTGGGTAGGGTATGGGTAGGGTAAGGCCGCCATGGCTCTGGTCTGTCTGTGGTGACTGCTAGGACTATATAAGAAGTTATCATTAGGAATGGCGATCAATGAGCCAGAACAGGATCAGAGGGGCCGTGACTACTATGACAGAGCAGTAATGAAAGCTTTGTCTTCCCCTTTCTTCTGTCACTAATGAAGGAAAACATGAATGGCCGTGGGGTAAAAGCCGACCTGTCCTCCTCCCCTCAGCTACTCCTCTGCCCCGAGCACTGTGTGATTGCCTTAATCCTGCCGTGGGACCGCCCGCTCAGTGCACCAGATGACACCCGGTTTTGGTTTAGCTGCAGACATCAGAGGGTGGTCCAGAGACACCAGGACGATTGATGCCTGACATCAGACATTATAGAGGTGTGTGTGTGTGTGTGTGTGTGTGTGTGTGTGTGTATAAAATCAACTTTCATTTGTGTGTGTGTGTGTATAAAATCAACTTTCATTTGTGTGTGTGTGTGTATAAAATCAACTTTCATTTATATCATTCAATACATTTCATTTATTTTAATAGCCACTAAGGATATAAATCCACTTTGTGGCACCAAATGCCTTTGCAAACCCGGATATTGCCTTGTGAAAGTGGCAGTGACATCATCTCTGTGCTTTACATAGCCTGTGCATAGCTGTGGGAGGGTTCCAGCAAAGCCCCACCCACTACAGGAGGGGGCGGAGACAAGACCGGTCACCCTGCACAAGAAGAGAGCGAAAGCAGCAGTGACCGGTCTTTATTACAGGAGGGGGCAGAGATGAGACCAGTCACCCTGCACAAGGAAAGAGAGAGCAGCAGTGACCGATCTTTATTACAGGAGGGAGCGGAGACAAGACCAGACACCCTGCACAAGGAGAGAGAGCAGCAGTGACCGGTCTTTATTACAGGAGGGGCGGAGGCAAGACCAGTCACCCTGCACAAGGAGAGAGAGCAGCACTGACCGGTCTTTATTACAGGAGGGAGCGGAGACAAGACCAGTTATCCTGCATAAGGAGAGAGAGGAGTACTGACTGGTCTTTATTACAGGAGGGGGAGGAGACGAGACCAGTCACCCTGCACAAGGAGAGAGAGCACCAGGGACCGGTCTTTATTACAGGAGGGGGCGGAGACAAGACCAGTACCCCTGCACAAGGAGAGAGAGAGTCTTTATTACAGGAAGTGTCAAACTGGATTCCAGCGCAGATCTGGAACAAAAACACAAACTTCACGTAGGGATCCATTTATAAACCATTTGCAGAGCCGTTCAGCATATTACAATCTGGCTGTAAAATTATTGTACAATCTGCTTTAGGGTCACCATACACGTGACAATCTGGCAATACAATCTCTGTACAATCAACTTTAGATATAGCAAAACGATGTAATATTAAAACCGACCTAATGTAACCAATCAGATTGTATCCACTACATAGTAGTTGATAGATCTAAAGGAGATTGTACAATCAGATTGTAACGTGTGTGCTGAGCTTTACATCTACTAAAACTATGTAATAGGAGGATCTACCTAACCCATCCGATCAATGTCTATCCAATCAGCCAGGCCCTTGTGCTACCTACATAGCTGTTGGTGGATATGAAATGGATTGTACAATCAGATTGTATGTTGTGTGACAGGCCTGGAGGAGATTGTATGGGGATTGTACAATCAGATTGTATGTTGTGTGACAGGCCTGGAGGAGATTGTACGGGGATTGTACAGTCAGATTGTATGTTGTGTGACAGGCCTGGAGGAGATTGTATGGGGATTGTACAATAAGATTGTATGCTGTATGACAGGCCTGGAGGAGATTGTATGGGTATTGTACAATCAGATTGTATGTTGTGTGACAGGCCGTGAGGAGATTGTACAATCAGATTGTATGTTGGTGTGTCTGTGACAGGCCTAGAGGAGATTGTACAGGGATTGTACAGTCAGATTGTCACATGTATGGTGAGCGTCAGATTTTTGATTGACACATAATATGGTCGATATGCCAATTGCAGACCAGTGCTGTGTGTATGGCCATCACGGGAGATTTGCAGAGTCCCATTTGGATGCATTGCTGGCGGCGGCCATTAACCCTTCAGCAGCCTACAGAAAGATCCGGGGTGACACGCATGGCTTTGTTATTTATTTCAGGTTATACAATGCCGCCATCTAGTGGTCACATGGCACATTGCAGTACAATCTCAGAGAACACTAGGGGGCGGTCTCCTCAATCTACAATCTCACTGACATCATTCTAATCGCGACCTCTCATTATATCACTCATCAGAGAGGAAAACATTTCATCCGTCATCACTGAAAGATTTTCCCTCGTGTGTGTCAAGCCAAAAACATTTTTCTTCTAGTTGTGGATAGAGCCGGGAAGCATTAGAATCCCTGTCAGGTTTCTATTTCTATGCGTGGCTCCATTAGAGAAATTTTCCCTCACTTCCTGTCCTGCTGACAACGGATTCACCAGACAGGAAGTGAGGGGAAATCCACAACGCATACAGATTTAAAAAAATCTGTCAGGGGTTCTAGTCTTCCCCTACTGTAATATAGAAAAGCATTTTATTTCTGTCTGTGTTGGTGTTGGAGAGTTCCCCTCACTTCCTTAGGGTTCGATCATTCAACTTCCTGTCTGGTAAAGCCGGACAGGAAATGATAATTCATTCGAACATTCAGCTTCTTGTCTGGTAAAGCTGGACAGGAAGTGATCATTCAATCAATCAACTTCCTGCCTGGTAAAGCTGGACAGGAAGTGATCATTCAATTAGTCATTCAACTCCTAAAGCAGGACAGGAAGTGATCATTCAACTTCCTGTCTGGTAAAGCCGGACAGGAAGTGATCATTTAATTATTTGACTTCCTGTCTGGTAAAGCCAGACAGAAGGTGATCATTCATTCGATCTATCAACTTCCTGTCTGGTAAAGGAGGACAGGAAGTGATAATTCAGTTGATTGATCAACTCCCTTTCTGGTAAAGCAGGACAGGAAGTGATTATTTAATGCAGCTAAAACTGATCAAATTGGATGAATATCACAAAACAACCCCCGTTTATTCCGTCAATTTAGTCAACTTGATTGATTTTGAATCTGCCGACCTGTGGAGGGATTTTGTTGAAATCTGTTGGCAGCAGGACAGGAAGTGAGGATAAATCTCTCTAGTACAAACCTGACGAGCTCCTATCCTTCCATACTCTATCCAAAACTTAGAAAGAGCTTTGGCTGAACTTACCATTAAACACCAACTTCATTTATTTTTTACGAATTATATATATTTTTTTTTTATTGAATGGATAATATATACTTTTTTAATTGGACAAATAATAAACAATATATATATATAGTGGCAATACCACAGTGTTATGTGGCCTCAAAGTCACCCAGGAATCTCAGCCAGAGGTGCTGAGTGTCTCCAGGAAGCAATTGCTTTTACCATGAAAAAGCTGGCTTTTCAGTCCTTTCTGGGTTTTCTGGATCATAGCTGGGATTCTGGAGCCAGGAGATTTTGAAGAGAATTGGGAGGAATTAAATCTCCATTCCTGGGTCCGGGCTGTAGTAGTGACCAGCACCTAATTGTGCACCTGTGTACAACCCTCATGAAAAAGGTGCTGGCTAGTATTGAGTGCTCCACCTGGGAGACCAGAGAACTCCACCCAGCAGTCAGAGTGGAGTCCAGTGCAGCAGGGAGCTGCGGGCTGTGAAACTGATTGTGCAGGTTAGCACGTTGCTGAGGTTGTCTGGAGGAAACACAGTGGTCCTGAGGATGGAGGTCGGAGCAGCAGTGCTGCAAGAGAAAAACCTGAAAGGACTGGGACACCAAGTGTATGGGACAGCTCGAGGATTGGTGAGCCAATAGATGTTATATGCTGAAGACGAGATATTTTATGCTGGACTTCCTTTTTTTTGTCTGCCTTTGAAAGAGTAATAAAGAGTTTTGATTCATAGAAAAACCTGTGCAAGTGCATGTATGTATGTATGTATGTGTGTATGTATGTATGTGTGTGTGTGTATATATATATATATATAAAAGTAATACAAATATATCCTATCAAACTGTACAATACATTTGGGGGGATTTATCAAAACTGGAGAAGACCAAATCTGGAGCAGCTGTCCATGGCAACCAATCAGCTTCTCTCTCTCATTTTTATATCTTCGCTGAACAAACTGAAGAGAGATGCTGATTGGTTGCCACCATAAGCAATGCTCCAGATTTTCTCAGTTTTGATAAAGTCCCCTCAATGTTTCAAACTGCACACATAAAATCTATCAAACTGCACAAATTCATTGTAACAAACTGTTTTAAACTGACCAATCTATTTAAAGTGTATGTAAAGGCAAACATTTTTTTTTTCTTTCTTAGCCCTTCTGCAAAATGTTTCATGTTCTCTGTGCCCGGCTGGGAAGATTCACTCCTCCGGTTGTCCTGGTGTCACTGAGACAGGAAATGAGGGAGTTCTTCTAATGCAGACAAATGTTCTGGGGAGAAGAGAAATTCCCTCACTTTGGGGAGATTTCTGCTGCTGCACCTCCAAGACAGGAAGTGAAGATGAATCTCCCCCAAAAAAACGCTGACTGCAAAAAAAACACCTAATTCTTGATTAGCTGGAACACACAGCAAAACACATACAGTATGAAATAACAGATGGCAATATAACCTACTATCCATTCATTGGAAAATGACATCTAGAAGGAAATGTGGGCTAACGGGTGACTGTGGCAGAGGTAAATCTCCTGCCCCCCTAGCAGGAAAGAGATGCCAGAGGAACCTGATGGGGTTTTAACACTTCCCTATTCTATCTAGAACTAAGGAGAGCATCACTGTTTGAATCTCTGCTCACCCTATGCCTTGGTATGTTAAAGCATTTTTGTTGCATGTTTGTGCATTTTCATGTTGTGTTTTTTTTGCTTTTTTTTTGTATGCTTTCCTATTAAAGTGTATGCACCATTTTTCTAGTTGCATAGGTCTGAATGGGCGCTATAGGAAAATATTGTGATTCCTTTTGTGGTGCATTGTCGCAAAAGGGCCAAAGCACTTCCAATCGCGGAGGTGTGAATGGGGACTTGGGGAAACTTTTGATGTTGGGGCAGAGCCGTAGCCAGCTCCTTTTGCGCCCGAGGTAAGTACAGAAAATTGTGTGCCCACCCACAGACCCGTGCGGTATGTGACATCATGCTCCCTGCCTCCAGGATGGCGGCGCGCATGCGCAGAATGCCCTGCTGGCCAAATCCAAAACAGCATGAACATGTATTTTGTTTGACGAAACTAATGAAAACATTTTTAGTTTCTCCGTTCATGTCGTCCAAAACAAATTTTTAGTCTTTGCACATGTCTAGTAATGTGTGCTTGAATGTGTGTGTGTGTGTGTGGGGGG
>NW_017306364.1:1575947-1603212 GCF_000935625.1 Nanorana parkeri
TATATATATATATATTAGTGTGGTTGTATATGTGCAGAAGGAAGTCAGCAATGACAAGTCGTTGACTTTATTACAGTGCGGCGGTTATATGTGTGTTTCTGTAGAATCTGTATCATGTGCAATATTGATATTGAATTACATATTTCTTTTTGTCCCGGGGATCTCCTATTGTTATTAGAGGGCTATATTGGTGTTTCTGTAGAATCCCCACAAAATGTATTTCCTGTGCAGACAGAAATGGGTGGCTATAAATAACAGTTTCTCTTCAGTCTTATTTCCACACTGTGGCTTCAGGTTTGCTGAACTGGGAGGTCCTAAACTTTGAGTCGACCTTTTGAGGTTAAATATTGATTGAGAAGTGTAGGATAGGGAGTGGCCCACGTCGCGTTCCTTCTCTTGTTTATTGTCTCTTGGAGATTGATTGTTGTCACAGTTTAAAAACAGTTCCTCCAGAATTGTATTTCCCATTTTATATCTACCCAGCTTCATCTTTTAGAGCCTCGACACTCCAGCTGTTGTGGGGCATTGGAAGATGCTGACAGCCACAGGCATGGCTCCCAGAGGCAGGGGCATGATGGGATTATTGTCCCATGGAAATGAATGTCTCATTTTGGGTGGGTAGAGATGTAGCCTACTTGTACCGCTATAATTACCATGCATTTATGACTTCATTTAAAGGGTCTACTGCTTGTCTGTGGGTGTCTATGGACCATCTTCAGTCTCATGGATGGTACAGCAAGTATCTCTGCTAAGTCATCATGCACTACCCATCATACCCTCCAAGGTGATGGCAGAGGGGGTATACTGCTGGCCGTATTGAAAATGTTCAGCCAATTCAGTCGTTTATAGTAAGATTGAGGGACATTTGGGTGGCTGTAGGCTTACAGTGATGGGTCCTATATGAACCTGCTCAATATTGTGTGTGTTTGTGTGTCACCTCCATTGGCCACTTTATTGGTCCCTGGGTATGTGGCTAACTCCTCTTTCTCCTACATGACGGTGCTGGTGCTTGGTCACTGGACGCTCAGACACCCAACGATGCTATATGGGGGCTCATCTGCCCTGTGAAAGCTCACACTAAAATCAACTGGGATCTTACATTTGTCTTCCAGATTGTTCAAGAACCAACATACTGCAACCAACATATACTATATCTCCATATAGTCTCTTAGGGTCTGAACCTAGGGCAGTAGGGTTGAAGAGGTCAGCACTAAAGCGGTCTCTACACCATTTGTGTTTCCCCTTTTTTTTTTTCCTCGACTTTGTTACTTCTGGACACTTGCAGGTAAATTTAGTATAGCCGCCGAATGGGTGGGAGAGCAAGGTCCAGCAGAGAGTACTCCAGGGACAAAAAGCTATCTTGCCTTTCTCTGTTGACTTACCATTGGTGGAATGTACAATCTAATGTTGGTTCTGTCAAAAACAAAAATCAAACCGCATGCTAATTGCCTTTGAACACTCCTCTTTTAAAGTCCTCAATAGTAATGGTCAGGGCCGGATTTCCCCCACAAGGCCAACTGAGGCCCGGCCTCGGGTCACCAGGGAGCTGAGGGGCGGCAGGGATTCCTATCGCCCGACGCCTGGTACATGAAGTTCCGGGCAGGTAGTTGTTTTCTACATTTAGCTTTGCTTTGGGCAAGCAGAGCTAAATGTAGAGCGGGGAAGACGCTCATTCGTTTTATAAGTGACTTCAGCGATGTCGCCGGATCACTTGTATGCAGCCCGCTCGTCCGTCCTCAATAAAGAGAACCGGTCACCTCCAAATGCTATCAGGGCTTGTTAGCGCCTGTGTGATAGCAAATAAGTGAATAAAATAAAATGTAAACATTTTTAATTTTGATTACAAATTATAAACGTAAATTTTAAAATTTAAAAAAAGTTAAAGATAATAAGAGAAAAATAATAAAATTGAAACAAATTTTAAAAAATGATGTAAAAAAAGAAAATTAAAGCTAACCTTGCTGCCCCGCCATCTGGTTGCCATTCTACATGGGGGAGGGGGCGGGTTGACTCGGGGGGAGCATAGATGAACCTGGCCTTGGAGAGCAGCGGAGAGATAAAATCCGGCCCTGGTAACATAGTTGGGAGTGGCGGGGCTATGCAAAGGGCCATCATTGTGCACATGTGCCCAGGGCAGGACATATCTTCTTCTGCCCCATTCAAGCCTGGAATCATCTGGGATGGTTGGGGTGGATCTGAGTAAAAGCACTTGGAGAAGCGTTGAAATGATAATAACTTCTCTCCTCCAGAGATTTCACTTGTCTCTCATTCTGTGGTTATGAGACGACCCTCAACTATGTTTATTTGGTGAGGTTGCATTTCAATGCACATATTCATAGAGGCCCTGGTTCTTCATGCAGAGCTGATAAAATGATATGTGTGATGGGATGGGTAGACCTCAGTGCACACTATTGAGCGGGAATATCTGAAAATCATAAAGCATTTCTCAATAAGTCAAAGTCCTCCGGAGAAATATGATCTCCCGTGAGAGGAAGGAATTTGTCTGGCTGTCAGCTACAAACACGGAAAGGTGAGGAAGCAATGGTGTAACCCTTAACAGAGCCAAGCATGCAGGTACCCCCAGCTACAATCTGTGTATTCTAAGAGAAGGAAAATCTAATGGTCTATACAGTATAAAGCAAAGAGATGAACATTCATATAAAGAATCTAATTAGATTTCCACAGAGGGTCTGGTCCTTTGACTTGACAACCAGGTACATCTGAGGAGTCTTCCCCCTTCCCAAACTGCAGGGAAGCAGATTTAATGTCCTGACATTTTAGTTTGTGTAGTTATGTCAAGATATATGGATTCATGGCTGTGCACTATAATGGCATTGCTCATTTCATGGCGCAATGTAGAAGTCGTCTTGTCTGTATTCTGGTTCTCCCCTTGGGTCTTACTTTTCTGCCCCTGCCTCCTGCACTCCAGATTGCCCTCCTGTGTCCAGGTGAGTGCACCAGCATCTGTCTTAGATACCCTGTCCATCTAGAGCAGGGGTAGCCAAACGCTGGTCCTCCAGCTGTGGTGAAACTACAAATCCCATGATGCATTGCAACATTCTCACAGCCAAAGACATGACTCCCGGAGAGAGATGCAGCATGGGACATGTAGTTTCACCACAGCTGGAGAACCAGCGTTTGGCTACCCCTGATCTAGAGGGCCATGGCCAAGCAAACCTGCACAGAGAACACTGAGCCAGTCACATCAATCTCTGTACAGAGAAGCTTACACTCTAATGCAGAATGGCACCGGCTGTAGGGGGACTACAAATCCCAGCAATACATTATACAGCAACGCAGAACAGTATATGAATTGGACTCTGGACTTAAAAATGCACTGGGCTCCAGACTTAGGAACGCACTGGGCACTGAGACCCCACAGAGCCCACCTGAGTGACCCTGTAGAACACACTATAGATCCTGCACAGCCCACCTGAGACTCTCTATGGTGGGCTCTGTAGGGTCTCGGGTGGGCTGGTCGGAGTCCCTTTCCTTGCACATGCAGCTCCAATTACCTGCTGCTGGGCCCCGGCCTTCTCCACCTCCGGACCGGCGATGCTGGGTCCTGGCCTTCTCCACCTCCGGACCGGCGATGCTGGGCCCTGTCCTCCATCTCCGCTGCAGGGCCCTGTCCCCCATCTTCTCCTTTGCTGGGCCCCAGCCTCTGGACCGGGCCCCCCTCTGCCCTAGGCATGGCGCCTGTTACGCTACTGCCTGGGGACAATTGCCTCCTGGCCCAGTTCTCCCCTCTCAGTGGGTGGGGGGCCTCACCACCTGCACCGCCATTGGTTCCGCCCCTGCCTCTCCTCAAAGGTGTTGAATCTGAACACTTTTTAAAGCAGTAGCGATGCTTATGGCTAGGTAGACCCTACAGGTCTTCCAATTGCAGGAGTCACATTGCAATCAGAACTTCTGATACTCATGTTCCTATATCACCTACAGGGTGCTTGGCCAACTCTGACCACTCAACCTTGTCAACCAGGAGAGATGCATTTGGCCGACTGGTATGTACATACTTGACATACTAGTATAAAATGTAGATTATCCCAGAAGTGATAAGTGTCCCCATAGTTTCAACCTAACACTGAAACTATGGGGTCATTACCCTACTGTGAAGTGATGTTCTTAGATCTAATTTCACAGCATGACTGCACAGGACCTCAGCTAGTAGCAAAAGACAGTGTACTTCATCCAATGAGTAAACATCTTCATGTCCACACTTTTCCTAATTTGAGACAGGATGGCACAAGTGCAGTACGTACCAATTATGAAACACTGCTGCCCTAAGCCAAGGCCTATGAAGCCTATCCACAGATCCAGGCCTGCTTGTCTTAGATCATACAGAGACAATGCCAGCTGCGCCCCAGGCATCGTCTTTTATATGAACAGGATATGTATCAGGGCTTACAAATAGGAGCAGCAAATCCTTATCTGACATTTCTCAACTGCTGCCGCTCCATATTCCCCATCAAATCAGAGCAGGCTCAAATCAATAATACCTTTTTAATGAACTCCTTCATTACTAGTGGTATGTTGTGCCCGTGTGACCACATAGATCATGGTCAAAAGGCATTGGTTTTAGCAGTTCATCTCTCTCTGTCCTTTGATTGTAATAAGCAGACGAGGACAGTTTTTTTTTCTTCTTTCGTCAGAGCAGTGATTTATCAAGACCATTTTATCAAGTGACGATCAGTTGGCAGTGATCACTTGATAAGAAAAGTCAATCAATTTTTGTGAAGCTGGGTGGTGCCGACAGTGCCTACCACAGCTTGAATTTTAGCCAGTACAGAAGAATCAGACCAAAATCGAGCCATGTATGGCCAGATTTAGAGGTGCCCCATGCCGGATCTTATTTTTGCATCATGGTACTGATGTCACCATATCGGTATCACGGTGCTGATGTCATCATATCGATATCACAGTGCTAATGTCATATCAGTATCACGGTGCTAATGTCATCATATCAGTATCACGGCGCTGATGTCATCATATCGGTATCACAGTGCTAATGTCATATCAGTATCACGGTGCTAATGTCATCATATCGGTATCACGGCGCTGATGTCGCCATATCGGTATCGCGGCGCTGATGTCGCCATATCGGTATCGCGGCGCTGATGTCACCATATCGGTATTGCGGCGCTGATGTCACCATATCGATATCACGGCGCTTGATGTGCAATTCCCTTAATAATAATTAATGTTATTAATGCATTGTATACTGAGTATCACATTCAAGGAATAAACAAGTAGGAAGCCTTCTATGTCAAAAATATCAGTATGATGGATGGAGATGGTCCTCACAGATAAAGATCCATTTGCAAATGGAAGTGGGCTGGTTTTTAATAATGTAGCATACAAAGATATTTTTTGCAGTAGAAATCAATCAAAAATGCTTACTTTCCTCCCCTTTCCATCAATATTCTCTGCCCATCCAATATTTGCAGCCCATCCAGGGGCCACACCGCTTTTGGAAGGAAAGCATCCCCAACAGGTCCTTTTCCTATCATGAATGTGTGATGCGGCCCCATTCATTACAGAGGCCTCCAGCCATCCATTGTAGTAGAGCTCATCCTTGGAATGAATTGGGCTGCAATGCATGTGCACAATAATAAGAGGAGCTACCCGGGATCCTTTTTTTGATAAAAGTAAAGGCACTACCCTATGAAAAAAATATTAAGGGCCCATGTCAACGGGCATCATTTTCCTGCAAGTCAGCAAAATCCCATTGGCTTTAATAGACCAATACATATGACTAATACATTTACTCAATGACTACACCGCCCATTGACATGAACCCTTATTTATACCAGTCATCAGCCCATTTTTAAGACCTTACTGTGTAACAGATCTCCCAACACCGATCTCCAACACCTTGGCATGATAAAATTGTGCACCCCCCGCTGGCCGCTGTGGTTTCTCCTGCTGAGCCCCTATTCACTGCAGGACACAGTAGTGATGTAGGGGTCACCAGGGGAAACGGCATACAATTTATAGCATATCCTGTGGAGTACAATCACATGGTCGAGAGTTTTGCTACAGATTGAAGTTTAAGCCAGCAGGCCGTCCAACAGGTATGTATTATAATGCTTTCTTCACAGTCCCTTTGCTATTTTGTTGACTTCCTGCAAGAGTCACTTTAAAAGGACAGCTGCCCTAAAAGTGAAGTAAAGCTGCCCTATAGAAAAGTAAAGTTAAACTGTACTATAGCCCCCCATCCCATAAAAATGTCTGAAATGATTTGGCAATGCTAAAATGTTTTTGGTCCTGCCAATAAAGCTTCTTTGAATTTGACATGCAAATAATAGTAGAAAAAATATTATTTATTAAATATTATAAATAAATATCTGTTGACTCCTGCAATTACCTTGTGCTTTAGATGGCTTTCGGGAAAAAAATTCACAAGTGTCTCAGTGTACAGATTGCACTCACCACCTACTCCTCAGTGACTCACTCAAACTACAACTCCCAACATGCACTGCACCTCCTGGAATGCGGAGGGTCTTGCAGGGGGATGGTAAAAAAAAAAGGGGGTTGATATAGCTGGGGGTTTGCTTTTAGCTTGTGACTCCTTTAATTAATATGCAAGTCTTTAATCTGTTTGGTTTCATGGCTCTCACATTGTAGGGCTGGCCATACACAATTGTCCTTCAGAATCCTTCATCAGAACATTCGATCTCGCCATTGAGTCATCTCATTTTATATAAATGCCCCTAAATGCCATCCAGATTGGCTACTTGAATGGAATCCCAGACATATTAAACAGGGTTCTTTTGTGCCTAGCACAATACATTACAATATGGATGATATCTCCTGAACGTAAATCACATTCACTGTTAGAATTTGTCCTTTTAGATAAAAAAACGTATTGTGTGTGTCGCTCTCTTGCTGCTGAAAGTCTGCAAAACCTGCCAGTCACCAGCAAGAGAATGCCACCTTCAGGGCCGCCCCTACCCTATATGCCACCTGAGGGCTGTAGAAGGGGGGGTGGAGATGATGACCTTGTTCCTCCAGCCGCATAGGAAGCAAAACATGCAAGCTGCCGAGTGTTTTCACCCCCCTGCTGTGTCCTCCAGGGTGACATGGCCCTAAAGCTGGGGTCAGACTTGTGGGGCACCTTACAATAACAATACAGGAACACAGGTCAATGTTGCACTGTAGCATGATGCAGAACAGGTGCATTTTCCCAATGCATTGGGATGGCAGTCAAAATTAATTAGATTGTAAGCTCTTCCGCCTCTTGCATCACTCCCTTTATAACCTACAAATGGCCATGCACATAACAGACTGATTGTACAATCTCTGTACAAGTTTCATCCCATTTACCAAGAACAAAAGCTGGCTGTACACAGGCTTCTCAATGATGGGAATCAATCATCGGATTCCCGCATCCGTGCCATTTCTCCCCTACCAGCTATTGTATTCTCATGGCTGCCACCCACCAATACCAGCGCAATGACTGCCTCCAATTTGATACAGCCACCATTCAGCTGCTGGCAGGGCCACCCAGGGATCACATTTTGACGGATTCAGCAGGAAACAACCTAATTTCTAAACATGTATGTTCAGCTTAAAGGAAAAGTCCACCTTTTAAATAAATGCACACATTTCTTATTTATTTGTATTGGAGCCAATAAAGCATTGCACCTGCGATCAGTCGATTACAGGTGCAATGCTTTTGGCTCCTGCAGACCCCTACTCCCGTCAATGTCCGGACCTCAGTACGGACATTCAGCAACAGGGCAGCCATCAGGGGGGTACAGCTGATACTCATGTAAGGGGCCCGGGCAGCATGGGGGGCCCACCCAGGACCCTTACATGGGTATCGGCCAAAGGTGAAGAGCGAGGAGGCGGACGGGCCCCTGCAGTGGCAGCGGAGGCCTGGCCCTAGCAGCGCAGGGCCCCAACATTGCCGCTCCATCAGCTTCAAGACAAGCTGGGGCCCCATCAGTGACGCTGCTTGTGACGTCACTTCCGGCCAGTCCGGCGGCAGAGGAGGCCTGGTGTGCAGGTAAGAGGAGCTAGGAAGGAGGGAGGGGATGCAGCCCTGACCAGCCTACCTTAGAATCCCTTCAGAGCCCACTATAGACAGTCTCAGGTGGGCTGCGTCCAGTGCGTCTCCAAGCCCCGGGTCCAGCGCATCGCCCAGCCCCGCGTCCAGCGGGTCGCCCAGCCCTGTGGCGGTGCGGTGGGTGGGGGGCCTGGCCTAAAGCCGTGTAAGGGGCCCCAACATTTCTGATGGCTGCCCTGTTCAGCAACATGGATGGGAGGGGGTGTCCAACAGACCACAAGTGTGGTCACGTTGCTGCCCTGAGAGTTGCAAGTCCCTCTGTCGCAGTGGGAGATGGTACTTGTGTTTTCCCTAATCACAGATACTGCCAAAAAAATTTGGTTTAGCTTGATCAGATATTCTGCCAATTAAAATCCTTGCAGCCAACACATGTTTTAGAAATCCCCGGTGCTCTTTCCTCTATATAGTCTGGTCCCCTCCGCATGATGAATCTGATTTCTACACCGTCACACATGAACCAGCATATAATGCTTTCATGTCGTAGAGGTTAGTGAGCTAAAAGCACTCTCTCTGACAGCAGGAAAGGCAATCTATTATCCGGCTCAATAATGCACATTGAATAAATGGACTGTTTGTATAAATCTTCTTAACATGTTGCCATAGACTTAAGAAGTTTATAAACACTAAGCTTATGAATGTAATACACATAAGAAAACAAATAGAAGTCCTAGTCTTCTGCAGAGTGTAGAAGACATCTTCACCTAGTTTTCCCATTCTTTTTGCTACCCTTGTGCCACCCCTGCAGCCCAAAGATCCAGTTCCAATACCAATCATACTCCATGGTGGGCACTGGCACACTTCTAGGTGTACCCATCATGTGCCCTTACCAAGAACTATTGCGATTCTCACCAGGGAAGCAACACCGATGGACAAGAGCCAGGGAGGTAAGGAAAAGGCACCAGAGGGTGCGGTACATTTTTGGACAGGGTTTCATATAAAGTGTCCCTGTCACTATCATAAACCATCCAATAAGTGGCACCCTTTGAAAGAATAATACTTACTTTGTGGCCGGCAACGTTGGGCTCTTGCAGAGATACAGGTGCTGCTACTATTCAAAATTTGCAAATGTGTTGTATAAGACATCCCCGCTGAGTCCTATGGTTCCTCTTACGCACCCCTACGCCAGTGCAGAATGCAGCGTGAAGTAGGGGCTGGCAGGAGGAACTAGTTGAATAGCAGCAGCACCTGAAGCTCTTGAATGAGCAAAAATGTCTCACGCTGGTATGGAAGTATCTAGCCGCTTATTGCAGTTAATACTTTAAAATGTCCTCCTCCACCTTCCCGGGACAGTAGTATGTAGATATGCTGGGCTGGTGGCGAGACTTTACCATCCAGACATCAGTCAGAGTGGGACTCGCAATCAGTGCCCAATGCTACCTGGCCGTGGCCCCTGGGCAAATACTAAGATGATATGGAAGAATGGTGGCCCTTAGTGGACAGACTTCACCATCCAGACATTGATCAGAGTGGGACTTGCAGTCAGAGACACATGCTGCCTGCCAGTGGTCCCTTGGCCAATACTAAGAAGATATATTGGACTGGTGGCCATGAGTGGAGAGACTTCACCATTTAGACATTGATCAGAGTGGGACTCCCAATCAGTGACAGATTCTACCTGTTCTTGGTCTGGCATATTGAAGTCTTTCACTACCAACTTCCAATGTGGCTCTCAGATGTCCTCTGAATGAATAAAGCTGATGTTTGGAAGACCTGGAAAGATGTGTCACAATAATTCATGATCTTTATGAACGCTCATCTTTTACCAAGCCTGCCAATCAACGTGGTACTCTGGCACACTTTGCATTCTTCATCATTCAGACATTGATCAGAGTGGGACTCCCAATCAGTGACAGATTCTACCTGTTCTTGGTCTGGCATATTGAAGTCTTTCACCACCAACTTCCAATGTGGCTCTCAGATGTCCTCTGAATGAATAAAGCTGATGTTTGGAAGACCTGGAAAGATGTGTCACAATAATTCATGATCTTTATGAACGCTCATCTTTTACCAAGCCTGCCAATCAACGTGGTACTCTGGCACACTTTGCATTCTTCATCATTCAGACATTGATCAGAGTGGGACTCGCAGTCAGTGACGCATGCTACTTGACAGTGGCCCCTGGGCCAGTACTAAGAAGATATGTTGGGCTGGTGGCCCGAAGTGGAGAGACTTCACCATTCAGACATCAATCGGAGTGGGACTCAATCACTGACGCATGCTACCTGCTGGTGGCCCCTTGGCCAATGCTAAGATTTGTTGCCCTGGTGGCCCTGAGTGGAGAGAATTCCCCATTCATAGATAAGAGTGGGACTCGCAGTCAGAGATATATGCTACCTGGCAGTAGCCCCTGGGCCAGTACTAAGAAGATATGTTGGGCTGGTGGCCCAGAGTGCAGAGACCTTACCATTAAGACATTAGAGTGGGACCCTCAATCGGTGACACATGCTACCTGCTCCCTGTCTGGCAGATTGGAGTCTTCCGTCACGAGTTTCCTTTGCGGCTCTCAAATGTCATGTAAGTGAACAAAGTTGATGTTGGAAGACATGAAAAGGTGTCACCATAAGTCACGTCCCTCAGGAACACCTACCTTTCACCATCCACACCAGTGTGCCACCATGGTACACTTTGCAAGGTACACCTTCTCTAGCCCAAGAAAGTTTGTGTATGCCCCTCAGACCTAAAGTTCTCAGTCCTCCTCTGATGTAATCATTCTTGATCTGCATTTGGATTTCAAGTCATAACCTCAGGAAAGAACTGCAGCCAAAAGATTTCAGCCAGGCAGCTAGTACTGTCAGAGGTAGCTCAGCAATGAAAACCTACGTGGCCCTTACGGTTTTCTTTAGTACTATTTCAAGCAGAATTCCACCTTTTAACATCCTGTTCCAGGTTTTACCCATATTCAGGTGTAACATGGAAAATGGTGCCATTCTACAGCCCCCCAATCCTCAACCCACCCCCACTTATCTGAATCGCGGGCTGCTTCTCCCCATCTGCCCACCGCAGCAGTAGTTCTCAATGGAGTACATGTGGTGACATCACTGCACTTGTAGTCCATTGCTCGCTTCCTCCAGCTACATAGCCAATAGTCCATGCAGGGACTGGAGTAATAGTCTGCAGGAGGCTGTACATTGCACTCGCAATCCACTGATCACGGTTGAAATGCCTTGAGGGCTCCAATGCAAAAGAATGAATAAATACACAATAATTCCTTTCATCAGAATCCGCCAACATCCCGTTTTGGGCGGAGTGATGCTCTAAGTTGAAGTACAAAGCTCTGTGATGACTGTTCTGCGGTTGCTTTGTACGAGGTTCCATTAGGATCTCTATCCCATTCCATATTCATGAGATGAGTCTGGTTTTAATTCGGCAGCCACATTTAAGCTGTGAAAGCAGCATCTCTGGAGGGATGGTTCAGCTCCTGGTCTCCAGCTCATCAGAGCAGTCAGAGGGTTACCCGGTACAAAGTGTCACCCAGACCTCGCCCCCACATCTGTAGGAGCCTGGCTGGGAATCCCAATCTCGGCAGCTGGGTTTGGGTTACAAGAATGCACATTGTATTGGATCCATCACAAAGGCTTCTGTATTTTATGAAAGCAAATCAAAGTTGAATCTGCCTTTCCTACCCCAAACATGAATTCTAAATAAAGCCATGACATCATCACCGGGTCTCTGTGCTTCTCTACACAATGCCGGCTGGTACTCCTCTCAAGAGCCCTTGGTCCTGATGCAAGCAGTAGGTCTTAGATCTGGCTCTTGCGAGGAGTTCTGCAAATATCAAAATCCCTTGATGGGTGGAAGTCAGCTGGTGTGCCGTTCAGGCTGTATTTGTATGCAGACCGCCCTAGGTAATGCCCACATGTGATGCTGAACCTCTATGATTCAAAGAAGTGAAATTAATTGAGTGAAGGGGCGGGTCAGGGACGTCTGCTGAAAGGTGTCTTTCTCATTGCATAAGTAGGGATGAGCTCCAGTATGGACCAAACCCAGTCCGAACCTGAGCTCCTACGAACATGGGAGGAGCTCCTCTGAATAAGGAAAAAAGCTTCTTCTGCTGCCGCAGCTGGGTAGGATGCAGGGACACTATTGACCTTATATGGCCACATGTCTATATTTGGTCAATTACCTTGATCTTTTATGGTCATGTCTATATTTGGTTAGTGACATTGACCTTATAAGGCCCCATGTCTATATTTGGTTAGTGACATTGACTTTATATGACCACATGTCTATATTTGGTCAGTGACATTGACCTTATAAGGCCACATGTCTATATTTGGTCAGTGACATTGACCTTATAAGGCCACATGTCTATATTTGGTCAGTGACATTGACCTTACATGGTCACATGTATATATTTGGTCAGTGACATTGACCTTATATGGCCACGTGTCTAGATTTGGTCAGTGACATTGATCTTATATGGCCACATGACTATATTGGGTCAGTGACCTTGACCTTACATGGCCACATGTCTATATTTGGTCAGTGACATTGACCTTATAAGGCCACATGTCTATATTTGGTCAATGACATTGACCTTATAAGGCCACATGTCTATATTTGGTCAGTGACATTGATCTTATATGGCCACATGACTATATATTGGGTCAGTGACCTTGACCTTACATGGCCACATGTCTATATTTGGTCAGTGACCTTGACCTTACATAGCCACATGTCTATATTTGGTCAGTGACATTGACCTTATTGGCCAAATAAAGTAAATTAGGTCAGCACAGACATCCCGCCCCTTTTTTTATGTGCAGCTGTGGGGCAGGGAATGCCCAGGACCACATCGGATTGGGTGCGTGGCCCCATGTACCTTTCAGGTTCAGAAGAGCTCAGGTTCAGACCGAGTTCAGTCCAAACCTGAGCTCATCCCTACATATGATCTTTACCATGATAATGTACTTTCAAAAGTCATTTTCAATATTATAAACCCCGCAGCTTTCATTAAAATAACACCTGACCATCCTGCTAAAATGGGTTCTTTTTCATTCACTTCCTGTTATGGGTGACAGCGCTCTGTCCCTGTCTCCCAGTTGTGCTCCTCCGATGTCACATGGGCTTGCGGTGAAGACTACAAGTGGCCATTTAAACACACATTACGCAGACATGGTTCACTTTTGTCCAGAAACCCACCCTAAGGAATGCTGTGCAACAAAAACCCACCCTAAGGAATGCTGTGCAACAATGGCTGGAATCCATGTAGACAGGAAGCGACTTTAAAGAGGCTACAGGAGACCTGCAGCACTGAGATGCAACAAAGGATGAAAAAAAGTCCATTATCTCTGTGTGTATAGTCATCAGTAGAAGAGGATCGTTCAATCTGGTTGTACACAAGTCATGTTGGTAGAATTGGTCCTTGTGACATCAGTGGGTACATGGCCTATAACCCAGCCCTGGGCACATGTATTCCCAGGTACTCATGGGCACACAAGAGCTCAGTCATTGAATTTGCATGCTGTATGCAGGGCCAGGGCTTTGTGTGCACAGATGATGGGGGTGAGAGCTGGGTGTGTAGTGCTACTTTTCAGCAAGCAGTGTGAGAAAGTTGGAATCCTTCCCTCCCTCCCTTCCTCTGTCCCCTCCCTTCCCTTTGCTCCCAGCACAGGCAGGTGCAAGGGGAGGGGGGCGGCCCCTTTAAGGGGACCTGCTGGGATCTGTACCGGGGGTAAGGGAGAAAGTTCACCGGAAGAAAAGGCAAAGGGAAGGGAAGGCAGAGGGCTGGCACAGAAGGTGAACTGGCACACAGGGAGAGCCCAGGGCAGAGGAAATGAAGGAGAGGGGCAGACAGTGATGTGGGTGGGACGGTCATACAGTGAATGCTCAGGGGGAGGGTCTGACATAGAGGGACAGAGGGAGGAGAGGGACACGGGGATCACTCAGGTCTACTGCTGCAGGAGGTGACACGGATCTCTCTACGAGGAGGAAGCGATCGTTCACCTGTCCGGGGATTGGGATTTATGGACTGATCGCTGAGATTGTGGGATCGTACAGACGGGAGATCGGTGTGAGTGTGGTCGGGGACAGAAGATGATGATCGCGGGGCTTCTCGTGCTGGCTCTGTGCCCGGCGTGCTTAGGATTCAATGTGGACACCCAGGTGCCCGTCATCAAGCAGGCGGGGGTACCGGGGGGCATGTTCGGCTTCTCTGTGACCATGCACCAGCAGAGTGACGGCCAGCAGCGATACCTGTAAGTACCCCAGGGGGGTAATAATGAGATATCTGGGTACATGGCAGTGTGGGCACAGGGCATGGCAAGAGTACCTGAAGACCAATGGCACATCGGCTAAATACCCAAGGGATATAGTCAGTTTATATGTATAGCTATAGGACATGGGGAGGGTACCTGTAGATCAATAGGGTATGGGCAGGGTAACTGTAGATTAATGGGGTATGGGGAGGGTACCTGTAGATCAATGGGGTATGGGCAGGGTAACTGTAGATTAATAGGGTATGGGCAGGGTAACTGTAGATTAATGAGGTATGGGGAGGGTACCTGTAGATCAATGGGGTATGGGCAGGGTAACAGTAGATCAATGGAGAATGGGCAGGGTAACTGTAGATTAATGGGGTATGGGCAGGGTAACTGTAGATTAATGGGGTATGGGCAGGGTAACTGTAGATTAATGGGGTATGGGCAGGGTAACTGTAGATTAATGAGGTATGGGGAGGGTACCTGTAGATCAATGGGGTATGGGCAGGGTAACAGTAGATCAATGGAGAATGGGCAGGGTACCTGTACAGCTATGGGACATGGGCAGAGTACCGATAGAAACATATCACATTTGCAGAACACCTGTACAGCTATGACACGTGGGCTGAATATCTTTACAGCTAAGGGATATAGTCACAATACCTGTACAGCTGTATGATATTGGTAGGGTGCCTGCTATAAGACATGGGCGGGGTACCTGTAGATAAATGGGGCATGGGCAGGGTACCCTTACAACTATACGATATAGGCAGGGTACCTGTAGAGCAGTGGGCTATGTGCATGGGTACCTGTAGAGCAGTGGGCTATGTGCATGGGTACCTGTAGAGCAGTGGGACATGGGCAGAGTGCCTGTAGAGCAGGGTACCTGTGGATAAGTGGATCATGGGCAGGGGTACCTGTAGAGCAGTGGGCTATGGGCAGTGTACATTTAGAGCCGTGGGTCATGGGTATCGGTAACTGTAGAGCAGTGGGATATGGGCAGGGTACCTGTAGAGCAGTAAGACATGGGCAGCGTACCTGTAGAGCAGTGAGATATGGTACCTGTAGAGCAGTAATGCATGAGCAGGGTACCTGTAGAGCAGTGGGACATGGACATGGGCTGGGTAGCTGTAGAGCAGTGGGACATGGGCAGGGTACCTGTAGAACAGTAAGACAAGGACAGAGTACCTGTAGAGCAGTGGGACAGGGGCAGAGTACCTGTAGAGCAGTGGGACATGGGCAGGGTACCTGTAGAGCAGTGGGACATGGACATGGACAGAGTACCTGTAGAGCAGTGGGACATGGGCAGGGTACCTGTAGAGCAGTAAGACAAGGACAGAGTACCTGTAGAGCAGTGGGACATGGACATGGGCTGGGTACCTGTAGAGCAGTGGGACATGGGCAGTGTACCTGTAGAGCAGTGGGACATGGGCAGGGTACCTGTAGAGCAGTAAGACAAGGACAGAGTACCTGTAGAGCAGTGGGACATGGGCAGGGTACCTGTAGAGCAGCAAAGCAAGGACAGAGTGCCTGTAGAGCAGTGGGACATGGGCATGGGTACCTCTAAAGCTAGGGAAGCTCTATCCAAGACAGGGTTGGGGGACAGGCTTGTTGTAAAGATCTGTTGAATATCTGCTTGTCATTTCTGTCATTGTTTATTGTTTCTCCAATTTCTACAAATGGGAAACCTCTGATGTCCTCATTCAGTGAAGTAGTAAAGTAGACAAGTACACAGAGTGGTGAAATCCCATTGTAGTTGAGTGAAAAGACAAAATGGAATAAATAACACCCCACCTTGACCAAGGTTCATGTTCCCTCCATGGACAATAGTGGGTGGCAGGCGGATTTCACTACCTTTAAAGTCGGCTGTTCTGCACAATATATTCTGCTATTATTTTTCCTGTGGTCAACACATTGTAAACATGAATAAAGGAAGTCCCAGAACAGCTAACAAGTGGCCATTATTTTCAGAAGCGGTAACTTCAGAAAAGTCATTTCGTCTCTTCATCCGTAGGCCCCGGACGTTCGTGGATAGAACACAATTAGCACTGGTCATAAGTGTGAATCTGTATAACTGGGCAACATAGGAAGGAGAACATGTATAGCTGGGGAGCATAGGAAGGAGAACCTGCATAGCTGGGGAACATAGACATATGATAAAGTGGACCTGTCATTAAGTCATATCAACCAATACAATACATGTCAGCATTATAAAATCTGCCACCAGCGAGTTCTTACCATAGCCAGCCTAGATCACATGGTCTCCAGCTACCAATCATTAATGTGACAAGTCTAGTTTCTTCAATTGCCTCCAAGATAAGAGGATCAAAGGGCTGTCCCCACATACATAGATGATTACAAACTACACAGCAACAAGGTCTATAACACATTACTGTGATAAGACTGTTTACATGATGTTGATGTCTTTACCTTATGTATCTAAGAGCTATTGAAGAGGCTATAGTCCCCCTTTTAAAGCACATCTGTCTGCCTGTGGACTTAGACAAAGATACTTGTGTATTGTAAAGTAGAATTCCAGCCAAAATGTTTTTGCTCATGTTAGATAGGGCAAGGAAGAGTTAGAAGCTCTGCCAGGTTTTGATTGGGGAGATTCACTGGTGCCATTTGTCCTGGTGGCCTTTGTCATCAGGACAGGAAAAAAGAATAAATCTAATATTTTACAGGAGGAAGGGATACCTTGTAATGGGGACTCCTGTTCTGGTGACAATTGCTAAAACAGAGATTTCTCCTCCATTTTGGGGATGTTTCTTATTAATTCCAGTCATGTTGCTAGTGCAGGAAGTGAAGGGAACTCTCCCTGATGGAGACGGCGAAAAAACAGATTACCTAATGCCTACTCTATCCAACTGGGCAGATGGGGAATGGGCAGAACAGGGTAACTGGGCAGATGTGAACTTGGGTAGAAGTACCAGTACACTGAGGGAGTACAGTATTGTAATGCTCACAGTATGGCATCATATATCTACTAAACTATATGACCAAATGTTTATGGACACCTGACCACCACGTCTACAATATATGGCCAAAGGTATGTGTAAGACCCTTAACCTTTAGGTTTATCCAGTGAAGGATACACTTAATGCTAGAGCATACAAAGACATTGTAGACAAATGTGGGCCCTTTTCTATTCTAGCATGAGTTTGTCCCTGTGCAAAAAGCTAGCTCCATAAAGACATGGCTTTTAATGAGTAGGTGAGGAGGGGCTTCAGTGTCCTACACAGAGCCTTGACCTCGACCCTACTGAACACCTTTGAGATGAATTGGAATGCCAGCTGTGATCCAGATCTTCTCATCCAACACCAATACCTGAGCTCACAATGCTTATTTGGTTGAGTATGGCACAAATTCCTACAAATACCCTCCACAAACCTTGTGGAAGGCCTTCTGAGAAGAGGGAAGGCTGTTATAGCTGCAAAGAGTTGGACTCCATTAATGGCCATGGTTTTGCATTGGATGTCTAACAAGCTCATAGATGTGATGGTCGGATGGCCACAAACATTAACATATGATGTACTTTTGCATGTTTCTAGCTACATAGAAGAAGAGCATTTGATACTCTGCAAGTGGGAACAGAAATACATTGGTATACTCAGAGCTTCTCTACAAATAATAGCAAATCGAGGAGTAAAGTCGTGATTCCTCCACCAGTTGGGAACATAGGACTAAGACATGTCCTTGAATTAGGATTATCCTTCCAATTTGGAACACAGACCAGGGTAAACCTGGGGTGGACAAATCAATATCGATATCAGGAGCCAGTCTGTCTAGTCCAGGAGCCAGTAGGGTATTTTTTAGAAGCCAGCTCCATTGACAACTAGAGAAAGCCTCAAACGTTAGGCACCGGCTGTAACTTTTAAGAAGCAGTGGCGACCTGGCTCCTGGAATCTGTCCAGCCCTGGGGGGTAAAACCTTTACAAGTGGTAGCCATAGGCCATGGATTGTTGAAGTTTGTCTACAAGTGAAAGACATTAGTCATTGTAGATCTGCAGTCCCTCTCTAAGCACAGGACCTACAAAGTGTTATCACTGAGTAAAAGCATAAGTATGTGTTCTGGGGTCAGAGGTTAGAAGAGGTTATATGGCTTCAATGGTTCATATGAATAACATAATTGGCATGTCTGTGTACCACAGTGGAGGCTATGGGGCAGAGGTTGTCAACTTACCAGGTATAGGGAGCCTCATCTGTGGCCCCTGACATCACCAAAGGGCATACTGTTCAATATATGTAATACTACAGACGTACAGGAGGTGTTCAGGGACTGTGGACATGCTACAGGTGTGGTTGGAGACTGTAGGCATGATGCAGGACACAGAAAGTCTCTGGTGACATGTTACAAAAGCCTGCTGGAGATCACTACAATTGATATCCTTTACAAATCAATGATCCCATTACTGACTGCTGGGGTCCGAAGTACCAAAGGGCCCCAGGTAATGTTCACTATGTGTAATACTATAGAAAACTGGCTTTGGACATACCACATGAGGTGGTCAGAGACTGTGGACATGCTACAGGTGTGGTTGGAGACTGTAGACATGGTACAGGACATGGACAGCTTTTGGTAACATGTTACAAGAGACTAGAGAGATCACTACCATTGATTCCCTTTACAAATCAACGCTCCCATTACTGACTGCTGGGGTCCGAAGTACCAAAGGGCCGCATGTGGCCCTTGAACCACAGGTTGGTCACCAGGGCCACAGGGTGTATCCTGCTTCTTACGTGCGAGCACATAAGCAATCTGACAAGCGAGCCCAGTTCAGGAATTTGTGAGCAATATAAATCACAAGTAACAGGTTAAGGAGGAGACAGATTAATCGAGGTGTGCTCCTGTAAACATGGCTGCCCTGCAGGCCTTTGTCCTTCAAGGGTGGCAGACTTCTGACCAATAAAGTTTAATTGAGCATGGTCAAGAAGCTGTTAGTGGCCATGATTTGTCTGGGCAGGTTTATGTCAGTGATATTGTGTGCAGGAGGAAGGGCAGAGATGTCCAAGACGTTAGGAAGAGGAGGGGATGAATGAGCCAGGCAGGGAAGGGGTTAAGCAGCAATGCTCTGCAGGGCCCTGGGTGGGGCCCCGGTGCTGCAATCTTCTGCGGAAAGCCTGAAAGGCCAAACTTCTCCTTCTTTGTTCATCACACCTGCAGATAAGAAAGTTTTACATCCCTGCAGGGCGGGGTGTGCAAATACGTGTAGCATGACGGTACACATTGACACAGGCGGCCCCCATCCAGGTATATACCTACGCCGAACAAATCACCGCTCTTTACTCTTCACACACAACACAGGAATGGGCTCCGAGATGACCCATGGCTGACTATTTCTTTTTTCCTTTTCAACTGATTGCATATCAAACCGTTCTGTTTTTTAATGTTATGAATGAGAGATTTTCCCTGACTTCCTGCGGACAATGGTTTACCAGACAGGAAGTGAGGGGAGGTTTGCAATGGGGACAGCAGTAAAAATCTAACAGGGGTCTCGCCTTCTCTCTAATCCACTAAAAACATGTTTTTATTGCTATCTGTGTTGCGTTGGAGAGTTCTCCTCACTTTCTGTCTAATAAAACATTGACAGCAAGACAGGAAGTGAGGGACAATTTATCTCTGCTATTCAATATAGCAGTAAAAACAAAACAGGGTTCCCAATCCTAACCAACTCTATCCTAAAAACATGTTTTTATTGCTGTCTGTGTTGCTTTGGAATGTTCCCCTTATATCCTGTCTAATAAAACATTGTCAGCAAGACAGGAAGTGAGGTATAGTCTCTTCCATATAGCAATAAAAACCAAACAGAGATTCTAATCCTTCCCAATTATATCCTAAAAACATGTTTTTATTGCTGTCTGTGTTGCGTTGGAAAGTTCCCCTTATATCCTGTCTAATAAAACATTGTCAGCAAGACAGTAAGTGAGGTATAGTGTCTCCTTGCTATTCCATATAGCAATAAAAACCAAACAGGGATTCTAATCCTTCCCAATTCTATACTAAAAACATGTTTTTGTTTCTATCTGTGTTGCGTTGGAGAGTCCCCCTCACCTCCTGTCTGGTGAAACATTTGTCCCTCACTTCCTGTCCTGTTAACAACCTACCCCTGCTGTTCCATATAGCAGTAAAACCCAACAGGGTTCCTAATCCTTCCTGACTCTATCCTAATAACGTGTTTTTATTTCTATCTGTGTTGCTGTTGAAGGGTTCCCCTCACTTCCTGTCTTGTAAAGCTTCTCAGCGGGGACAGGAAGTGAGGGACAATCTACCCCTGCTATTTAATACTATCGCATATAGCAGTAAAAACAAAACAGGGTTCCTAATCCTTCCCGACTCTATCCTAAAAACATGTTTTTATTTCTGTCTGTGTTGTTTGGGCGTTGACCCACTCACTTCCTGTCTGGTGAATTATTAACAGGACAGGAAGTAAGGGACAATCTCTCCTTGCTATCCCATATCGCAGTAAAAGGTATTGTCATCGCCAAACTAGTCATGTGCCTATGTGGATTGTACTGTCATTGCTGGCCTGAAAATGCTAGTCGCCTGGCTGGTAATATTGTTCTGGCTTCAATACGTTGAGGGATGGAGGCAAATCTATGCAAATCAGACTTGTCCTAAGGAAGCCACCAAGGTGCGAGGTCCGTGGATGGGGGTCCCAACTTTGGGTGCTTCAGTACCAGTGATGTCTGTGCAGTTACAGTAGCGGTGACCTCAGGCAGCGATGTTGAGCTGACCCAATGGGTAATATCTCGTGTGTGGCGTGTATGTGTGTGGCGTGTATGTTCCGTGTTTTAGTTGCAGCCTGCGTGTTGCTTTTGTCCGGGTTTTGTAGACCAATTTTCTTTCTTCTGTTTTACTAAATACATCAGATGCATGAAAATCATAATTCCAGGTTTGCATACTAGATCAGTGACCTGTGAATAGTGAAGCAAGAGGATCGGCATGATTGAGGATTCAGAGGGGATGCCCATGGCCCGCTTGCCTTGCTGTCAGAGCTTGTTGGTGATTGTGGCTACACCATACAAGGAGTCAAGCAGTCACTGTATGGCAGGGGTGTGCAACTCTGGTCCTCCAGCTGTGCTTTAACTACAAATCCCAGCATGTCTCTGGGAATCATGCCTGGAAGCGTCGGTCTTGCAATGCCTCATGGGACTTGTAGTTCCACAACAGCTGGGAGGGCCGGAGTTGCCCACCCCTGCTGTATGGGAACTAAACAAGGGGAATCTCCCATTAGATCATGCTACTCTGATATTTCATTGATCTGATATTCCTATAGGCCAGGGGTAGGCAAACTCCGGCTCTCCAGTTGTGGGGAAACTACAAATGCCATTGTGCATGTGCTGGAGTCATGCTTGTGGCTGGCAGAGGCTTGCAAAGCCTCATGGGATTTGTAGTTTTACCATAAATGCCGGACAGAAGGGGGCAGAGTTTGCCTTCCGCTTGCGATATATGTCATTTTGTACCGGGCTTGTATTCATGGCTGAGCAGATATAGAATGTTTACTAACAAAGGATACAATGTGTATAATCTGTAAAAAGAAAGCAAATGAAATACAAAGTAAAACATAATCCTTCCATGCCCTTGTAAGCAGCATATTACGTCATACATCGGATGGAGATGGTCAGTTATTCCGTGTCAGAATTGTAGCTCAATACTTCATACTGTCTGTCAGTAATTCAGACTTCATGACACCTCTACACCACTTGAGAGGGATTATGCTAAATTTGCTCCACCAAAATGATGAAAATAAATATTTAGAGTCAGATCATCCTAAAACAGGTTTATAGTGATCAGTAGGACCCTAGGTGGGGACTGACTTAACCCATACGGGCCAATTTATAGATCTCCCAGTGTATAGCTGGTCGAATGCCATTCACCCAACATTCCCACTACTAGATGGAGCATAGGAAATCCTTATGTCCCTTGGCTCCCTCTAGTGGTGGGAGTGCCATACGAACAGCATTTGTACAGCATATAGCTGTGTGGAAGAATTCTAAATCGACCACTAAGTCTTAAATACCACCACAGCAATATCTGCCTGTCATAATCTTGACGCTGTTTCTACCCACCTGGGTATTTTGGGTGTTTCAGCTCCTTCTATTACATTCTCCACAATATATATAATACATAAAATATCGAGGAGGGTGAGCGGCAACTTCTTCATAATGGCCCCAGCAGGTGCACAGAGCTGGGAACCCAACACCTGAGTTCCTGAGAAAAATAACATATTTGTATGTGGTTTACCTCTCCATCTACCAAAAACTGAACGCCATTTTTGGATGGGCTGACCATTGAAGTTATTGGCAGGCCACATCTTCAGTGTGCTTAGTGTTAGGTGATCAGTGTGTGAGGATGAAACTATAGATCCGTTATTCTCAACCATGGAACTCTAGGGTTCCTCCCAAGGTTGCTAGAGGTTCCTTGAGCTGTGGCTGATTTCATGGAACTCTAGGGTTCCTCCATGGTTGCATGGGACACTAGGGTTCATCCAAAGGTTGCCAACGGTTCCTTGAGCTGTGGCTGATTTCATGGAACTCAAGGGTTCCTCCATGGTTGCATGGAACTCTGGGTTCCTCCAAAGGTTGCTAGAGGTTCCTTGAAATGTGGCTGATTTCATGGAACTCTAGGGTTCCTCTATGTAGGGAGCAGAGGGGCAGCAGCTGGGTGGAATCATACAGTTCCGGGCGGTAATTTGCGCTTTCTACATTTAGTCCTGCTTTGGGAAGGCAGAACTAAATGTAGTGTGAGGAAGCTGCTTGATCGTTTACAAGTGATCGCCGCGATCATTTGTAAACGCGTAAAATGTGTGCAGCCTATCCGTTAAAAGTAACCCTGCCGCTCTGTGTATACAGTGAGAGGGGAGAGCTGTGCTCTTCCTCTCTCAGCTGTCACAGGAGTTCCAGAACAGTGCTGTGCTAGAACTCCTGTATTGGAGGTGACAGGGTCAATAAAGAGAACCTGTCACCTCCAAAGGCTATCACACAGGGGCTTGTTATAAACATTTGCTGTGTGATAGCAATAAAGTTAAGTGAAAAAATATTTTTATAAAAATGTAAAAAATAATAAGAAATAATAATTAAATGAAAAAATAAATAAGGTGATTAAAAAGTAAAAAATAATAAAAATGATTATAAAATAAGAAAATAGTTCTAAAAAAATAAATAAACAATAATAAGATAAAATTATTTTAAAAAAAAGTAAACAATGAGCTAAAAAATTTTAAAGTAAAAAAAAAAAAAAAGTAAAAGAAAATTAACCCTGCCGCCCCTGCCATCCGGTTGCCATTCTCCGCTAATAGGGGGCGTGGAGGGGGGTGCATTGCGGAACCTGGCCTTTGGGTGGCAGGGAGAGTAAATCCGGCCCTGGACCCAAGTCGCACTGCAATGGAATGCACAGCATTGCGGTACCGTGTAATTCAAGTGATTTCTCTCGTTCAGATGAGCAAGAGAAATCTACACATATATGGCTATTATTAGACAACGTAAACAAAGCTAAGGGAGAATTTCTAACCCTCTATAAATAATACACATTCACAATCTTCATAATTTAAAATGAAACTTTAGGATTGCTGTATGAAAGAAGTTCTGAACGGTTCTCTTTAAAGTCCCCACGCGTTTGCTTTAAAGAGAGGATTAATGCCGTGATTCACATTCACATTAATCCCACACAATGGTTCACTGGGCATTGCTCTGTTCTTCTCCAAGCTGGCCGAGCACAGGGAGCACTCAGCATGTGTTGGGAGCAAATACTCAGCATTCCCTTTTGGCATTTGTGTGCCTGAGCTGTATGGATACTCTTCGAGGAGAACGCCATTCAAACCCTAAAGGGAATCGGCATGTGGTCCTATACCCAACGTGACAATGCCAAGCGCCCCTAGCATTGCTGCCCACATAAGCCATTCTCTTGTCTCCACCCCCTCCTGTAATAAAGACCAATTACTGCTTTCTCTCTCCTTGTGCAGGGTGGCTGCTCTTGCCTCTGCCCCCTCCTGTAATAAAGACCGGTCACTGCTGCTCTCTCTCTCCTTGTGCAAGGTGACTGGTCTTGTCTCCGCCCCCTCCTGTAATAAAGATCGTTAGTGCTGCTCTCTCTTCTTGTGCAGGGTGACTGGTCTTGTCTCTGCCCCCTCCTGTAATAAAGACCGGTCACTGCTGCTCTCTCTATTCTTGTGCAGGGTGACTGGTCTTGTCTCCGCCCCCTTCTGTATTAAAGACCGGTCACTGTGGCTCTCTCTCCTTGTGCAGAGTGATTGGTCTTGTCTCCGCCCCCTCCTGTAATAAAGATCGTTAGTGCTGCTCTCTCTTCTTGTGCAGGGTGACTGGTCTTGTCTCTGCCCCCTCCTGTAATAAAGACCGGTCAGTGCTGCTCTTTCTCTTCTTGTGTAGGGTGACCGGTCTTGTCTCCGCCCCCTCCCATAGTGGGTGGACCTGCTGGTCCCCTCCCACAGGTTATGTACAGCACAGTGATGATGTCACTGCTACTTTTACAAGGCAAAAACTGGGCTTGTAAAGGCATTTGGTGCACACAAAGCAGCTTTGTACCCACGTTTCCTTTTTTATTCCTTATACTGGCGTGTGACATATTCTGATCCCGCTGGATGAGACAGGACGTTTAGGGTCACATGGCAGTTCCAGAGTATAGTATTATAGAGGTCTAGATATTGTATAGGTGGGTCTATAGATCCTGTAAAAGAACAATACCGGACAGGAAAGCGGGGCAGTTGATGTTGAAGGGGATACAGAGGGACTTGCTTCTCACGTAGGGAACGTTGGGAGCCGTGTCCTGAAAGAAAACTCTTCAGACAATTCCTAGAAATCTTTATCTTATACCTAGAAGTGAAGGGCAGTTGGTGAATCTTCTTGTGTATTCACCTGGCAGTGGGAGTGGGGTGTATAGTATGTCTATAGTGTGTGTATAGGTGTGTGTGTTATAGCCTCACTTCCTGGCACATTCTTCGGATTCCTCAAGTGAATGCATGGCTCTTCCCTGCAATACATACCTCATCTCTTTACAAATCTCTACCCTGGGGGGGCACAATTCATTCATTCCCCCTTCGGCTAAAGAAAGTAAAGCTGCGTGTCTGGGCCGAGGACAAGTCGCAGGGCCTGAGAATGCCGCTGTGTCTGGGGACAATAGGATTAAAGGGCCTTTTAAAGGCTTTTCTGATTTTAAAGAGAACCTGTCACCGGACCTCATTTTTTGAATGAAAGCCGTGCAGCAGTAGAGGATAATAAGCATAAATATGAAACTTTTTTTCCCCCGCATATTGTGATCTGTGTAACATAAGTGGTAATAAGACCCCAATTCATGTCTGGTGTGGTCCTGCTGCTGACCACTGCCCTGGCTGATATGTATGTTATATGTAACAACTTTACAATTTTAGGCTACTTAGGATTTATTATCTGAGTACCCAGAAAGTAATTCAATCTTTGAAAAAAATACCCTTACAGTGCACCCCATCCCTGCACTGCAAGGGTTAAATGCTTGTTAAAGGAGAACTATGGGGTTAGGGCTTTTCCCCATAGTTCTCCTAAGGGTAACGGGAGGACACAAACTAGCGTTCTCCCGTCACCCCACGCTCAGTATACCGCGATACTGAGACACCACAGCTGAAACGGATCCCGACAATTATGTATAAGTCTAGGGCAGGGGTAGCCAAATGTCGGCCCTCCAGTTGTGGTGAAACTACAAAACCCATGAGGCATTGCAAGACTCTGGCAGCCACAAGCATGGCTTTCAGAGGCAGATGCATGATGGCATATGTAGTTACGCCACAGCTGGAGGGCCAAAGTTTAGCTACCCCTGGTCCAGCTGTGGTGGAACTGCAATCCACATGAGGGATTGCAGGACTTTGATAGCCACAGGCATGACTTCCAAAGGCAGAGGAAGGAAGGGATTTGTAGTTTCACCAGGACTGGAGGGCTAAAGATTAGCTACCCCTGGTCTAGGGGTAAGAGGAGGGGTAGGCAACTTCAGCACTCCAGCTGTGGTGAAGCTACAAATCCCATCATGTATCTGCCTCGGAGTTATGCCTGTGGCTGTCAGTTCAGTCTTGCAATGCCTCATGGGACTTGTAGTTCCACCACAGCTAGAGTGCCGAAGTCGCTTACCCCTGTAGACAGAGAAATAAACTATATAAAACTGACCATAGACTTATAGATTTCTTTTATTCGGCCCATTGACTGCAGATTCCCTCCGTCCATGCTAAACAGCGTAGATGGAGGATGCTCTCCTTTGCAATGTTCCAGGTTATGAATTGGTCCTGACTTATAACGCAGGACTGCTGGTCCTGCATTGAACATGATGGCATCAGCGTGTGATCCTTGACCAGAGTGTCGAAGGGAAGAGGCTTCGGGTGTCCAGTCACAGAGCATGGTGGAAGCATGCCAGTGCGAGGAATAGGGCAAGTATTAATGAGCATTTAACCCTTGCAGTGCGGGTGGGGTCCCTCAGGGTCCCACTGCAAGGGTAATTTGTTCTGCCTGCAGTCATTAGAGCACAAAGATATAAACAAAGCAGGAGCTGACCGTAATATGCGCAGAGTGGAGGACGTGTCACTGCTGGCAATGATTCTGCTCTCAGCCTCCATGCCCGGTCATCAGATAAATGAGATTCTGATCAATGAGCCTCCAACATAAAGTAATATTACTGAGTGTCATTTGATTGACAGCTCTGAGTCTGTCTGTGTGTGCTGATGTCCATCCAACATGGCAGCACCCAGCAACAGTCTCAGACCTGTTCAATATCATATTATCACAAGGTGATTGAATGCAGGAATTAGGGCCATTTACATATAATCTTTTGTGAAGATTGTTGCTGCTATTAATAAAAGGATTGGGACAGGGTCTCTTTAAGGAACAGAGAGAAATGAGATAACTGCTAAATGATCTCACCAGTTTGTGGTATTAGACGACGATAAGGTGATATCAGGTGACATGATCTCACATCCGCATTAGATGATAATAGAGTGATGGGCATTAGATATTTGTCACT
>NW_017306364.1:1603370-1610977 GCF_000935625.1 Nanorana parkeri
TATATATATATAATTTGAGTCTGTATAGGACCTGTACTATAAGTAAAAGATGAATCCCGGACAAACAGAAAAATGAACCCATGAGATGCATATAGGACTCACTACCTGCCCAGTGATCAGGCATTTCCAGATGTTGTCATCCATGCCTCCCTCCTAAAGAAATGCCTCTTGCTTCAACGAATTTGGTGTTTTTGGGAACACAATCCTGCCCATCATATAAAAGTGTAGTGGATTTTTCCAAAATTGCTCTATTGTTCACTGATTTATAAAAATTGGTACAGGTATGAGATAGAGGCACCTAGAGTCCTGCACACCTGCTGCAGCCTCTAATAAACTGCAGTGGCACCCAAACCCCAGCCCATTCTGAAAGGCAAAGCATAACATTTGTGGGTAGTGTCAGAATTTGCTGCCATATTCTGTTCCCCACATATTCCTATTGGCCCATCACTGTGATGGCTGCGCTACTGGCCAAAGGGGATGCACAGATAGCAGGAAGCAGAGGGCAAGCACCAGGATGTGACCTCGTTATTGTGCTGCTCCTCTATTTAATCATAGGCTGGGGTAGGGCCATGACCAAGCTGCAATGCTTTAACTTTCATAAAGAAAAGTGAGGTCAGGCATTTGGCTAGAGGGTCTGTAGTAGGGAAGAGCTTAGGTTCGGACTGAACCCGGTCCAAACCTGAGCTTCTCTGAACCCGGAAAGCTCCTTCCATGCCGCCCAATCATCTGCAGGCAGGAAATTCCATTCTTATCCTACAGCTTCACTTAAGCATGGGGTGCAGTGATGTCAGCACAAACATCCCGTTTGTGTGGGGCGGGACATGCCCTGACTCAGAGATAATTGGACGGGACGCCAATGTAACTTGCATGTTCAGATGACCTCAGGTTCAGATCGGGTTGGTCCAAACCTGAGCTCATTCCTAGTCTGTAACAGCCATTCCCAACCAGGGTTCCTCCAGAGGCTGCTAGGGGTTCCTTGCACTGTGTCTGATTGATTTTCCATTTGGTGGTGCCTCCATAGTTGCAGGTTCAACACCCCTTGAAAGAGCCAGTGGCATGACACTAATGATCTTTTTAGCATTCTGTAAGGGTGGCATTCAGATCACTGCTGTGTGGGGACATTCTTCCTAATGAATTTTTTAGCAGGGATTCCCCTAGACCTGGAAATTATTTCAGGGGGTCCTCTGGGGTAAAAAGGTTGAGAAAGGCTGATCTAGAAGCAGTAAATTAAATGGCTGAACCACGGACGTCCCGAGGCCGGGTGTCACGCGGAGCAGATACCGGGTGACACCCCGTAGTGACATCATTGCGCATGCGCGGTCATCTTTTTTATACCAGCCGGCGGCCATCTTGGTGATGGACTCCGGCAGAGAGAGAAGGGGGCGTTCCCCCGGCAGGATAAGGTATACCACCGGGTCCCCTCCTCTCTCTCCTACAACTGTCGGCGCCTCGGTCCATGACCGAGTGCCCGACTTTTCAGAGGGGGTGACACCAAAATGACTGTCAGTCATTTTGGTGTCACCCCTTCAATGGTGTCAACCGCGTGCGGACTGCACCCCCCTTGTGACGCCACTGGGCTGAACAAAAAACAAGTCATAGGACTGGTTCATAAATATATATGAAATCTGTGTTTTTAGTTGCTTGCCTTCAGTGTTGCTTTACCTTTTACTCAATGGTGGATTCTTGAGATTGATCATATTATCTTGTTATGTGTTTACACCAAGGTTGGACGCATCTCAAAAGCCAGGTAGCCAATGCTTCTTCAAAATGATAGCTGGTGCCTAACTTTTAAGACTTTCTCTGGCTGTTGTCAATGTAGCTGGCTCCTAAAAATTCCTGTTGGCTCCTGGATTGGACAGACTGACTCCAGAATTCCATATTACTGGCTTACACTAAGTTGCAAATGAATTCTCATCAAATCATATAGCTCCTTACTAGACATGTATCACTGGCTGTGTTTACCACTGGTGGACAATGTCCTCTCTCTGTTAGGCTTGTCAACCAACAGAGGAGTGGACCCTGTGATTCATAAGTACCCAGTGGAGAGAGATTGCTGTGTTCATAATAAAAAATGTAATCGTTCAATGCTACTTATCCTTCAGCAATGTCAAAAAACCTTGGGCTGTTCCTAGGAGTTGCGCGCTATTGACACTTTCATCAATCCAGAATAATCTCATTTGTTGTTTCATGTTTCCAATGTTATAAGCCTGTTTGGACGTTTTTTCGTTGAGTCAAGAATTCCAGGGACAAGTGAGAACCTGCACTCCTCCGCATTTGTAAATTAGAATGACAAGAACATTCCAAACTTTGGAGGTACTTTCAGCCATCATTCACGAATTCACAAGGCGGTTATGTCACAGTGTTAGATTACATACTTATCAGCGGCTCTCCTTCTTTTACAATGTTTTTTTTTTTTTTACTATTTGCACATTTTGAGATTATTTTGTATTATTTATCTAAGTGTAACGTTTGGTGTGACTTCCGCTTTTTTTATTGGCTTATGTTTGCTGTCGGTATGCTATCTGTATGCTAATTTGCATACAGACCGCACAGTTAATGATGTGTTATATAGCTGATTGTGACACTATTATTGTTTATTTGTGCTGATTTATAATGTGTTAGCACGTTGTGGTGCCATTCATTGGCACCCTAAAATAGAAGGACAATTCAGCTCCGACATACATGCTTTGCAGCACACGGTAATGCACGGTAACATGTTACAATGCATTGTGGTGAGCTTGATGCAGGTTTGTTTTCTGGTCCCTTCTTCTGCGTTGGCAGCACTTTTAAAATGAATGGGATACTTCAGCGTAATGCACGCTACCACGTCACACAAAGTGTGCATGTTAAACATACCATAATTGGCTCAAATTTCAGATGATTCCTGCTGAATCAGCTGCAGTTCAAGCCAAGGGGGGCCGTTGGCACCAGCCAGCTCCACAAAAGTTGCCTGTGAAATCCAAGGGGCCAGGTGGAAAATTGTCGGCCAAATCCTATCAGATCCAACACATGATATATCCAGTGGATATATCTAGTGGATGTATCCAATAGAAATATAAGAACCCATCAAGAAGTTCAACCCTCCAGCATCCACCAGATGATAGTGGACGTATTCAATAGTGGCAAAGGAATCCATCAGGTGGGTCAACCCTCCAGCATCCACCATATCATAGTGGATCTGTCCAATAGAGATATTAGAACCCATCAGGTGGGTCAACCCTCCAGTATCCATCATATGACAGTGGATGTATCCAATAGAGATATAAGAACCCATCAGGTAGTTAAACCCACCAGCATCCACAAGACGATAGCAGATGTATCTAATAGAGATATAAGAGCCCATCAGGTGGGTCAACCCTCCAGTATCCACCAGATGATAGCAGATGTATCCAATAAAGATATAAGAACCCATCAGGTGGGTCAACCCTCCAGTATCCACCAGATGATAGCAGATGTATCCAATAAAGATATAAGAACCCATCAGGTGGGTCAACCCTCCAGTATCCACCAGATGATAGCAGATGTATCCAATAGAGATATAAGAACCCATCAGGTGGGTCAACCCTCCAGTATCCAGCAGATTATAGCAGATGTATACTATAGAGATAAAAGAAGCCATCAGGTGGGGCAACCCTCCAGTATCCACTAGATGATAGCGGATGTATCCAATAGACATATTAGAACCCATCAGGTGGGTTAAACCCTCCAACATCTACCAATAAAAAAAGATCAGCTTTGGGTGGACTGGTCCTTTTAATCACACCTGTTATTCACTCCTGCCAATGATCTCATTCATGCAGAGCTGTGATTCAAACAATTATTATGCGTTTTTGATTCACTTTCACGCTGCTGGTACCATCTGTCTCCATGACCCACGGTCATAGTCTAATCTTTTTCAAAGTCCTGGCAGCCGCGAGTGGTCCATTGGCGAGGACAATCTAAAGAGCGAAGGAAAACAATGGTGGGCGGGACATTCATAGCAAACGTTTTACTCTCTGTCCTGATCTCGGCATAGATGAAGGCCACCATGACAAACAATAAATGCTTCGACATGCCTCAGTTGTTCAGATCTCCTATCTGTTCAGGTATCAACTTTGAATTGATTGTCAGGCCAAAATAAAAAGTACAGCAAAAAAAACCTGATGACCAGCCAGAAATTTGGTGTGTTACGACTTCCTGTTTAACTTGACATCAGAGAGGCCCTGGATTATCAAACCTGCTAACACTGTGTATAGGGAAAAGGCTCTTGGGAGATGTAGTTCTCGTGTTGTGCCTACCTAAGTAAGAAGTGACCTCCAGGCAGCTGTCCCTGTCTGTCATGATGATGATGTATGTCTGGTGATGATGTCACAGAGAGTAATAAAAAACATTTCTCACCACAGGAACATGGCAAAATAAAAAATAATGGTGGGACATGTTGGGTTGGTAAATGTGGGCAATGCCTGGGCATACACTTTAAGTAAACCTGTCTTGAAAGGGATACTTAGGCTGAAGTCCTTGTCAACATGCCAGTTGTCTGGATGTTTCATTGACTCTCTGGCTTCAATATTGGCACCCTGAATAAGAGTGTAGATCAAGAAAGTCAAAGAAAAGTCAGAAGTCCTAATCAGTAACTCTACTGAAGCAAGAAAGGCACCATGGTAACCATGAAGATTCAGAAGGAGGTCAGCCCCAGTATTCCTCTTATGACTGGTTTAAAAGGTCAAAGGTTACCAATGGCAGCTTCTTTGTTTCATGGTGGGTATCTTTTGAAAGGGAACGCATTGTTATAAGAAGTGATGCAATGTCAGGTTCACCAGCAGGAGGGTGGGATGGATTCTGTTGGTCGACTTCCGGTGAATTATCCTAGCTATAAGGCTCTGGATAGTGGGAAGCTCTGTGGGATTTTTACATTCTGAAAATCTCCTTTTATTGTTATTGTACGTGTAGGTAGGGCTTCCACATAACCGCAAAAGGATTTGAACCCGATGTGCTTTTTAGGACCGCAAGATTCAAAATGATTATTATGATACAGGATTTATATAGCACCAACAGTTTGCGCAGCGCCTTACAATATTAAGGAAGATATTACAATACAATACAAGTAGGGCGGCGGAAATTAACGATTAATTACCCGATTAAACGTTAACATTTTTTATCGATTAAAATTCTTTTGATCTGTAATGAAAACACTTAACTTTCCGCCGGCTTCCGGGTCATCCGGGAGTCCCGTCGGAGATCAGGTGACGTCACCGGAATCCTCCCCCCTTCCCCAAGTGGCTCCGTCGGCTAACGAAGTGAAGGGGGACGAGTCCGGTGACATCGATGTCCGTGACGTCACCGGACTCCGCCCCCCTTCCCTTCGTTAGCCAACGGAGCTACTTGGGCCGGTGATCTGTCGACACTTAGAACGTATCGAGTTCTGCGAGCGCCTGACTTCCGGTTTCGTTACAACTAAGAGGTTTGCCCAAGAAACTTGTTCTGCACGAGCGCCAGCCAAGGCATTGCCCTATACCAGGGATAGGCAACCTTGGCTCTCCAGCTGTGCTGAAACTACAAATCCCATCATGCTTCTGCCTCTGAGAGTCATGCCTGTGGCTTGCAATGCCGTATGGGATTTGAAGTTTCAGCACAGCTGGAGAGCCGAGATTGCCTATCCCTGCCCTATACACATACAGCACAGCAATGAAGTAATAAAATGAACTAGGATCACACTAATCCAGCACGTTATTATTCTGAGTTGCCCCACTCAAGCGGCGGCCATATTGAGTGGGGCACGTGAGATTAATAACGTGCTGGATTAGTGTGATCCTAGTTCATTTTATTACTTCATTGCTGTGCTGTATGTGTATAGGCCAATGTAGTTTGATCTGTATGTGCGTTATAATTAATCGAAATTAATCGATTAAAAAAAATTTGATTAATCGAACACGAAAATTGTAATCAGTACCAGCCCTAAATACAAGACAAGATGGTAAGGAGGGCCCTGCCCGTGAGGGCTTACAATCTATAAGGGAGGGGGAAGCGATACATGAGGAGGTAGCTGTGTGGGGATGAATTGTTGGTTCAGTGGTTGGTTTGAGGTGGGATAGACTTCCCTGAATAGATGAGTCTTAAGGGATCACCTAAAGGCAGTCAGAGTGGGAGGTAGATAGACAGGTTGGGTTAGAGAGTTCCAGAGGACGGGAGAGACTCTAGTGAAGTCCTGGAGGCGAGCATGGGAGGAGTTAACGAGGGAGCTGGAAAGCAGGAGGTCTTTTGAAGAGCGGAGGGGACAGTTAGGATGCTACCTTGAGACATGGTTTGAGCTATATCCGGGGGCAAGGTTGTGGATAGCTTTGTAAGTCATTGTTAATATTTTGAGTTTTATCCTTTGGGCTATTGGAAGCCAGTGCAGGGATTGGCAGAGGGGGGTTGCAGACACTGAGCGGTTGGTAAGGTGAATGAGTCTAGCAGCAGCATTCATGATAGACTGAAGGGGGGATAGCCTGTGTAGAGGTAGGCCAATGAGGAGGGAGTTGCAATAGTCAAGATGAGAGATAATTAGAGAAAGCTGTTTTTCCATTAGAGGCCCAGTGTGTGTAACAGGTCCTCTTCTTAAAGGATTAATCCACCCGAACCTGATATTTGAGTTTTTGGTAGATGCTGGAGAATGAGATAACTTCCCACTCTCTAAAACCCATTGCTATATCTTATATATGGTAATTTATATCCTTAAACAATCTTTACACGTTGCATATGTATGAACAGACATACAATAAACAGCAATGTTCCCTTCCCCGTGCCCTGCAGCTGTCCTTGTAGCCCGCGGCTCCTGTCTGCTCCTCTCATGCTGGGACATGTAAGGACTGATGAGCGGGAGGCAGGAAACCATTTTTTTTTCACTTCATTCTGCTCCTTTCACTTTAAGAAGAAGAAAAGGTAATCATGTGCTCCTGAGGAGGGCGGAAATAAAGAGAACCTGTCGCTCTGCCCTGCATGGGACAAGCTCAGGTTTGCTTTAAAATGAACCTGTGCCTTGCCCATGAAGAGCAAGCAACACAATCGCTTTAGTTTAACGTTCGCCCGGCAGCTCGTACTTAACTTCCTTTCGTCTCTGTTCTGTTCAGCCACCAAGGACAGTTCTGTGTAATCTAAGTTACTCGACCCATAGCTTAGGGTCCATTACCGTAAAGCACATCATATGCATTTGTGTGTTGCAACGGCTTACATTTTGAAAGGCACCCCAAAGCAGGTACGTTTCAGTCCACCATGGGGCTCTACTGTGCGTTGTGGTGAGCTGCATTGCCAAAAATGGCAATTTTGGGACTATGTGGTACATGGGCAGTCCATTCATTTAATGCAACACAACTAACCATAATGGGCCCTCACACAGAGCTATCCCCCATGTGACCGTGCTGTCACATGGAGTGAATCGCATGCTCCTCCCTCCCACCATCAGATCAACATGACAGAAGGACAGATTGACAATGGCGGCGTCACCTCAGATTTCCTGTATCTGTATGGAAACACTGCATACCAGTGTTTCCCCCGAAAACACCCTCTCTCCCTCCAGACCCTGTCCCCACATGATTTTTCTCTTTTAGTCTGTAAGAAACATCTTTTATTACAATCTGTAACAAGGACAG
>NW_017306364.1:1611001-1632379 GCF_000935625.1 Nanorana parkeri
CCCAAAAGCCACTTCTCTGCACACAATGTGACCGGAGTGACATCACAATCTGTCTCCCCGGAACCTCTACAGGGTGTGCAAGGAAGCTGTGCTAGTGGATGCACATATGGATGGAGCTTCATACCAGCACAGCAGCCCACACTGTGTTCCATTTGTAGTGCAACTTGGGCCACGACTTAATGACCAAGGACAAATGTGGGTACTGAGGTTACATAGGTTGAGAACCACTGCATTAGAGGATCCCCGCTGTCAGCCCCAAACAGGACGTTAGGATCACACTGGATTTCTGGCAGATCCACAGCTATTTTTGTATACTTGTAGTGTTTTTAATGCACGGGGAAATATGTATATATTGCAGAGATGTATTTTTTTTTCTTTTGCCCTGACATACACTTTAATTCCTTTATCCGGCATATTGTAGACTCTAGGTGCCTGTGATCATAAAACAGAGACAGCACAGCTCATTCTGAAGAGCAATAGTTCCAGAGCTATGATGATGTGGGAATGTCTAAATATATATTTTTGGGTTATTCTTCTTATTACTAGCTTTTACGTAAGACGGTCTGTTTTAATTTTTTGTGGTCGCTTAATGTTTCCATTACCCAGAACGAGCAATTCTTGTCAACCTTATCTGACCTATTGTGCCGTCTTTGTTTACATGTACGAAAATCGGTTAATGCAGATGTGGTGAACGGAGCCTGCTCTCAGTTCTCAGTCTGGTTTTGCTGCAGCTTTTAAAGGAATACGGCCAGCGCATCTGTATATGGAGGACTAAACAATTGGCCTTTTTTTGCATTTGAATATTGCATATGAATAACTTGCCACTAGTTGGAGGCGGCGCCCGCGGAGTAGGAGGAGGCGGACAGTGTATCGGGGCTGACAGGTAAGAGGATTTGACCAGCCCACCTGAGACCCTTCAGAGCCCACCATAGAGAGTCTATGGTGGGCTCTGCCGGGTCACTCTCTTGTTTGGGTTATCAGGTGGGTGTAACTAGAAACCAGAGGGCCCCTTACAAAATTTTGCTATGGGGCCCTGTGATTTCTAGTTACGCCCCTGGTCCCACCTTAAAGCTAAATGTTAGATATGGTGATGGAACTAGAAATTGTGCCTTGTCTGTTGGTCCTTGTTCTATTATTTATGTATGGTGATGATTTGGTTATTGTAATTTATACATGCAGAGCTAAACACACTGTGTGTAGGGAAAGGGCTCTTGGGAGATGTAGTTCGGGGGGGGGGGGGCTTTCTTCAACTAGAACTGCCCTCCCAGCAGCTACCCCTGCAGGAATTTTACAAGCCAGGGGATAATGCCACAAGTGCAAGGTTAAAAATAATAATGCTGGGGCATAATCTAGAGTGGGAAAGGGAGATGTGAATGAAAGAGGGCAATGCCTGGATGTACCTTTTCAACCTACTGCTGGAATTTTCATTTAGGCAAAGCAACATTCTGACTGCTTTATATATTTCGTGAACTATAAAGAGTCCTCTGACTCCTCTGAACATCCCCTACAGTCCTCTAGCTGAATGTAGCCACAAGTGTTCAGAGGTGGCCAGAAAAGGGCAACAAAATAAGATCACAATATGTTTCCTGAACTATAAAGTGTCTTCTGACTCCTCTCAGCATCCCATTACCCCTGCAGTCCTCTAGCTAAACGTATCGATAAATGTCCAGAGGCTGCCAGAAGGGAGCACATGATCACAGTGCGTGTTAGGCTTCATGCCCCCTCTTGTCCTGCCACCATAGGCTGTGGCCCTCCAGTGCCATTATAGTAACTACATTCCCTGCCTTACATGCCATTTAGGATTACTTCTGCTCAGCATTTCCAGCCTTGTCCTGGCTGTGTGTACCACAATACGGTCATGTTGTGGTCTGGAAGGTGTGTGATTTGGCATCGGTCGTGTACACACATCTCTTAGCAGGCTGGCAGCTGTGTATGGTGGCGCAGTGCGGTGTTCCCACTTGTCATTGAATAGCAGAAGGTCTGGGTGTGCTGGCACTCGACCCATTACTTGGTGTAGTATTCTTTGTCATAGAAGCTTGGCACCGCAGCCACGTGACCTGCCTGAGTTCGTCATTGTGCTGGAGCGTGTGTACGTGAATGGAGCTTGACACTGCCCGCCGTGTGTCACTCAGGGTGTGGCGTGTTGAGCGTTATCTGCCGTTTCCTCTGAATCACCTCCTACCCCAGGCATTCCAGACATGCAGGTAGTCCGTCTCCTGCCATTAGTCACAGCACAAGCTTTTACCGTTACCCAATGAGGAGCATTAACCCCTTGTAGGGCTACGAAACACACCATGTCATTGCTGCCTGACAAGACCCCCCATATGCCACATCATTGCTTCCTGATATACCCCCCATATACTACATCATTGCTTCCTGATATACCCCCCATATACTACATCATTGCTGTGTGATAATACCCCCCATATACCACATCATTGCTGCGTGATAATACCCCCCATATACCACATCATTGCTGCGTGATAATACCCCCCATATACCACATCATTGCTGCGTGATAATACCCCCCATATACCACATCATTGCTGCGTGATAATACCCCCCATATACCACATCATTGCTGCGTGATAATACCCCCCATATACCACATCATTGCTGCGTGATAATACCCCCCATATACCACATCATTGCTGCGTGATAATACCCCCCATATACCACATCATTGCTGCGTGATAATACCCCCCATATACCACATCATTGCTGCGTGATAATACCCCCCATATACCACATCATTGCTGCGTGATAATACCCCCCATATACCACATCATTGCTGCGTGATAATACCCCCCATATACCACATCATTGCTGCGTGATAATACCCCCCATATACCACATCATTGCTGCGTGATAATACCCCCCATATACCACATCATTGCTGCGTGATAATACCCCCCATATACCACATCATTGCTGCGTGATAATACCCCCCATATACCACATCATTGCTGCGTGATAATACCCCCCATATACCACATCATTGCTGCGTGATAATACCCCCCATATACCACATCATTGCTGCGTGATAATACCCCCCATATACCACATCATTGCTGCGTGATAATACCCCCCATATACCACATCATTGCTGCGTGATAATACCCCCCATATACCACATCATTGCTGCGTGATAATACCCCCCATATACCACATCATTGCTGCGTGATAATACCCCCCATATACCACATCATTGCTGCGTGATAATACCCCCCATATACCACATCATTGCTGCGTGATAATACCCCCCATATACCACATCATTGCTGCGTGATAATACCCCCCATATACCACATCATTGCTGCGTGATAATACCCCCCATATACCACATCATTGCTGCGTGATAATACCCCCCATATACCACATCATTGCTGCGTGATAATACCCCCCATATACCACATCATTGCTGCGTGATAATACCCCCCATATACCACATCATTGCTGCGTGATAATACCCCCCATATACCACATCATTGCTTCCTGATAATACCCCCCGTTACATCGTCACTCTGCTGTACATAACCTGTGGGAGGGACCCAGTAGATGCACCCACTACGGGAGGGGGCGGAGACAAGGCCAGTCACTCTGCAACAGGAGAGAGAACAGCAGTGACCGGTCTTTATTACAGGAGGAGGCGGAGACGAGACCAGTCACCCTGCTCAAGGAAAGAGAGAGAGCAGCAGTGACCGGTCTTTATTACAGGAGGGGGCGGAGACAAGACCAGTCATCCTGCACAAGGAAAGAGAGAGAGCAGCGGTTACCAGTCTATATTACAGGAGGGGGTTGGATAGAAGACCAGTCACCCTGCACAAGGAGGGAGAGCAGCAGTCACAAGTCTTTATTACAGGAGAAGGTGGAGACAAGGCCAGTCACTTTGCACCAGGAGAGAGAGCAGCAGTGACCAGTCCTTATTACAGGAGGGGGCGGAAACAAGATCAGTCACCCTGCACAAGGAGAGAGACAGCAGCGATTACCAGTCTATATTACAGGAGGGGGCGGAGACAAGACCAGTCACCTTGCATAAGGAGGGAGAGCAGCAGTCACCAGTCTTTATTACAGGAGGGGGTGGGGACAAGACCAGTAATTCTGCACCAGGCAAGAGAGCAGCAGTGACTGTTCTTTATTACAGGAGGGGCGGACACAAGACCAGTCACCCTGTATAAGGAGAGAGAGAGCTGCAGTGACCAGTCCTTATTACAGGGGAGGGCGGAGACAAGACCAGTCACCCTGCACCAGGAGAGAAAGCAGCAGTGACCAGTCCTTATTACAGGAGAGGGCGGAAACAAGATCAGTCACCCTGCACAAGGAGAGAGACAGCAGCGATTACCAGTCTTTATTACAGGAGGGGGTGGAGACAAGACCAGTAATTCTGCACCAGGCGAGAGAGCAGCAGTGACTGTTCTTTATTACAGGAGGGGCGGACACAAGACCAGTCACCCTGTATAAGGAGAGAGAGAGCTGCAGTGACCAGTCCTTATTACAGGAGAGGGCGGAGACAAGACCAGTCACCCTGCACAAGGGGAGGGAGCAGCAAAATGAAAAAATTGCACACAAAAAATACAGCATATATAATTGTTACACAAGCCATTTTGTAATGTACTGTTATTAAATGACTGTGATTTTCTAAAACTGTCAAAAAATTGACCTGGAGGCGTGCTTTACACAGCTGCTGTACAGAACTCCCCCAGAAATGTCACTTCCTGCTTCTGTGATTGGCTGACTTCTATTTCTTTAGAACAGAACCCTTTAGGAATCTGCAACAAGTTTGTTAAAACCCTTCCAGTGTACATTCATCACTCTCAAAGGATTGATTTTTTTTTCTTTCTCAACAAAAGTGGAATTGCTCTTTAAATTAGCAATATACTGTACAGTACATTCCAGGTCCATCAACTCAAAAGGTGCTCAATGTCTTGCAGTAGCTTCACTATAGAAAGCAGCCACAGCCTGAGAAGAAAAGCCTGACCCCTGCAGAGAAAGACCCTTGTTCTCTGTGTGGAAGCAGTGGTCCCGTACCAAACCGCACTGAGCATGAAATTTGCTGATTGCAGAGCTATAGGCCTGACACAACAGGGGACAGAGAGCAAGGCTTCCACAGCATGCTGGCAGGGGCGTCCCGAGGCTGGGTGTCACCCGGGGGCGGAGACCAGGTGACACCCCACAGTGACGTCATCACACATGCGTGGTGGTCTTTTTGATGACACAAAGATGGCCGCCTGCAGAGAGAGGAGGGGACATTCACCCGGCGGGATAATGTATGCCGCCGGGTCCCCTTCCTCGCTCCTCACACTGTCTGGCTCTCGGTCCATGACCGAGTGCCCGACTTTTCATAGGGGGTGACACCAAAATGTCTGTCAGTCATTTTGGTGTCACCCCTCCAATGGTGGCACCCGGGCCGCACCCCCCTTGTGACGCCACTGGGCAGGGGACAGGCTTTTCTACTCAGGCTGTGGCTGCTCTCTAAAGATAACCAAGATTTGACACTCTTTTTTCTGTGTTTTGCTGCACCTGGAATGTATATAGCAGTTCAGTTGGGCTGCAACCAGAGGAACGTCAGGCACCTGAACAATTTAGCTCCCAGTGTGAGACGTTGGCTAACAAAGCATGCAAGGACTAATAGCTTCACAACAGCTGGAGAGTCAGAGGTTGCCCCAGGCTAAGCCATACATATGCTCCTACTATGCACTGGAATCATGAGCTCAGCTTTTTGTAGTGATAAATGGGATAAGGTGCTTGGAACATGCAGGTATGTGTGCAGACACCTTCCCAACTCCCCCCCACTCTGGTGATGGAACGCAGACCACCTCCGTCTAAACACTGTATCAGGATGCAAGGGGGAGAAAGTATGAGGAGGAGGAAGACAGGAGGAAGAATGGAGTGGGAGAGACGAAATGAAATCCTGCAGAAAGACACAAAGATTATTCAGCAAGAATGCAGAGCTGACATTCTTCCCTCCAGTGTTTGGATAGTGAATCCATTTACAGTATATTGGCAGCTTATTATTATTACGTTGTTCCAATTCATTTCTTCAGAGGCTTTCCTCTTTAAAAACTGTTAAATCCTGGAAATACATGTGAGAAATACACTCTGCTTTGTAATTCTGCTAGGCTAGGTTTGTGCTCCAGCCTGACACTGTTGGCGCTAAATAAATCTTGTATAATAATAATAATAATAAAAATATAATGAGCCAAATCATGAGGCTTAATAACAAACGAACCTGCCGGCCTCAGCTGTTACCGTGCCTTGTACAGAGAGTGGCAGTGACAGCTCAGGCCGACAGGTTTGTTTTGTTATTAGGGCCCATTCTCACCACATCCGGATCATCTCCAGACCAGACTATTTCCAGACCCAAAATGCATCTTAATGTATCCCTATGCTATTTCTGGCCTCTGTTCCCACCAGCGCAGTCTGTTCCGGACCAGACCAGAAAAATACTGCTTGTCCTTTTTTTTTGTCTGGTCTGGAATGCACTGGAACGAATCCAAAACGCATGGAACGCACCTGTAAGACAATTTTAAGCTAAAATATAAATCAAATTCCAATTGCGGTAAAATCGAGGCAAAAATTAAATGCACTATGTTCCAGATCTGGTCCGTAAAATGGTGTGAACCCAGCCTCAAGCCTCATATGATCACCATGATCGGCTGGTTACATGATCTGGCATCACAGTGATTGTTTCCTGATCCTTTGTGTAGACAATCGGTTCTCACGCCATTTCAGTCTGTGATCCCACTGGGGAGTTTTTCCCTTACTTCCTGTCCCTGTGACGCCAGGCCAAGAAATGGGAGAAGTGGTTGTCACTGAGACCATGATAAAAACACTCCACATTCTACTCCAAATGTGTAATTGAAGAGATATTACCAGGAGGAACAGAAATACAGAAAAAAGCAACATTTACTAATAATGGTTCCGATTTTATGTCTTCTGCAGGTTGCTGGCGGGAGCTCCACAGGATGCAGCACCCTCTGGTGTTAATGTTAACCGGACCGGTGCCCTCTATGCGTGCCCTATCACCATGTCAAAATCAGATTGTTTCCGCGTCTCTATCGAACAGGAAAGTAAGTTTAAGTTTTGCCAGCCATGATTTACATTGATAAGGATATCAGTGCAACTTTAATGTTGGTAGATGTTCCCGTACATGAGCAGTTAATGGATGATTAGGTCACGTGGTCTGTATTCACTGGGCTTTTGATTAAGAGCAGCTTCAATGGTTATTGAATAACTAGAAATCTGTGGAGAACTTGAAGTTAAACTACCAACTCATTACATAGCCTCAAAGTTGTATTGCATCACTGTAAACCTGGCATGTCAATAAACCATCATGTAATGTAATACCTGATTCTGGCCATTAGATGGAGCTGAGAAGCATAGAAAATCAGCTCCACCTAGTGGCCAAAAGGTGGTATTACATTGTATTACATTACATTTGACCTGATAAGAAAATCCACCATACTAATACGAAGAATGTTCCTTCTTTACCTCTACTTGCACAGAACCAATGTTCACAGAGATTCACAGGACAAATGGCTCTGCACATTGTTTATAAATGCACCCCTTAGTGTTCCCACTCACAAATCATACAAAAGTAATTGTAATTGATTTTTTGGAGCGGGTTATACTTAGAACAGCAAACTATTCTGAACAATTTCAAACTGAGGGAAAGTATGTTAAAGGAGAACTATGAGGTGAGTGCTTTTCACTCACCTCATAGTTCTAGCCGACCTGTGACAATGAGACTGTCACAGGTCGGCTCAGTAGATCGGGAGGTGAGCGAACACATACCGGCGTTCGCTCACCTCTCAATCCTGTCAGGGCTCTCTGCAGTGACGGGAGCGCTGACTGGCGGAACGGACACGGGAGGGGGTGGGTACAGCTGGCTCTGCCTCTAGATAGGCAGAGCCAGCTGTCAGTCACGGAGCTGGGCGGATCCTGGCACAATTGTCGGGATCCGCTTCAGCTGCGGTGTCTCAGTATACCGCGAGCAGCAGCTCGCAGTATACTGAGCCAAGGGTGAGTTTGTGTCCTCCCGTTACCCTAAGGAGAACTATGGGGAAAAGCCTTAACCCCATAGTTCTCCTTTAACATACAATGTACAACCCAAGCTTTTAAATATAGTATACAGTATACACAGCATACATATCTAGTTTGCAGCTGATAATGGGATCTGGTGCACAGTACAGACATGGTTAGTTATGGTAAACTCCCCAGCTCCCCCCTCCCCCCCATTTACATTACATAGAAGGGGGAAACTAGATAGAATTGTTCAAGCAAGCAAATAAAAGGTAAGCAGAAATGTTTACATATTTTTTGAAGTTATGCTATGTGAATGGGAACATATAACATATACATAGTTGTGTTATCCCAGTTTGGCTGCAATAGTGGAAATACACTTGATGTGGGAAGATCTCACACTGGAGTCTCTGACATATAAAATTACTCTCGGATTGTTTAAGCCAACCAACATGTCCTGAAGATGAAACAGTGTGAATACATGACAGATATGTTTATTCTGTAGCCCAGGTCTGCTTTAGGTAAAATTCCAGCAATGTAAATATGACTTTGACTGAAATGTATCGAATTCTACTTGTAACTTTGGCAATCCTTCATAGCCTGATTTCCTATATTACTCCCACATCTACAGGGCTGGCACACCATAAGCGGAGGTTTCATCTGCCACATAGACAGCTCAGGGTTGCTTATTATATTTACTCCAGCAAAAATGTGTTTGTTCACTGAGCAGAAAATAATTTAAATGGACCCTTGCCTGCAGCGTGCAGCTATCTTGAGCCTGCCATTTGAAGTCTGAATGACTTAAGTCATCATACATCCCCCTCTCTGCTCCTGGTCTGTATTGGCATTGCCTCCCCTGTCACAGCTATTGGCTTTCTCTACCATCATTTTTTTTTCCCGCTCTTCCTCGTGTGTGGGAGGGATCTTTAGGGCCGGCACATGGCAGCCACTGTTCTGCTGTTCCCAAATATTATATGAAAGATCTCATTCTCAGCATCCCTTAGGATAAACATCCCTGCTGGCCCTTGCAGACTTTAGCTGTACAATCTGCTGATCAGTTGCTTGATTGCATTTGATTAGAGTGTAATCAAGCAACCGATCAGAAGATTGCACAGCTAAAGTCTCCAGAACGGCAAGCAGGAATGGACATCTAAAGTGTTGCTGAGGATGTGTTCTTTTATATAACGCTTGGGGCAAGTTTCTGTGATGTTTACAGGGGTCTGTTGGCCCCTCCCACCGAACTCTATCTTAATATGGAGCAAAGGCTGATGATGATGTCACTGAGTCTCAAGAGGTATTTATTGAAAACGTTATGATTTTGAATTTTTTAATTGCATGTTGTTCTCCTCCTCAGTGTACCACCTCAACTCTGATGCAAGCAGTGGGCTGGCTCTTAGGAGGGCATATGCAAATATCAAAATGTCTTGATGGGTGGGTCTCAGTCTGGAGGAGTTGGCGTTCCTAGTCATACTGTATTTGCATGCAGATCATTGTAGGTAACACCCACATGTGATGCTGAGCCTCTATGATTGAAAGAAGTGATATCCAATGAATAAAAGGGACAGGGGCAAGGACAGTAAAGCTGAGGAGGGAAGCGCTAGATGGTGCTGGACGTCATGCATCCAGGAAATGAGGTGGGCTCTATCTGACTTACTGAAGATTCTAATGCACATTGTGAGAAGCTGACAGTGTGGAATGAAATCAGAGGAAGCTATTTCAGTCCAGGAGAGACGGAAGGGAAGGCCGGAGGTCACCTCTAAACCCTAATTGTTTATAATTGGCTGACAATATCGTTTCATTCTGTTAGTAAATAGCAATAACTGAGGTAATCTAATTTAGTCTTAAGAAGTCTTTCTGATGTCATTGTGTCCACAGGTCAGCCCGGCCGTAACCTCATTGAGAATATGTGGTTGGGAGTCACGGTAGAGTCACAAGGACCCGGAGGTCGTGTCTTGGTAAGTGAAGTCTTCTGAGTTATGGGGAAAGCAAAGCATGCTGGGAAATACCTTTTGTGGTTTGATTAATGGGAACCAGAAAGGAAAAGCACAATTTCAATATGATAATTTCAGATAATTCTGGATCTACGGATCATTATGGGGTTACATTTCACAAAAGTGACCTCCTGCGCTTTTCAGTATACACTCCACCTGAGCTGTCCAGGCTTACAGCAGTTCAACTTTAAAGTGCCTTACCGAAATCATGGCAATGTATGTTATATGCCCTTAAATCCATTTTCTGGCAACGCATTTTATTGCCTTGCTCTATGCTGCAACTCATGTCCTTTGGAAGGTGTGTTAGGGCCCCATATAGAATGAATTTCCTTATGCACCTCCCATAACTATTCAGAATGAATGGCACTGCATTGTCCAAATGCTTTTACCATTCATTGCCCCACAGCGCCAAAGTGTTAATGGGTCCTAACGATGAGTTTCTCTTATTTGCTCCCTTGTCTGCTAAATATACCATTGGAAGCGTGTTGTAATATCCGTTCAATAAATAGAAAAATAAAAAAAAAGTACTTATTGTACTTTCCAAACCTCTTGTAAGCTTTTTACACCTGTGCACCGAAGGAACGCTCATGAAATTGCACGCCTTCCTGTAGTGTACCTGTTTTTCAGACTCACTGCAGTGCCATTCATTCTTTGTGGCACCCCAGCACGCCTGCGAGGACAGGCTCACAGAAAGGTTCACACCTGTGCGTGTGCAACATGTATACGTGTTAAGGTGCATAACGTTCGGGCAGCCCATACATACCAATGGGCTGCCCAACACATGACAATCACACCAAAAAAGTGCGTGCACCACTTTTTAGAACCCACCGCCCCAAAATGCATGGTACATTGCAAAGAAAATAGAACAAATGATACAGTATGAAGAAATTAGAATGGTACAGTATAAAGAAAGTAGAAAGAATGGTAAAGTATGAAAAAAATAGAAAGATACAGTATGAGGAAGATAAAAAGATACAGTATGAGGAAGATGGAAAGATATAGTATGAGGAAGATAGAAAGATACAGTATGAGGAAGATAGAATAAAAAAGAATACAGCATGAAAAAATAGAATTTTACAGTATAAAGAAAAAATAAAAAGAATGATACAGTAAAAAAAAATTGAAAGATACAGTACAAAGAAAATACACAGAATGATGCCATATGATGAAAATAGAAGGGTACAGTATAAAGAAATAGAAGGGTACAGTGTGAAGAAATAGAAGGGTACAGTATAAAGAAATAGAAGGGTACAGTATGAAGAAATAGAAGGGTACAGTATAAAGAAATAGAAGGGTCCAGTATAAAGAAATAGAGGGGTACAGTATAAAGAAAGAGGGGTACAGTATAAAGAAATAGAGGGGTTCAGTATAAATAGAAGGGTACAGTATAAATAGAAGGGTACAGTATAAAGAAATAGAGGGGTACAGTATAAAGAAATAGAAGGGTACAGTATAAAGAAATAGAGGGGTACAGTATAAAGAAATAGAGGGGTACAGTATAAAGAAATAGAAGGGTACAGTATAAAGAAATAGAGGGGTACAGTATGAAGAAATAGAGGGGTACAGTATAAAGAAAATATTTTATTTCATAGGCCATAACATCATCTCCGTCTTCCCATCATTGTCTACCTTTTTGTGTCCCGGATAATTATGAAACGTCGTATTGTCCTTTTAAACCTATGTGTCATTTTCCGCCACACATGCCAAGTAACGGGACGCTTCCTGTATCCTGAAGTGCTCCTGATCTGCATTCCCAGCTGCCCCTCTTCTCATCTTCCTCCTGTGTCTGCCGCATCAGGATATTGGAAAATGCCCGACATCTGCAATGCATCATAATTGTCATTGCCAGCTAATACTAAAAGGGCCCCTAATAAGATTAGCCTAGCTCAGTGTGAAAGTAAGTGTGTGCGGGCAAAGCATGCTGGGATTTACAACAGGGTTCTGCTTACTATAAGACACTAATAAGCATCTGCCAAGGACGGCAGGGTAGGAAGGAATAGCAGAGTACAAGATTTACTTTTTGGGGGTCTTTTTTTATTTGCCGAGTTGAATTTTGGATACTTGTGGGTATATGCAGCAGCAGGGGGACAGGACCGGCTTAGAGGAATTATTCTGAGAGAAAGTTCTCTCAGAGAACTTTCCAATTTCATTATTGGTGGACGGTATCATCTAATGATCGCCTATAATGCTGCATCCTGAACTTAACCACTTGAATACCAGCCTGTATATCCCCCTTTATTACCATTCTGTTTTTTAGTTTACAGTGATACTTTGACAATTACTCGGTCATCCAATACTGTGCACAAATGAATTTTTATGAGACAGATAGAGCTTCCTTTTTATTAAGGATCAGTGCCGATACCTAGTATTTGGGCGAGTACTCGAACTTCCAGTATCAGGAAGCTGGGCGGCGAGTCATTACATAATCAGAAAGCTTGGCTTACTGATTGACCACAAAGGAAGGCAATCAGGAAGCTGGCCAATCACAAAGGAGCATGGAGTCGGCTTCCTGGATGATCATGAATCCATGGAGCCAGCTTCCAGGCTAATCAGGAAGCCAGGCGGCGTGTAATGACTTGGTGGTCGGGAATCTGACCAATCAGGAAGCCGGGTGGCGAGTCATTACCCACCCCCCTGGCTTCCTGATTGGCAGGAAAGCCGGCTCCATGCTTCCCCTTTTCCTGGTGATGACGGAACGTGGCCTCAAGGCCAATCCTGTAAGTCGGTTGGGGTGTAATGACTCGCCACCTGCCTTCCTGGTTGGTCAGAAAGCTGGTCAGGAAGTCGGGTGGCGTTCTTTACCTGCCCCCTGGCTTCCTGATTGGCCAGAAAGCCGGCTCCATGCTTTCTCATCACCAGGGAGAATGTAGCTGACTGCCAGGCCAATTAGGAAACCGGGGCGCAGATAATGACTCACCCCCCGGCTTCCTGATTGGCCGACTGGCCGGCTCCATGCTTCCTCGTCAGCAAGTGATGAGGGAGCATGGAGCCAACTTCCCAGCCAATCAGGAAGCTTAGGCGGCGTGTAATGACTTGACGCCTGGCTTCCTGATTGGTCAGGAAGCTGGGCAGCAAGTCATTACCCACTCCCTGGCTTAATGATTGACCACAAAGCTGCTCCTTAGTCACCTGGTGACGCGGGAGCATGGAGACAGGCTTCCTGACTAATCAGGAAGCCGGATGGCGAGTCCTTACCCGCCCCCTGGCTTCCTGATTGGCCAGGAAGCCGGCTCGATGCTTTCTCGTCACCTGCTGACAAGGGAGCATGGATACTGCTTCCCAGCCAATCAGGTAGCCATGGGGCGAGTCATTACATGCTGCCCGACTTCCTTAATGGGACTTCTGGTTTTGGTATTGGCGAGTACCGAAAAAAATTATCAGACAAGAAGTCAGTAGCATGTACTCAGAGCATGACTCAGCGCCCTGCTTCCTGATTGGTCGGGAAGCTGGCCAATCAGGAAGGAGGATGGCGAATCATTACCCAATTGGCCAGAAAGCTGACTCCATGCTTCCTGGTCATCTGGTGATGAGGGAGTATGGAGACGGCTTCCCGGCTAATCAAGTAGCCGGGGGGCGAGTCATTACATACTGCCTGGCTTCCTTAATGGGACTTCCGGTATTCGGTATCAGCGAGTATCGGGAAAAAAATATCGGTACTCGTACTCAATACAGAAAAACCGTACCCTGTAGCTATTGTGAGATTATCCATTACGAAATTCTCCCAACATCCACAAATGTTGTCAATAAAAATAAATGACATCAAAAAACGTTCTTGTCTTAAAATAAACTGTTAAAGAAACAGAAATGTTTTGCATAAGGTGAGAAAGGCCACAAGAACTTCCTCTATCTGGTGGTCATCCTCTTGTCTTCCATAATAGTAGAATAGTTCCATAATAATAGAGACATCTGAAGGGTAAAAAACTTTTCATCAGCAACAAGCCAAAAAAAATGTCTATCAAGAAGATTTTCCAGATAATTGGTATTTCTGTGTTGCGTCTTTTGTGTTTCTGCACAGTCATGGGATCTGCTGGCGTGGGCACCGTGCCCTGCTATTAACAAAGTGTCAAGTCAGGGATTCGGCTTTGCTTTTCATTTCCAAAATAGGCTTTTGATTAATGGATCCGCGCTTGCCGAGTGCTAAAAACATTGGCACGAAGGGCGGGAGCGAAGTATTCTGGGATTTCAGTACAGCAGAAAAGGATCCTGGGAAGGTGTGTTATGTCTTACATGGGATATAGCAGTCTGCTGAGCTAGGCAATGTACTGTATACATACAAGGGGTGCACCAAAATTTCAGCCGAAAGTTGTACTGTGAGCCAAATGTCGATAATACCAAAACGGCTGAAAATGTGGTTCATCCCCAGCTTCTCTCCTCCCTGCTGGGCCCCAGTCTGTGTCCCCTACGATCCCCGCTGCTCTCCCCCACCTGTGTCTGCAGAAGGAGTGGGGATCGGAGGGGACATTGGTTTTGCGAATGCCTAGATGTGAACCGTGCCTTAGCGATCAGTCCTGAACACTGAGTGTAAACAACGGAGGACCTAGTACGCTTACTTTGTCCCCAGTTATGAATGAACGGGAAGTGCTCTACAACACTTCCCGTTCACTCATGATTGTGGATATTGTACCTGATACAATCTCTTCAGTTTAAGAATGGACAGAAGCACTCAGTGCCCACAATTTTTTGTCTTGAGTTCTACTTTTCAAATGACGAGCTCAATGAGATCTACCAATGAAAAAAACACCTTTTATTTAAAAAAACAAGCACATTAAAACTGGGGCTACTGCATCTCTCCCCTGGCTCCCTCTCTCTGTCTCTCTCCCCCCACCCCCCTCTCTCTCTCTCTCTCTCTCTCCTGGCTGTCTATTCTCTCTCTCTCTGCCCTGGCTGTCCCCTCTGTCTCTTTCTCTCTCCTGTCTCTCTCTCTCTCTCTCTCTCTCTCCCCCCTCCCTCTCCTGGCTGTCTCTTCTCTCTCTCCTGGCTGTCTCTTCTGTCTCTCTGCCCTGGCTGTCCCCTCTCTGTCTCTCTATCTCCTGGCTGTGTCTTGCTCTCTCTCTCTCTTCTGGCTGACTCTCCTCTCACATCTGAAGGTTTCTCCTCTCTCTCTATCCTGGCTGTGTCTTCCTTACCTGCACTGCAGCATCTTCCAGGCTCTTCTCTCATGTGCGCTGTCCTGTCCTCCTGCGGTGATAGTGTGGACGAATGTGTCAGACATTGCAGACCAGGAGGGGCGTCCCACCCCGCACTGGTCATAGTGTGGACGAATATGTCCGACGCTACAGACTGGGAGGGGCGTCCGGCCCCGCACTGGTGATAGTGTGGACGAATGTGTCCGACGCTACAGACTGGGAGAGGTGTCCCACCCCTTCCTGTCTGCAGCCACTGACGCATTTAGCCGCACTAGCACCGTGGGAGGGAGCTCAGGACAGTGAGCAGATCGCGATCTACCAGTGTTTGCTTTGCGATTGACTGGTAGATCGCGATCGACCTAATGGGCACCCCTGGTATAGAGGCTTCCTGTTCATTCACAACAGGGGCCACAGAAAAAGAGATTGAGGACTCTGTGGCGCCAATCTCTATTTCTATTTTAAAAGGGAAATATCAGACCCACTGATATTCCCCAAAGCCACTGACAGTAAAGTAAAAATAAATCATGTAAAAATAATTTTAAAAGGTTGGGAAAAAAAAGTGATTTTTCAGTTTCAGCATGACACATTTTCTCATTTCAGTCATTGCGGTGCACCCCTAATGCATACATATATGTACAGGCACCTCCCAAGGGGATGTGGATAGCAGAACTGAGATAAGGAGGAAGTGGATGACAGGCCATGAACTATTATAAGGCTCTGGTGTTGACCAAAGAGAGATAAATGAAGACTAGATTGAGAAGGACATTGCTGAGTGTGCCATGGGGAGACTGCTAGTAAAGTGACAGCACAAAGAGGGTGTAAGTCAGCTGCTGGATGTGAGCATCGAGGACACGGTCAGCAAAGAGACCGAAGGGTTTAGTGCAGAAATGGACTGCCAGGACATGAACGTTGTCTGGGAAGAGACTACTGTTTTTTGTTTTTTTTTGAAGCCCGTGGAACGTGCGTCTAAACAAACTTCCCCCTGTGAACAAAAAAAGTGAACCGTGAAATCACAGCACACAAAAACGTGCACAAGGGTGCAAGGTCCTTCCTAAGAAGGGACCCATTTCCCGACCCCCCGGGGCGCAAGGCTCCTGACAGGGGTTGAGATACTATGGTCCACCAACCCGAAGGCCGGTGGACCTTTCCTTTGGGGACCTGCCGAAACAGGTCCCAAGGACACGGTCAGCAAAGAGACCGAAGGGTTTAGTGCAGAAATGGACTGCCAGGACATGAGCGTTGTCTGGGAAGAGACTACTGTTTTTTGTTTTTTTTTTTAAGCCCGTGGAACGTGCGTCTAAACAAACTTCCCCCTGTGAACAAAAAAAGTGAACCGTGAAATCACAGCACACAAAAACGTGCACAAGGGTGCAAGGTCCTTCCAAAGAAGGGACCTACTTCCCGACCCCCCGGGGCGCAAGGCTCCTGACAGGGGTTGAGATACTTTGGACCACCAACCCGAAGGCCGATGGTCCATTTCCTTTGGGGACCTGCCGAAACAGGTCCCCCACAGTACTTGGCAAGGGGGCTCTCCCGAAGAGAGACCCCCTTCCTGGGTGGGAGGAGACAGAGAACCCCCTACGAGGCACAGAATCTCCTCCCAGCGTCAGGAATAGGCCCCGAAGAAACCTGCACCTTTCGCATCTGTGGGTCAAATTTAAAAATAAAAAAGTGCCAAACGTGCATGGAGTGCATAAATAAATCTAAAGTGCCAGTGCACCACGCTGACAGGCCTTAGGGGCCGGAGTGCAAAAATATTGCCCCGGACTAGCCATAAGGCCTGTCCAAGAGGCGTTGTGCAGAAAAAGCAATATGGTGTGTGACCAAGTGCTACAGTGAGTCATGTGGGGTCCCATACCCAAGTGACTTTCTGAGCACCCCTGGGACGCCACCCCCAGGGGGCACAACACCACAGGCTTCTGCCGCCCCCGAACCCTCGAGCCAGACCAAGCTTCGCATCTGTTCAGTCAGAAAGCCATGTACTGAGCGGTTCCCCTCTCACAGGAAGCCGCCCCACACGCTCTTTCACTCCAGCGAGTACTAAGTAACCATCCCCCGCAAGGACGGTTCTTTTCCCCACCGAAAACTGATAAGAACAGATACTACACTTGATCTTAGCCAAAAGGCCGGGAAGAGACTACTGGTCCTCATACTGAGCGTATCCACACTGAGACTGCCAATGGACCTAGTGACGATGACCACACAGAGACTATTATCCAGGTGATCCAGAGTTACTTTACAGAGACAAATGGCGACAATTTATAAAAACCCCATCCCTATGTGCGATATCATCAGGGGCATAACTAGAAATGGTCGCTATGGTGATTGTTCCGCCACTGCATATTACATAACGAGTTATTGGCTCCATGCTATAATAAATGCATGTGCATTGAGTAATTAATGCTGTTGTCACTATGAGGCATCTCTCTGTCACTGTGCTCTCTCCTCCTATCAACATACTTCTTGTCAGCATGAACTGATTGGTTCCTTGTGCTGCTTCTTCCTCTCTCACTCTGAGCTGCAAGAGGCTGATAGTAAGCATTTGAAAACACATTTAAGTACTATAGTTTTAATGAAGACATAAGTACATTAAGAAAAGTTGTCCCTTATTATCAGACTTGGTTAAGGCAAGGTCATTTTCAATGATGAAGTCACCTCTTTGTCTCTTACCAGGTGTGTGCCCATCGATATACATCAGTCCAGGCCATACTGGGCACTAGAGAAGAGCAGTACAGGATGATCGGCAAGTGTTATGTGCGGGGCAACGACCTGTTATACAACAGTCAGGATGAATGGCAGACCTACCACAATGAGATGTGCAATGTGAACACCGATCTGGACAAAACGGGCATGTGCCAGATGGGCATCAGCGGAGGATTCATCAACAACATGCTGTACTTTGGAGCCCCTGGGGCTTATACGTGGCAAGGTAAGGGTATGTGTGTGTGACAGCCTGCCCAGAGCTGGCACAAGGTGGCAGAGGGCAAGGTTAGGTTTTGTTTCGGGGAAATGGTAGGAAGGTAAGATGGGGCAGCACCAGTTTACTGTTGGTTTTGTCTTTTTGGTTGTCTACAGAAGGGAGGCTTTTACAGGTAAATAACATGCACGAAACATGTTACGGTAAGTATGTGATTACAGCAGAAGAGGGCAAGTGGGGGGGGGGGGGTTTGGGGATTTTTTTGGGAGGGTGAAGTTCCCTTTTAAAGCAGAACTATTGGGGTCAGTGTTTTTCCCCATAGTTCTCCTCAGGGTAACGGGAGGACACAAACTAGCGTCCTCCCGTCACCCTAAGCTCAGTATACAGCGAGCTACAGCTCGCGATATACTGAGACTGGCGCAGCCGGGACGGATCTCGACATTACTGTTGAGATCCACCCAGCTGCGTGAGTGACAGCGGGCTCTGCCTAACTAGAGGCAGAGTCAGCTGTGCCCACCCCCTCCCCATCCGTTTCCCCAGTCAGCACTGGAGGATCGGAGCGGGGAGGGGGGAATCCCTGCAGGGAGCCGTGAGTGACAGTCACTGTCACTTCCCGATCTATTGAGCCGACCTGTGACAGTTTCCTTGTCACACGTCAGCTCGAACTATGAGGTCGAGTCTAAATCACTCACCTCATAGTTCTCCTTTAAGTGCTGCAGAAGATTTAAAGGGGCAGGTTTATGAAATTTTGTGGAGGAAATGCGGAGCGTTTTTGCCCAAAGCAGCCGCGTAAATGTGTCATTTCGTTGTTTCATTTCCCCAGATGAGGAAAGATGGAACCTGACTGTTATTGGGGATCCGTGCACTCCGGCTGAGCGTTTATTTTTTTGCTCCATTTACAATAAAGTCAGTCTGATGTATTTAATGAGAAGCTAGGAATGAGACAACTAATTTTCCCCTCGGTATGTTCTAGGCGCAGACTTCATCCTGCAGAGAGTGAAATCAGATTTCGGGATTGATGACACAGTGGATATCTCCTCGCCGAGGGAAAACTTGTACAACATCTACATGGGTACGTCATTGTCCCTCCCTGTGCTGCACTGTCCTTCACCTCCTTCAGTGCGGCTTATCTCGCTAAGTGCTTTGCGTCCTCTGTGTTGGTCTGAAGTCGTCTGCCTCATCTACTTCACCTTATGACTTCTCATTATTGATCAGTATATACATAAAGATCTGTGTAGAGTAGACCCATAGCGACCAATCAGATGACTTCTTTCATGTTGTTTAATTATTTTTCATTATTGGCTGTTACCAGACATGGTGAGGTATTGTTATTTCAGGCGCACAAAAGTGACCCTGTTACTCACAGACCAGATTATTAAAAAAAAACAAAAACATATTAGACATTTGAAGGATTATTAAAGTGACAGATCACACGTTAGGATACGACCCTACATCCGCATTTGAAGTCCTGCGTATGACTGTGATGTATTTCACACTGTACGCATGCAGATGTTTGTGATTATGTTTACATTCGTACAGCCTACAGCACAATAGCATTCTTTTGTAGCTGCCTGCGTCCTAGCAACGAACCACCTAGTGTACTTTGTTGCTAGGATTCAGGAGGCTAAAGCCACCTAGCATCCGTTGTTGCTGGGATATAGGAGGCTTGGGCCTTCTGGCATCCTTTGTTGCTAGGATACAGAAGGCTTTGGTCATCTGCCATCCTTTGTTGCTAGGATACAGGAGGCTTTGGTCATCTGGCATCCTTTGTTGCTAGGATACAGAAGGCTTTGGTCATCTGCCATCCTTTGTTGCTGGGATATAGGAGGCTTGGGCCTTCTGGCATCCTTTGTTGCTAGGATACAGGAGGTTTTGGCCATCTGGCATCCTTTGTTGCTAGGACACAGGAGGCTTGGGCCATCTGGCATCCTTTGTTGCTTGGATGCAAGCTGCACCTTGCCACCTAACGTCCTTTGTTGCTAGGATGCAAGGGGCTCGAGCCGCCTAACAACATATGTTGCTGGGATACAGAAAGTTTGGGCCACCTAGCATTCTTAATTGCTAGGATACAAGTTGCTCCTTGCCACCTAGCGTCCTTTGTTGCTAGGATGCAGGCGGGTTGAGCTACCTGATGTCTTTTGGTGCCAGGATACTGGACGTTTGGCCTGCCTAGCATCCTTTGTTGCTAGAATACAGGAGGCTTGAGCGCTCTAGCTTTCTTCCTTGCTAGGACACAGGAGGTTTGGACCACCTAGCATCTTTTGTTGCTAGGATGCAGGACCTCAGACACTTTCTCCTACCTGTGCGTCATACATATCACACCCCACATCCCTCTATGAAGTCATGTCACTTGCACTTGCGGTTACACTGTGTATCATTTCTTTGGAGGGAGAAGACTAAGCCGTGCGGAATGTCAGATCCTCGGTCAGGACTTGTTGTGCGCCGACTTTCATTGTCCTGAATGTCAGACTGAGTCAGTTTGTACAGAACGGTTTGCATAGTGGGTGCTGTTCCTTCTCACCTTCTAGGTGTGTTCCTTCAAGGACCAGTACACCAAAAACACACACTCACCTCATAGACTGGAGATGTTTCCTCCAAATAATGCCGTGATTCGGCCATGCTGATACGCACTCAGCTGATTGATGGGTAGTGTGAATTTTTATGTTAGGTCTTCTTTAATGGCTGAGGTTACCTTTCTGACCATGTTTTATGTCACACCCATATTCAGTGAAACATCAGCACCCCCCTACTTACTCGAATCGCGGGGTTCTTGCATGCTTGTGTACTTTTTCGAATTTGGTGTGGCTGTGCTTCACCCACACAGCTGCGCCATTCATTCACAGATCCCTTGGCAGGATCTGTGAATGGACAAACTCCGAATTCCATCAGCCACCACAGCAGAGAGACTTGTAGTGCTCAATAGAATACAAGTGTGGTGACGTCACTTGTAGTCCATTCATGGACGGGAAGAAGAGTCTGCAGCAGCCAAAACAATGCACTCGTGATCTAGTGATCGCAGTTGCAATGCTTTACTGTCCCCAATGCAAAAAATAACAGATACCCATTTTTTAATTTATAAAGACGTGTGCATTTATTATTATTTTCATTTATGATTTTCATTGTTTTATTTTTCATTTTATAATTTTATTATGTTTTATTTTCATTTTATTATTTTTCATTTATTTTATTATTTTTTCATTTTTTTATTATTATTATCATTTTTCTTTTTCATCTTTCATATCATTATTTTTCATTTCGTTTTCATCCCTTATTTTTTCTCAAAAAGCGGACTTTCCCTTTAAAACTGAGCTGAAAAGGAAAA
>NW_017306364.1:1632390-1635372 GCF_000935625.1 Nanorana parkeri
CACTGCAAGGGTTAAATTCAGTTTTTTGGTTAGAATACCAGGAAAAAAGGACTTTTACTTACCTTTTTCCTTCGCTCCCCTGGCAACCGACGCGGATTGTGGGCGGTCCCACGGCGTCCTCTCATGCAATGCTGAACTATTGACCCTGCGTTGTACTGGATGACATCAGAGTGCCCGAGACCGATGGACCACTTTCGGAGAGAGGAGGCTTCCTGAAGGAGGGTGGGGTGGAAGGTGGTTGTATAGTGTGGAGGGAGGGATTAGGCCAGGGGTGGGCAAACTCCAGCTGTGGTGAAACTACAAATCTCGGGGTGCCTCTGTCTTTGGGAGTCATGTCTGTGGCTGTGAGAGTCTTGCAATGCCTCATGGGATTTGTAGTTCCACAATTGCTGGAGGACCAATGAAAGTCCTTATTACTAGTACCAGACACAAAATGAGAATTTAACCCTTGCAGTGCCCTTGCACGGTTCTTCCTTTCCCCCGGAGTTCGGCTTTAAACGCGCCGATTCCATGTGGGATTTGAGATCGGCTTTGCAGAGCAAATGGAGCAGAGAAACCACAAAAACCAGCCGGTAATCGCAAAACAAACTGAGCAGCACGTGGATGTGAGGAGAGCCAGACAGGGAGCGCAGACAGACGCATTCGGCAAATGACAATAGCAGACTTTGTGTATAGCCGGTGCGCGGTCACATGACCCAGGAGCACAAACCGCAGCTTATTCGCCCGTCGCACGACTGTCCCGAGCACTTTTATTAAAAGCTGATGACTTCTTATGTCAGGACACAACCCAGAGAAAAAGGGGCTTAATGAGAGCTAGAGCATCTCCGAGGGCAACATAGAAGAAAATAAACCTATCCAGCACATCGCGGCGCCACATTCACATTTCTTCATGTTTTATTCCTTTAAATAACAGAAAGCTATTGTGCCACTAGCTTCCTTTAGTGTGGTGACAACGCTGCCTCTGCAGCACTGAAGTCTCATGCAGTGTTGTCGGCTAGTCAACATCTCCCCTTGTGGCATACAAAACACCTCCCTTCTCTCTCATAAGGGGGGGGGTGTTTTATAGTCCAGCAGAGACAAATAGGCAGAACACATCCCCTTGTGTTATGATGAGAGAAGGGAGGTGTTTTGTAGTCCAGGTGGGGAGTGTATACTAGAGTTGTTGTTTATAATGAAATCAAAGCTTACTTGAAAAAATCCCTTTTTATATACTGAGTGCTGCCTTCCATCTGCCCATCACTTTCACCAACTTCCTGGACTCCCAGTGTGCTTTGCTTCTCTTTCCCTGCTTCTTGATGTGATGTGATCTCTATTTCTCATGACTACATATCCCATCATACATTGCTTCCAGCAAGCAGTGGTGCATTGCTCAGACATTGAGTTGTAGTTCAGAAGGCAGGAACTGTGAGAGTGGTGACACCAGGAAGTGAAATGGTGTCACTGCATAGAGGAAGTCCATCCTATGGACATCTTCAATGTGTCACTTCTAGGTGGATCTGGATATTAGAAGGGGGCTCGGACATACAGAAATTCAATGTATTTCTAGTTTGTGACCACAGCTCCCCTTTCATTCCCCTCTACAGGATACACAGTAAAGCTTGGCACCGGAGTGCTGCATGAGGATCTGGTCACTGTGCTCTCCGGGGCCCCCCGCTGGCAGCATAAGGGCGCTGTGTACATTTCTGACATCGAGGCGCCGACTATGATACTCAGACAGACCCTGAATGGGGATCAGGTGGGCTCCTACTTCGGCAGTGTTATTGCCTTGGCTGACTTCAACAATGACGGGTGAGTACACAAAGGGTCTGGTGTATGTATGTGGAGATGGGTTGGTTTGATGTGCATGGTGACATCATCTCTGGGTCTTTGTGCTTCTCTATACAATGCTGGCAGGTCATGGCTGGTGGGAGGGGCCAGCAGGGGGCTGTCCATATTTTTCTGAAAACAACACAGCCCCCTGTTTCAGTAGTCCTCTCAAGAGCCTGATGCAAGCAGTGGGTTGGCTATTGGGATGAGTAAAATGCGTTGATGGGTGGATATCAGTCTGGAGTAGTGGGCAGGATGTATTTGCATGCAGATCACTCTAGGTAACACCCCCATGTGATGCTGAGCCTCCATGATTGAGAGAAGTGATATCCAATGAATGAAAGGGGCAGCTCAGGGACAGTCAGGCTGGGGATGAAAAGGCTAGATTCTGACAATGTTTTAAAGCCTTCCTGTCGTGGTGACAGCCATGCCCCTTATTCCTTGCATGGGTGTCACAGAGACAGGAAGTGAAGGGAGATCTCCCCAATGAAGTCACAGAGAGAAGTGGAAAACCAAAAAGTTAACTCCTTCCTACTTTCTAAACCACTGACCTGGAACAAGCAAAGATAGTAAAGTCCCGAATAATCGTTCCCGGTCTCAGAAAGTATCCAAGCCATAGCATTTTCAGGAAGAGATCTCCGCAATGCCAGCCTATGTATTTTCAGTACTAGGCTGGACTCCAGCAAGATAAGAAAGCCAGCTCTGTAATCAGAAATACATCATTAAATGTCGTTTTTTTTTAATGTAAGTAGCTGAATTTCACCTGATATCAGCCTCTTGCAGTCCCTGTACAGCAGGGCTGAAGTGTGAAAGAAAGAAGCAGCACAATGAGCCAATCAGTGCCTGCTCTGACATGAAGCGTGCTGATAGGAAAAGAGAGCAGAGTGACTGGGAGATGAGCTCATCACTGTGCTGCTGCTGCTTCTTTCACTGTCCAATCACAGGCTGAGGGCGGGTCCAGGACAATCTGATCTCAGAGGAAGTGGGTTGAGCAATATTGACAATCAGACTGAGGACATCTAGTGGTAGAAAATAGTACTGCAGGGAAATCTCTGCATTGAAAGTGAATATTGCAGCAAAAGCTGACATTTTGTTATTTTCTCTTTTCGTTCATTTTAGATTGTATGGGTGGAGTTCTGCTGTAAACCCTCCCTTGGACCCAGCCGATTACTATAT
>NW_017306364.1:1635679-1681608 GCF_000935625.1 Nanorana parkeri
TATATATATATATATACATACATTTTTTTTAATTATTATGACAATGTTTCAATAAAAAATAAACCCATACAGATACAGGAGCTGAAGCTTGTAGAAGAGATGTACAGTATGTCAGTGACGCGTGATATGCTTTTTGGCTCTGATATATAATACATTAATAATTATAGTTCATCATATCCTCTTTATTCACAGCTGGCAGGAGATAGTGGTCGGCGCTCCATATTATTTTGACCGGAAGGAGGATGTGGGTGGCGCCGTGTACATTTATAACAATGAGGTTGGCAGTTTCACCGATAAGCCCTCTATGGTGTTGTATGGCCCGGCGGCATCTGGCTTTGGTTTTGCCGTGGCAAACATTGGAGACATTAACCAAGACGGATTCACGGGTAAAGACACACTTCATATATAAAGAAGTATGGATTCATGGGAGTATGGGAGGGTAGATTTAGAGGACTTGCTGTATAATACAGAGCAGTAGTAGATTTGATTTATTAGACAGAATACTTATACCAGGGGGGGCAACCTCGGCACTCCAGCTGTGGTGAGAATACTAATCCCATCATGCCGATGCTTCTGGGAGTCATTTCTGGGGCTGTCAGTCTTGCAGTGCCTCATGGGACTGGTGGTTCCACAACAACTGGAGTGCCGAGGTTGCCTACCCCTGACTTATAAAATCGAATACAGGAAGAGTTACAGAGAGGTTATTGCTAGGAATAGAAGATTTTGAAAGTAGTTCTCCCAATTAAACTAAATGTGGACTCCCATACCAGTGCCCATTTTTTACATTTTCTTGACAGTTCAACCATTCGTGTAATGCTCCTCAGAGAGCCCAGTTATATTTAAGGGTAGACCTTTTTAGTTGCTCACTCGTGTTACTAAACTCACTCACTCTGAAGACGGAACAGGAAATAAGAGAAAATCACTACAAAGTGAATGGAATTTCCATCTTAGAGAGTTGTCACAGAAACAGGTGTTCCCATTGGAGGAATTATCCCTCACATCTTGCTCTGGTGACAACTCTGAATGTTTGGGTTTCCTCTGACTTTTTGACTCGGTAACAACGGTCATCAGATGAATCTCCGGAACAATAAAACCCTTCCCCAAAATAACAGTCTTTATATATCCTTTGACTAGGCCATGAAATGTTATATTGTAGATATGTCATGTGACATTCTATAGCAGTTCTAAGGAAGTGCCATGAGGTAATACAGGATTGGCAGCACAAAGTCCACGTTGTAGAAGGGAAGTAGAGTTCATAGCACATACTCACAGCTTGGATTCCACAAATCCTTCTATGGAACCGCATGACTTATGTTGGGTGTTGGCCAACCTCACAAATCACATGAAGGGAGTCTTCATCCAAAACGGGGCTCTCATCATTCATTGTTGTGTTGCAGATCTGGCCGTGGGCGCTCCGTTTGAAGAAATGGGCAAAGTGTACATCTACCACAGCAAGTCCAGCGGGTTGCAGTCCAAACCAAGTCAGGTAAAGACCCCCCTCGTTCACCTCTGACCATACACAGTCAGAAGTGACTCTTCATCTGCTCTGGGAGCTGGTGGTAGAGTCTGCAGCAAACTTGTCTTCTCATGGGGTTGGCCAAACCTGAATAATGTGGGTGCTGAATGCCCGTATAGGAGTGGTCATATAAGAGTTGAATAACGTACTTCATATGTTCACATCTTCCATCCCATTTCTGAGAGTAGCCCTTGGAGCTCTTGGCCTTCAAATGTTTGGCCAACCCATACAATGACTGGAAGCATAGAAGAACTGAACCATGGTTTACCTGTGTGCGGTCATCGTTCTTACCACTGAAATACCACTATGTTTCTATTTGGGTTTTTTTACCACTTGTAGATTATTGAAGGTTCTCAGGTTGGTGGGATACCAACATTCGGATACTCCATCAGTGGTGGTCTTGATGTGGATGACAACTCCTACCCAGACCTGCTTGTGGGGAGCTTGGCGGACCAAATTGCTCTGCTGAGGTAAGTAGATAGTATCTCAATGGCTAACTGATTGAATTAGAGTAAACTTAATGGATTACGATGATCTTACTGAAAGAGTTCCACAACTTTAATGCTCTAACAGTAAATGGTTCCCTATGCAATGTGAGAATAAACCTCTTGTCCTCCGGTCCAGGTGGTGTCCTCTATTCTTTTTTTAGGGACCTTAGAGTAAACCGTTTGTTACCAGTGGTACTGTCCCCATTCACCAATTTGTACATTGAGAGCATATCACCTCTTCAACACCTCTTTGCCAGAGCGTAGCACAACAATATTAACCTTGACCTTCTGGCCAGTAATCCACCAAACACAGGAATAATGAGTGGAGGGCCCCAGGTCCATGCCATGGCACAAGGGAAGCTTAATCCCTATCCAGCCACACAGGGCCCAGAGAGAGTACTCGGCTACACCAACCAAAATGTGTATTATTTAAGTTTTAAATAAGTTAAAATCTCACGTAGAATCTGCGCTGCTTCATCCAGCACCAGCATAAACCTGCACAGTCCTCACACTAATGTGTTCTTCTAAGAGTGATCGAGTGACGGTATGTGTTTGCTCACTTCCCGATCTATAGAGCTGATGTGTGAGTTTCACACGTCGGCTCGAACTATGAGGCTGAGTGATTTTCACTCACCTCGTAGTTCTCCTTTAAGCAAACCGGGGCTTTGCCCATTCATCAACCGGTTTTCAATGATCCCCCTCCCTTGGTAGCAGCATATACCTTCACTCCCCCGCTGCTCTGTTCAGTGGTAAGATCCGATAGTAATACCTGTACTTCTGGGTATGAAGGAGCATGTGACTCACTCCATGCGACAGTGCTGGGCCAATCACTCCAAAGACTCATAGCTAGCACAGGGCCTTCCTTTCACTCCCAATGGCTAAACAAAGCAGCAGCAGAGTGAAATCAAGGTGCCTATGATCTGCTTCAAAGGGTGCCATTGAAGTGAACATATTCCATTGGCATGTATAGATAAAGCTCAAGCTTGTATAGCATATTAATCATTAGATGTGGTGGCTGCATTAGTTTTCATTTTCAGCAAGTAGAGATTTCCTGTTGATCCTGCCAGAAATTTTGTGTCCTTGTCACTTCCTGTGACATTAGCTGAACGCATAAAACAATCTAATTTTCCTTCTGTAAACTGCTGACCTCCCCCCTATCCCATGTGATGGAGATGAGCAAAGGCAGACATGTTTGTAGTCCAGCCTGTGTGACCGCCATGGCTCCCTCCATAGATACCATGGAGAAGTGAGTGTAGCCACCCAGGGACAGGGCAGCATCACCAGGTGCAAAAAAACGATCCAGTATGTTAAGATTCTTGGTTTTGGATTTAGATACGTTTTAAGGAAACCCAATGAAAATTTTCTCTGTATGAACTTGTGTTTTTTTTTTCCAACCTAACTAGGTAACTATTATTTTGGAGATGTACAAATTTCATTCATTTTCTTTTTTTTTGGCTTACAGATCTCGTCCCGTTATCAATATCTCCAAGGAGTTCTCTGTGACGCCAACTCTTGTGGATCCCAATAAATGTACCCAAACTTCCTGGTAAGAGTTATCTCTATTGTCTCTCTCCCTGGTGCCCAACCTGCGGCCCTTTGATGCTTGACCTTGCAGGCCATGGAGCATGCATTTTGTAAATGGGCTGTAATAGCAGTGATCTCTAGCAGTCTCTGTGTGTCTCCTACAGCCAATCGCTAACCATACCTTAAAGCATGTGCATAGTCTCTGACTGTTTTCTCTAGCAGCTCTGAATCCTCTCATAGTGTTCTGTGTTATTACATACACTGAATATTATAATTATTGCATGCAGCCTTTGCGGTCCTTGGGGGTACAGTTGAGGCCCCCTATATCTCATATGTTTACAACCACTGGTCTATATTCATTATCCCGATCTCTTCTTTCATCCCTGTTCCACCTCCACTGCTAATTCTGTGTTTACTCTCTTCCCCTGACACATTAGCCACACTGTCACTTAAAGAACTCTGGGAAATCAAAACCTTACCTTTGCAGTGGGTAGGGATGCACCGATACTAGTATTGGTGCCGATACTGAGTATTTGAGCGAGTACTCGTACTTGCCCAAAAGCTCCGATGCCTATCCTGATACCGGAGCTTCCAGTATCAGGAAGCCGGGCGCCGAGTCATTACACGCCGCCCAGCTTCCTGATTGGCCAGGAAACCGGCTTTATCCTCCCTCATCACCAAGGAGCATGGAGCTGGCTTCCCGGCCAATCAGGAATATGGAGGGCGAGTAATGACTTGCATGGAGCCAAGAAGCCGGCTCCATGCTCCCCCGTCACCGACCAGCTTCCTGACTGGTTGGGAAGCTGGCCAATCAGGAAGCCAGGGGCAAGTCATTACCCGCCCCCTGGCATCCTGATTCACCAGACAGCCAGCTACATGTTTCCTCGTCACCTGGTGGGACTTCCGGTATTGGTATTCGGTATCGGCGAGTACCGAAAAAACGGTATTGGTGCATCCTTAGCAGTGGGCATACCCCAACACTGCAAGAGTTAAGTGCTCATTTTGTCTGGGGAACCTAAATAAAGCAGATATATGACCTGATACTCAGTCCCACTAGGCTGCTAGATCGCTCCCCACAGCCTCTTCATCCCCTGGGCTCCGGTGGTCTAAGGATGGCTGATGTCCTCACCCAGTTCCATTGACCTACGCCATCCTTGCCGTAGCCTTGCATGCTCGGATATGATATCACTGGGCCGCCATCCTTGCATGCTTGGATATGATATCACTGAGCCGCCTTCCTTGCCGTAGCCTTGCATGCTCGGATATGATATCACTGGGCCGCCTTCCTTGCCGTAGCCTTGCATGCTCGGATATGATATCACTGGGCCGCCATCCTTGCATGCTTGGATATGATATCACTGAGCCGCCTTCCTTGCCGTAGCCTTGCATGCTCGGATATGATATCACTGGGCCGCCATCCTTGCATGCTTGGATATGATATCACTGAGCCGCCTTCCTTGCCGTAGCCTTGCATGCTCGGATATGATATGTTATCTGTGTTTTACTTAACAAATGAATGTTCTCCTCCATACAGCATGGATGTCCGCTTCTGCTTCTCATACATCCTGAGTACCGGAAACGCCAAATACAAGAAAAATATTAGTAAGTACGAGTCTTGTGGGCCCCTCTGACATGTAGAATTGTTTTTGATAACGTTGGTTGCCTACTTAAAGGTGGGAATGCTAAGACTGAGTTTGGTTTGGATGGATTTAGTTGATAGACAGAGTTGAGTTGGGTGCGTGGAGACCTTAAAGAGTAGGGAAAGCCTATACAATAGGCTTTTTTTCTGCTGTTTGTGTCCTACCGGCGTCATTTTCCTTTACTTCCTGTCTCGGAGACGCAACAGAAAGCGAGACAAAATCTCTATAGACCCCCAATGACCTCCATTGGGGTCTAAGAAATTCTGTAAAAGGTGATTATACAGTTTTGGCAGGATTGCATCTAGTTGGATCACCTCCAGCTTCCTATATATGTCATGGAGGTAACGGGTTAGGTTTCTGCACTTGAGATCCCAGAACCAAATACTTGCAACAGCCACTCTAAAACAGGGTAGGCAACTCCAGCCTTTGTGGAACTACAAGTCTCATGAGGCATTGCAAGACTGACAGTTACAGGCATGACTCCCAGAGGCATGTTGGGATTTGCAGTTAAAGCACAGCTGGAGGGCTGGAGTTGCCTACCTCTGGTCTTGGATATTAATGTGCTTTGGAAGCTGAAATGTGATTGGTGCAGGACGCAGAGACAGAGGATATCGCCTTGCACAAGCTTAACATTCCTCGTGCTCTCTTACTGGCCCTGTGAGGTGGTCTGTGTGCGCTGTGGATTGAGGACAACTCATAAAGAGGTAAACCGAGTAACCCTTTTACTGCTGGAATGCATTCGTAGGTCACTGACTGGTTTTATTTCTTTTTTATATCTGCTCTTTTAATATAAAAATTAAGAAACTCATCATTTTTCCCAATCCCACAGCCCTCCAATACACTGTGGATGCTGATTTTGACAGGCGACCTACCCGAGTGAAGTTTGTGGGGGCCCCTGGAGCTGTATACAAGGGCTTCTTCTCAATGCCAGAGACTAAGTGCCAGAATCTCCAGCTCCACTTACTGGTGAGTAAGGCTCTGTCCTCGCTGTGCATCGACATAAGAAGCAAACATACGGGATCATTATTGATAAGGTTTCATTATTAAGGAACCTCTACTTAGATGATGACATAAAGTTTTGTTAAAGTGGACCTTGTATGGAATGTAGGATCCGCTTTTAAAATGCCCCCCCTCTCTCTCTTGATAAAAGCCATCAAAAAAGGATAATATAGTCCCCTTTCCTTCGGCTTATGTGGTGCAGGGGGTGACATCATCCTCCTGCTGGATGAAGATCCCAAGGAATGGTGAGCACCCCAGATCTTGGGAGGAGATGCTGAAACACGGTCTTCTCAACACGATATGGAGTACGCTACACTCTCCAGATTTTGCCGGAAGTAGGATGACGTCACCTCGCCTAGGAGCTCTGGACAGAAGCTGGAGGAAAGGGAGGGGGGGTTATCAGTGAAAGAGCAGACTGTGCAGTAGGTGCAACACTTCTCTAGGCAAGATACTCAATGTGTGAGGTCAATGAGGGTCTACCTCCTGTATTGGTGCCTCCACTACCAAGACTGAACTGGATCTGAGAGTGTTGCCAGAGTCTACAGAGCGTGACTGCTCATCTTTTAGATATACTATGTGTGTGAAGACATGTGGCATGACTGGAGTCACCAGACAATGGACAGGAAGAGATAACCATTACCAATAGGACAGGGGCTATATAGACCACTCAATCCGCATGGTATATCTTGCTCCTTTGATATCAATAATGTCAGATAAGAGCTTCCCAAGAACTTCACAAGCACTCATGAGTGTTGAATGGCAAGTTGTTCAGTGGTCATTGCCCATAAATCATTGGTAGGGTAGACTAGGGCTGGACAAATCCCAGGAGACAGGTAGCCAATGCTTCTTAGAAATTCCTAACCTTTTATGGTTCTCTTTAGTTCTTGTCAATGGAGCTGGCCCCTAAATAATGCTGCTGGCTCCCAGATTGGACAGACTGGCTCCTGATTTCCATATTAATATGTCCACCCCTTGGCATAGACAAAACTGAAGCAGCTCCAGGTTTTTAATAGATCAGAATTAGCAGAAGCAGATAACTGTGAGCCCATTGTTCTTCTCTAGGAAGCTTCCTGTGTAGGCCTAATATTCTGTCCATTAGTCTGATTGAGGAGATGTTAATAACAAATATATACTTTATGTGCACATCATGTTAGGGGGGTTAGCAAAAATGAAGTGCAAATGACTTTCTTTTTGAAGGTGCCATTAAGCTTAAAATCCTTAAAGAGAACCTGTGCCTGAAATTGAAGTTAGATAGACATGGTACTAACAACCTCTGTCATCCTGTTATAGCACTTGTGCAGTGTGTCATAATGTGAGGGTGGCGTAAGAGAAGATCCAGTGCTCAGAGCTGGTCAGGCACACACCCTTCCCCTTCTGTGCAATACAAGGCCAGATGAGGACACTTGTGTTGAGGGGTGTGGCTGTTACTCGGCTCTGCCAGCACAGAGCACTGCAGTGTAAGAGCAGGACGCAGCAATACAGAGAAACCTGTATTTTAAAAAAATAATAATTTTAGCAATTATGACACGCAGGATCATAAAGAGATAACAAGGGGGGACGGGACGACCTCAGTGTCTTTTTCAGAGAACTTCAGAAAAGGAAGACAAATGCAGAGGAAGACGATTGTAGAGTAGATACTGTTATTTATGGCGTATTACTGACGTACCGAACATTTATCTGATAACCACAATCAGATTATATTTGTCTGCGGCTTCCCACGTCAATACATTCTCACCCTATTTCACTATTATAGGGATGCACCCATACCGGTTTTTCAGTATCGAGTACCGATATTTTTTCTTTGGTACTTGCCGATACCGAGTACCAATTACGGTGCCGTGTGCCCCGATTATTAGGAAGTCGGGTGGCGGATCATGACCGGCGGCCCGGCTTCCTGATTACCTGGGAAGCCATGGAAAGAACACCAGCTTCACTTGCCGAGGCTGCCTGGCTTTCTGACCAATCTGGAAGCCAGGCGGCAAGTCATGAGCCGCCTCCCAGGTTTCTGATTGGCTAGGAAGCCGACTTCACTTGTTGCTAAGCAGCCTGACTTCCTGACCAATCAGGAAGCTGGGTGGCGGGTCATGACGTGCTATCCGGCTTCCTGCTGGTTAAGAAGCCAGGCTGCCTACCAACAAGTGAAGCCGGCTTCCTAGCCAAACCGGTCAGCCAGGATGCGGGTCATAATTTACCGTGTGGCTTCCTGATTGGAAAGGAAGTCAGCTCCATGCTCCCTCAGCACTGCCGGTCAGAGGAAGATCTCCCTCTCAACGGAAGTTCTGGTATCAGGGAAGGTATCGGAGTATTTGGGCGATGGGGTATGAGTACTCACCCAAATACTCGGTATCGGCACTGATACCAATACTAGTATCCGTATCGGTGCAACCCTAATTTTTTATCTTATTGTTTGTTATAATATATATTCTTTCTTTCTTGTGCTTGATCTGCACACTTATCAGCATGAATCAGGTTGTGGTTTTGGTCATTTTTAGCACAGTTTGTCTAAGCTTGTTGAATACACTGCACTTGTTACAGGAGCGTGACATAGAATAGACAGTTGTTACAGTATAACACAGATCATTAAGAGCTATGCACAAAGGACCATGTGTACACAGGAAACCACAATATTAAGGGAACATTCCGAGCTGCAGCAACATTCATCTGTTTGTACTTGCTCTGTGTGCAATCTGTAGATAACACGCTCCAGCCTCTGTCTGTAATTATCTGCATTTGTTTTCTCTATATTGCAGGATAATATCCTTAATAAGCTTCATCCTATCCACATCTCGCTGAAATATTCAATTCTGGACCGGGAGCTGAAGCCCCGCCCTAATGTTGCCTCATTGGACAACTTCCCCGTGCTCAACGAAGATCAGAGTACGGAGCAAATTGTAGAGGTAAATAACGCAACCTAAATTCCAGCCAATTATGGATGGAGCAAGGAACGGTTAGATCCTTTGTCAGTTTATTTTCTGTTATAGTCTATGTCCAGTTGGGGAGATTTCCCTGCCAGGACTTGTGTGGGTGTCACATGGACAGGAAGTTATGCAAAATCTCTCCAGTGGGGTCTCGGACATTTACCTGCTCTTTACTCTATCAAAAAAAATGGCTGGAGTTCTAATAATGGGCTGATAGGATTGTGAGGGAGTTTCCAACATGGTGGTCCCAGATGTTAGTCTGTGTTGTAAGTGAACTTGTCAGGACTTCTGAACACATACATGTCAGCTGGAATCATTCTTTTTATAGCTGGGAGCAAGTTGCCATGGGTTCCATGTAGGGATGCACCGAAACCGTTTTTTTGGTATAGAGTACGAGTACTGATACTTTGCTTTCGGTACTCGCCAACACTAAGGATTAATACTTGTGCTACCGCTGGCATGGAGCAGGCTTCCCAGGCAATCAGGAAGCCGGGCGGTGGGTAATGACATACCGCCCGGCTTCCTGATTGCCCGGGAAGCTGGCTCCATGTTGTTTGGCCGGCTTGATTGTGATTGGCCGGGAAACCGGCTTCCCAGCCAATCGGCATCGTGCCAGCTTCCCGGCTAATCAGGGTCAATACTCGCCGCCCAGCGTTGGGTAATGACATAACGGTGGGTAATGACCTGCCTCGCGGCATCCTGATTGGCCAGGAAGCCGGTTCGATGCTAATTGGCCGCAAAGCTGGCTTCCCGGCCAATCACCAAGTAGCCAGCTGTTTGGTGAGCCAATCAGGATCATTACTTGCTGCCCAGTGGTGGGTAATGACATACTGCTGGGTAACATACCGCAGGTTTATTACTTGCCGCTCAGCTTCCTGATCGCACAGAAAGCTGGCTCCATGTTGCCCTACCGCACTCTTCCAGTATCGGGGATGGTATCGGAGTATTTGGGGGGTGATGGGGTATGAGTACTCGCCCAAATACTCAGTATCGGCAACGATATCAATACTAGTATAAGTATCGGTGCATCCCTAGTTCCATGCACAACCTTTCCTCATCGATTGTTGCCATATGTTTCATGGGTGTGTTCCTTTTATTGATGCCGGTTGAATTCTGCAGTCATCATCCCTTTGCCTTTTGGTTGCTGGGCTCCACATGCATGGGAACTGGTCATGTGACAGATCCATTTATGACCACCCTGTTGGTTGGTAGCCGTCAAAGATAGCACACAATTTTCACACACTGATTATTCTCTTTCTTATGACAGCTGTCAGCCACTAGAGGGTGCATTAGTGTTTAAACCAGTAGTTGTCAATTTAGGGGGCTCTCAACTGCAGCCCCTGACATGGTCATAAGGGCCGCACATAATGTACCACTAGAGAGGGTATCAAAGACTATAGAAATACTGACAATGTAATGACAGTCAAAGACTGTGGGCATGATGGACTGTGGACATGCTACAGGTAGGGTCGGAGACTGGAGACATGCTGTAGAAGACTTGAGATGTGTTTATATAAAGCTAGAGGAGCTCACCAAAGTTACCTCTACAAATCTATGTTCCTACTCCCTCACATTCTGAGAAACACTACGAGCAAAAACAAAACCGGTCAATATCATTTTATCCTGAGCTGGTTTATGGTTGGCCCATCAGTAGATGGCAGTAGGATGTATTTATAATGACCTCTAGTGGATGTTTCTGTTAATGTGTAATTATCATTGTGAACTATCTATGTGAAATATGAAGTTGTGTTTTCTCAATCACTGTATAAGTGAAAATATGTGAACACCTGACCATCACACCTCCTCTATATGGGCAGAAATATGTGGACACACCTCCTCTATATGGGCACAAATATGTGGACACACCTCCTCTATATGGGCACAAATATGTGGACACACCTCCTCTATATGGGCAAAAAAAAGTGTGGACATCTGACCATAAAACCTCCTCTATATGGGCACAAATATGTGGACATCTGACCATAACCCCTCTATATGGGCACAAATATGTGGACACCTGACCATAACACCTCCTCTATATGGGCAAAAAAAAGTGTGGACATCTGACCATAAAACCTCCTCTATATGGGCACAAATATGTGGACATCTGACCATAACCCCTCTATATGGGCACAAATATGTGGACACCTGACCATAACACCTCCTCTATATAGGCACAAATATGTGGACACCCGTCCAAATGATTTTTAGGTGTTTTTAGTGAAGGGTACTGGTAATTGTATAGCATACAAAAATCTTTTATCCAACTGTGCACTTCCAACCAACACTTTAGGAAAGGCCATTTTCCACCATGACTACACAAAGCTGGCTCCATATAGACATGGTATGATGAGTCTGGTGAGGAGAAACTCAAGTGTCCTGCACAGAGCCCTGACCTTACTCCTTCTGAACATCTGAAGGTCGAATTGGAATGCCAAATGCAGGCCAGGTCTTCTAATGTAACATCGGTACCTGAGCTCATAAATGCTCTTCCTCTATCATCCATTGAGGGACACCTCTCTGGATAATTCAAGATGTCTCGAATTGTCCAGAGCTGTGTCCCTCAATGGACTCCAAGAAAAGGATTTTACGGGGGCACAAATTTCCAGACACACATCCAAAATTGTGGAGAGCCATCTTTGGAGAGTGAAGGATGTTATAACCACAAAGATGGAACCAAATGCTTATTGTTGCCCCTAGTTTTGGAATGGGATGTCCAATAAGCTCATATAAGTGTGATGGTCAGGGGTCCACAAACCTAGTGTATGTTTTTGTTAGGAAATGTAATGGATGTGACTGACCCTAAAGGAACCATACAATATGTGTGTTTATATTATATGATATATTCTTGTTGTAGGTTGACTTTCAGAAGGAGTGTGGAGCAGATAATGTGTGTCGGAGTAACTTACAGATGGAGTACGAATTTGTGGGAGAAAACAACGAGACCCTTTCAAGGTGTGAATACTGAATGATCTAGGTTGGACAAAGCAAAATGAAAAATGTTATACATGCTGCAGTCTCTAGCATTACCACAGCAGTTACATCAGAGTCCCCCTCTAACATAGTTTTATTGTCTGCTGACCCTGCCAGTAGATTATTTTTCCACTTCCTTTAACAGGCCAAGCTGTCCAGCAAAAGTGTCAGTAAACTAGGGACAAGCCATATGGCACTGACAGGGGTGCTTACAACAGTCACCTTTTAATCACATGGCTTATTAAACAGCCTTTGTTTTCCGTTTGTGTCCCCAGTCTAAGAGAAAGAGGTGGGCGGTATCAAAACTGCAGGGGACAATAACGCATGAGTCTCTGGCATGTAATTCACCTTCTATTTTATTACAACTGCATCAGCTCAATGCAATATATTTACCAAAGTGCTAATTGTGGCATTGCTGTATTGTTTGAAGACATAGGGGGTCTATTTATAAACATCTCTGTGCGAATATATGCCAAAACAAATGTTATTTAGTTATTTTCATTTCAAGTGCAATGAATTTTTGAATGCTTTCATGTAATTTCACATTATGGCAACTAGATGGGGATAAAGTAGCACAGGAAATAAGTATTTTCTTTACTCCTCATTGCCATCTAGTGGCCATAATATGATATTACATGAAAACATGAGAAATGTAATGCTCCTCAGCGCCATCTAGTGGCCATAATACGATATTACATGAAAACATGAGAAATGTAATGCTCCTCAGCACCATCTAGTGGCCATAATACGATATTACATGAAAACATGAGAAATGTAATGCTCCTCAGCACCATCTAGTGGCCATAATATATAGGGCTGCAACAACTAATCGACATAATCGATTATAATCGATTATTGAAAAAGTTGTCAACTTTTTCAATCATCGATTAATCGGCTTCTGGTTAGTTGGCCCTGTTCACTGCTCCACACAAGCTGCGCGCCGAATTACATGAAAGCATGAGAAATGTAATGCTCCTCAGCACTATCTAGTGGCCATAATACGATATTACATGTAAACATGAGAAATGTAATGCTCCTCAGCACCATCTAGTGGCCATAATACGATATTACATGAAAACATGAGAAATGTAATGCTCCTCAGCACCATCTAGTGGCCATACTGCGTTATTACATAAAACATGTTGAAAATTCATTGCCTTGTAAAGAAACTGCTAAAAAAACTTTGTGTAGGCATTTATCTGCACATATATCTGCAGGTTGAAGTGTCCTGCATAGAGTTTATGAATGGACCCCACAGTCATATCAGATAGCATTTTTCTTTACATCTCCATATGTCATGCCCTCAGGGTAAATGGGAGCCAGATCCTCCATTTTGACCCCGACGTGAAGAAGCTGCTCCTGCGTGTAATTGTAACAAATGCTCAGAGCCCCACGTCTCCAGCAGATGACGCTCATGAGGCCATGTTGAATATAACCTTTCCAGCTGAGCTGGCCTTTGTTACCACATCAGTAAGTAACTCTCTCTGTAAGTCTTTACTTCCGGCTACACAGCTGAGCACAATAATTAAAATTCAGTAACCAATTACATTTGAGTTCACACTAGAGACATCTGTTCTTATTAAGCTTACCTGGCAGATAGTCATTGCTCTTCAAACTATCTTACTGAGAAAACTTTATTGAGTTTAAAATGTTTGCAAGGCGAACAGCTCTGCAAACAAGATTCACAGCACACTGTGGCCACTAGATGGAGCTATGTAGCATAGGGATTTCCTGTGCTCCTCAGCTCCATCTAGTGGCCACATTGTGTTGAGAATCTTAAATAGACCACTATGAGGCTAGAGATCATTAACCAGTTGACATCTGCGGTGTTAAACCCCCTTCCCATCCAGGCCATTTTTCAGTATTCAGCGCTGCGGTACTTTAAGGTTAAACAGTCCCAGAAGTGTTTCAGTGTCGCAAAAAAAAAACTTTGCTCATGATCAAATTTTTATACTTGCTCAATATCACTTACTACATCAGACTGTCATGATGGCCAACCGATGCATGGTCACACACTCCTACATTCGACCAAGATTCAGGACATGAACCCAGTCTGTAATCTGTAGATTAATGTGCCCCTGCACATTACCCAGTGCTGAGGGTATGATAATCTCTGTCCCCCTTTGACAGGTAGCAGCCGGCACAGAGCAGAACTGCTTGATGTCAGACCGGACTATCACTCCAAGCTCCGGTCCCCACTAATGATCGGGAACCAATCAAAACCCATCCTAGGTGGTGATGGCCGGTTTTCAACCATTAGAAAAACTTGTTGAGATTTTCCAATTTGATGGTCCAGCGCTACAGTCAACAGGCATTTGTCTTCCCACCCATTGCTCTCACCATGACTTCTGCCTTTCTATGGGTATCCTATTTCATAGCAACCAATCAGATTCCAGGGGTCTGGAAGGTCTACACTATTTCATTTCTCATTGGGTGTTGTGGGTCACAGCACTTTGGTCTTTGCGCTCCCATGCCTCACACGACCAGTCAGAGCTTCATTGTTTTTCTCTGATTTTGCAGGGTCGATCTTGTAACTATGTCGGATCCCTCCTGTGTAGTCTCGGGAACCCATTTAGGAGAAACCAGCGGGTGAGTAGTGCTCTGTCTGTATCATCTTCCAGCAATCCATCATAGGGGGATAGTAAAGTGTATTTTCTGTGAGCGTGTTATTACAAGCTGACTTCCGCCATCAATTTTCTAACCACTGTGATATTTTGACTGACTCGGTCATCCAACACTTTACCCAAATGAATTTAGTATGATTTTATTGAGACCGATAGGTTTATAAAGAGTTTGCAGAGCCATTCGCCCTGTGAATCTCTGTGAACATTCCTGCTGTGCGAATAAAGGTAAACATGAACATTCTTAGTATTAGGGTGCACCGATACTAGTATCCGTATCGGTGCCGATTCTGAGTATTTGGGCGGTACACTTACTTTTTTTTTTGTTGCTATGGTCGATCGATCGTTGATTTGACCAATGTCCTCCAATGTAGGAGTTATACCTGTTTCTGCTTTTCTAAAGTGCTCTCTTTGTCCTGATTAGGGATGCACCGATACCAGTTTTTCGGGATCAAGTACGAGTACCGATAATTTCAGTACTGGCCGATACCGAGTACCGATACCGGGGCCATGTGCCCCGATTATTAGGCTTTCTGTTGCTTCAGAAAGCCGGTGTTCTATTGAAATAAAACTGGCTTCACTTGCCAAGGTTTCCTGGTGTGTCATGACGTGCCACCCAGTAGAAAGGTATCATGGCACACTCACAAACCAGCATGTAAAACAGCTTGTCTCACCACTAAGGTTAATAACAGAGGTTTGGATACAAGTCTTATGCAGAGGATGTAAAAAGCCTCACAGCCGCGCCAAGGCACCTCTTATAGTGCGGTCCTAACTCTAAACTATGAGAGTCTCCATCTTGGAGCACATGGGGGCAGAAGATTTCAAATTGGGTGCAGGTTTGTCAGGAGGAAGCCCAGCCTCCTTAAAGGCATGTTTTGCATGATGTGCCACCCGGCTTCCTGATTTGTTGGTAAGCCAGGCTGCCTGCCAACAAGTGAAGTCGGCTTCCTAGCCAATCAGGAAGCCGGGAGGCGGGTCATTACATGCCGCCCGGCTTTCTAATTGGTTAGGAAGCCAGACTGCCTTGCAACAAGTGAAGTCGGCTTCCTATCAAATCAGGAAGCCGGGCAGTGGGTCATGACCCACCGCCCGGCTTCCTGATTGGAAAGGAAGCCGGCTTCATGCTCCGTCGGCACTGCTGGTCAGAGGGAGACCTCCCTCTGACTGGAAGTTCCGGTATCGGAGCATTTGGACGATGCATGTAGTTTCACCACAGCTGGAGGGCCACAGTTTGGTTACTCCTGCAATAGGCTCTGGACAGATGGCACCACAGCAAGAGAACCTGCACATATATGGGGCAGCACCTCTTTGGTGTCAGTAAAGTACTGCACACAAGGGCTTTCAGGGTTCAATATGAGCCGCAGCTTATCGGTGATGATCTAAAACTTTTTTTCTTTTAATGGTAGGTGGAGATCAATATCACTTTCGAAACAACTAGAATTACCTTAAGGACAAGAGAAGTGACAACTCAACTCCAGCTGTCCACGTAAGTTCATATGGGGGAACCTAACCCAAACTAAGACAAGCGTATATCCTTAAATTGCAAAAAAAAAAGAAAAAGGCATCTAAAGAGGAACGCCAGCCGTCGGGGCTCCAGAAGGGTGACAACCTCATTCAGGCATCTCGGTCAGGTTTATACATTGCTGGTAGGGATGCACTGATACCGTTTTTTCGGTACGAGAACCGATATTTATATTTCAGTACTCGCTGGTACTGAGTACGAAAATCGGTACTTCCGCTAGCATGGAGCCGGCTTCCCTGGCAATTTTGATGGGCTTGAATCTTTTTGGCTGGCTCAATGCTGATTGGCTTCCCCGCCAATCAGCATTGAGCCGGCTGTTTGGCAGGCTTGATGCTGATTGACCAGGAAGCCGGCTTCCCAGCCAATCAACATGGAGCCGGCTTCCCGGCCATTTAGGATCTAGCAAGGCCAAACAGCATGGGGCCAGCTTCCTGGACAATCAGGAAGCCGAGCGGCAAGTTATTATCCGTCGCCCAGCTTCCTGATTGGCCAGGAAGCCGGCTCCGTGTTCCCATGCTGCACTGCCGGTCAGATGAAATCTCCCTCTGACTGGCAGTTCTGGTATCGGAGGTAAGTATCAGAGCATTTGGCCGAGAACGAGTACTCAGCCTAATACTCGGTATCGGCAACAATACCGATACTAGTATCTGTATTGGTGCATCCCTAATTGCTGGCCTTAAATTTTATATATAGCCAAGTATTTTAGCAAAGATTTGAAGCCCTTGTCTGTTCAATTTGTATTTGCGGTTTCCCATTGGGGAGATTTTGCTTCACTTCCTGTCTGACCACGATTGACTCGAGCAGTTGGTGACCATATCAAGTGTACAAGATCCCAAAGGTCCTGTTCACACCCATTGGCACACTGAACCGTGGGTTTCTAATTGCCTGTTACTCATTTTGATGTGTTGATCATGTGGAAGTTGCAATAAAGTTCATACTGTAAAAGCAGAATAGTGTACAATTACTGGTACGGCTTCCCCTCATACTCCCATGGGACTGGGTAATGCACTTTGATACAGAACAACTTTTCCTGTGTTTGCCAATGGTAAAAAGAAAACGCACAGATGTAAATGAACCTTACGGGCCCATTTACTCTATTGTGTCGTGTTAGTGCAGATGTGTTGCGCCACGCATTCATTTGAGGTGGCCTGTCTAACATACCAAAACAAGGTTCATATTGCATTTGTGGCAATGCACTGCAGAATGTTGGTGTGTTGCCATGCTTTGTGCTGGGCTGCAGCCCATGTCTGTCAGCAAGGTGCATTGGGGTGCCATACAGAATGAATGGCACTGCATCAAACCAACTCATGTAACCTGCATTGCCGTACGTTGTGATGACACATGCAATACCACAACGCAATAGTGTGAATGGGCCCTAAAAGGCTGTTTTCCTTGTGTTTTGTTTTCAGGTCAAGTAAACAAGCTAACCTTGATGAACGGTATGCCAACTTCTTGGTCGAGTACAATCTACAGACATCGTTATCAGTGTAAGTTCTTCCTTCTCAACTCCAAGGGAACCAGTTAGGATAGAAACATGGGAGAGGTCCGCACTGGCGTGGTGTAAATGTGAATGATTCCCGATCACAAAGGCCATTCCCTCCGATTTCGAAACTCTGCCAGTTTCATGGTGGGCATTGATGGACAGAAATATGTCTGTATAAGGGACTGGTTTTGACCAGTCAACAACAGGAACACTGTGTTAATGTTGATGTAGCTTCTCCTCCTTCCCTTTTTCTTCTTTGTTCCTCTTTTTCCTCCCTTCTCCTCTATCTTCTCTTCCTTCTTTTCTGTCTTCCCTTCCTATTTGTTATTGTTTCTTCCTGTTTTCTTTCTCTTCCATGTTTCTTCCTTCCTCCTTACTTCCTTCCTTCTTTGTTTGTTTCTCCTCCTTCTTTATCCTTCTAACCCCTTTCCTTTTTGTTCCTTATTTCTTTATTCTTCCTTGCTCCTTCTTCTGTTTTTCCTCTTTCTCCCTTCTCTGTTTTTCTCTTTCCTGCTTTCTTATTCCTCTTCTACTTCTTCCTTGTACTTTCATCCTCCCTCTTTCTTCTTCCACCTCTCGCCTTCCGTCTCCTTCCTTCCTCGATCCTTCTTCCTCTTTCTTTTTCCTTCTTTGCTCCTCCATTTTCTTTTCTTTCTTCTTCCTCCTCCTCCATCCCTTTACCCTTCCTGCTTTTTCCTCTTCATCATTCTCATTCTTCCTTCCTCTTCTTTCCTTAATCTGTCTTCCTTCCACCCGCTTCTCTCTTCTTCTATCCTCCTTTTTCCTTCACTTTCCTCCTGCTTGTTTCTTTTTCCTTTTTACATCCTTCTCTTTGTTTCCTTTCTTCCCTCTTTTTTTCCTATTCTTCCTTTATCTGACTTCTTCTTTTGTCTTCTTCCTCTATTCAATTAACTTAATTTATAGCTTCTGTAAACCACAAGTACCTCGTGAGTTTGAACAGAGAACAGTGTCTGAGGAGATTAAGAATGGAAGCAGTATCATTGGTGTCCATAGGAATGTGATCCTCAGTTTGCTGTCCATGTATACAGAGTCTGTATATGAAGATCATTGAGCCCCCTAGTAAGACACGTCTTCTCACCTGTCTGTATCTCTTCCTTCTTCAGGAAACCTGTTAATCGACAGACATACTTTAGTGGTAAAGTGTTGGGAGAATCGGCCATGAAAAGAGTTAATGATGTGGGAAGTCCCTTAAATTTCACATTTACGGTAAGGACGGAGAAGCCAAAAAGAATGAACCCTATATCTCAAGGGTAGGCAACCTCAGCTCTCCAGCTGTTTTGAAACTACCCATGAAGCCTTCAAATACTCTCACAGCCACGACTCCTAGAGGCATAGGCATGATGGGATTTGTGGTTTCACCACCACAGAGTGCCGAGGATGCCTACCACTGCTAATCTTACAGTATGTGAATGTGCAGAGGATTCACTCTTCTCATCTTTCTCTTCAGGTGATCAGTGGAAGTGAGCCTCTAAACAATATGGGCTCTCTCATCCTGGCAGTAGAGTGGCCGCATGAGGTTGCCAATGGAAAATGGCTGCTTTATCCAACCGAGGTGCTAGTGAATACAGGAAATGTGACGCGGTGTCACCCTCCTGGAGATGTCATTAATCCTTTAAACCTTACAGTAAGTAGTTGTTCATCCCTACTCCTACACAAGTGGCTTGTGACGTTTTCAGACTACTAAAAAGTCTTTGAAATTTGCAAGGACTTTATGAACTAATTCTGAAATCAGACGGCGATAAACACCTGACGAGGGCTTTGAAACTTTCCTACTTTATCTAGAACAAACACATTTTGGATTAGGTTCCACTGTAAAACATACACCTTTATTTTAAACTGGTATCTTTCTTAACTTGCATGGAATATGTGGCTCTGCTGTGTTTGCATGCTATGTCTTAAGTAGGGATGCACCGATACTAGTATCAGTATACCGAGTATATGGGCGAGTACTCGTACTCAGCCAAATGCTCCCATACTTAGCTCCGATACCAGAACTTCCAGTCAAAGGGAGATCTCCGGACCGCAGTCCACTTCTAAGGCACCCCTGGTGTACAGTGTATGTTGGCTCCATTTCATGGACTAGAGCAAACATTTCTGCATCCCCATCTACAAAAATGGTGTGTCCTTGGTGTTGGCACCCACAGATACACACTGAAATTTGTTGGAAGAATAGTAAACCTCTAGTTCTCCATGAGAGTTATGTCATGTATCACCCTATGTATATGTACTTCTGATTCTGAATGTCCTTTATATCCTTAATTTCATATTGGGGGCTCTGTAAAGATGTTTCTTTCATTGATTTTCAGCTGGAAAGTGGCAGGAGGCGAAGAGAAACCGCAGAATCAATAGACGTTCTTAGTCTACCAGCTATTAAAAGAGAGAAGCCCAACACTCTACTGGTAGGTGTCTGCTTGTGATTGTGCATGAGATGATTAAGCACCAGAACACTGTCAAGCAGCCAATCAGATTTTAGCCATCATTTTTTGGACGTTAGAAAATGGTTAATTGGTTGTTATAATGAATACAGACATATCTTTAAAGGGAACTTATAGTGGGTTTTGTATACATTATAGTTATATGATCAGGACTAAAAGCTGAAATGTATCCTAATTCAGGTAACAGTAAACTATTGTGCATTCATATTTTGTATTTTCATATGAAGTCAGCAGGGTGAGCTCCCTTCTCTTTTTTTTTTCCAAGTCCCAGACTCTTCCTCTTTAAAAAATAGTCCTGTTGTCTGCAGAGCTCAGTAGCTAAAGCTGCAATTTTCAGTCACAAGTGAATGAGTCAAAGGAGTGACTCCTCTCTCTCACTATTTGGCTATTTGTTTAGAAAGGGCCCTGTGGAGTTTTGATGAGAGAGAGAGAGAGAGGCGGTCTGAAGGCCAACAGCTTCTGCTATGCCCTTTCTTTCGAGAATTCGCCATGCTTGGTAAATCCATTGTTATGGCCGCTCCCTGAATTACAATTTTATTACAGCTTCCTGATTGGTGGAGAAGCTGGCCAATCAGGAAGTCGGGTGGCGAATCATAAAGCCTGATGACGAGGGAGCATGAAGCTGGCTTCCCGGCAAATCAGGAAGCCGGGTGGCGTGTAATGACTCGCCGCCCAGCTTCCTGATTAGCCAGCTTCCCGACCAATCAGGAAGCTGGGCGACAAGTCATTAACCGCCCCCCTGGCTTCCTGATTGGCCGGCTCTATGTATGGAGACGGCTTCGCTGCTAATCAGGAAGCGGGGCAGAGAGTCATTACATGCCGCCTGGCTTTCGGCTAATCTGGAAGCTGGGCAGTGAGTCATTACACGCCGCCTGGCTTCTTTAATGGGACCTCCGGTACAGGTATTGGCGGGTACTGCAAAAAAAATATCGGTGCTCGTACTCAATAGCGAAAAACCGATATTAGTGCACCCCTACCAAAGACAGTCAAAGTTAGAGAAAAACACTGTTCTAGCACTGTCATGGAAGCAGCAGGGGAGATGTTTTTAGCCTACAGTGCACCCTTGGGTGACACCAAAAACAGTCAAGGTTAGAAAAATAAACTGTTTTAGCATTTTTCCTTCCTATGTAAATGTTCAATGTGAAAAGGTCTCATTTATCAATGTATATAATGTTCGGTGACAATCTGATTTAAACCAGCGCTGATAAATGGTAGCTAGAAATGGAAAATGTGAATGGCCACTGTGGCATTTGTACAGGCCAACGTTGATTACTGAGGTCCATCAAATTTTGTATTTTTTTTTACCTTTTAATCTCACAAATTTAATGTGGAACATTTACAGAAATGCAGAGGAGGTGGTGCAAACTGTGTGCGTTTCGAGTGCGCCTTGGACAATATGAAGAATACAGCAACTGTCACAGTAAAAGCAAGAGTCTGGAACAGCACATTCTTAGAGGTGGGTCTGATTTTTCTGTTTGTTATCATAGTCCCGTCTGCAGAGTAAATCATGTATGTGTAGTTAAAACTTCAGAATTTAGGGGAGGGGCATACGTTTGGTGGAGTGGTAATGTAGTATGAAAGCAGTTTAGCGAGACATCAGACGAGAGATCTTTGGAACAAAGGAAGTAAGCCAGGTATCTTAGCTTTGGATAACCGACACTGTGGAGTAGAAAAAGTTACATGAATCAGGTGATGGGTCAGATTGCAGTGGGGTTGCCCCACAGCCTTTTTTGGGGGATTAGGTTTCACCCTAATGCCTAGAGTGCAGAAATAAGCCTGCCATTGGCCAATCTCAAAGTTAAAACTTGGCAGATGTCAATCTTTTGTAACATAGCAGCAGTCTTCTGTAAGTTGGAAGCAACCTTTAACTTTGGCAACAGTAAAAGTGGGTCTCGGATAGGGATGCAGGTACAATTTCTATGGGGAAGGTCAGGACTACAAATGGATTATGGGTAGAGTTGCAGACATGGGTCAAGTCTGGAGAAACAGACCCATACGGGTCTCTATTAAACTGGCTTTTGTGTATCAGAAGAGACTGTGCAAGTCTCTCTTCTGCCATGAAAGCTTCTTGCTGCCTGTCAGCTATTTTTTTTTTACCTGTACACCACGCATGAGCAGCTCAGTGCACAAGCTCAGCATGCCAAGGTGAAGTACCTCCTGTGTGCATGTACCTCTACATCATCAGGGCCCGACCAATCAAATGGCCGAAACACAGAAGAAGACCAGAACGAAGATGGAAGCGCGGGCAAGGGAGGAGCAGTATTAAATTTGACATTACTGTTATACAACATTGATTTCAGATCCATATGTCATGTTTATGAAAGCGAGGAAGAAGAGATGAAACGTTAGAAATTGTGAATGTGATTTCAAGTCTATCGGAGTTTTCACAAAGATCTTTTCTAAAGCTTTTATTTGCTTTATATATCTATTTGTAACATATTTACTGCTCAAATCTTGCTTGTTTTTCCCTGCACCTAATACCAATCTGTCCTTGTGTCCTACCAGGATTACAGACAGGTGGACAGAGTATGGGTGGAAGGCACAGCGGAACTCTATCTTAAAACCAACGTTCCATCTATAAACATGCAGACACACCATGTATTGGTATGTATCCTGTATGTATTCATTTATTCATGAGAAATCATTCAATGTATTTTTTAAATAAAACCAGGACATGTGCTGACAGTGAACATGCTAAAAGCAGGAGAAGCCAGAGTGAGCACAACCAATGCCTCCTTGATGTGCTGTTGCTTCTTCATTGACCATTCTGCGGCCTGGGAATGTGTTCTTGACCAACGGAGGTTGGGGATGTAGCTCTAGCAGTAGACTCCAATCAAAATGATACATAGTGGGGAAGCATAGCTTATCTATTGAGTGGTCCAGTCTGTCTTTATACAGACATTGCTGTGCGTGCGGCAGCACCAGCCCAAACCAGGCCAATAAGGGTGTAATGTGGTGATCCTGGAATGCACTGTGGGTGATGTGGGAACACCTCTTTGCTGTCTCACAGTGTTTAACTGGATAGCTGTAGTAATACACTGAATGCTTTCACTTGTTGGGTCTTGGTTATAGAGTTAGGAACTCCTGGTAAAAATGGTTGTGTAGCTTAAAGAAGAACTAAAATCACTCATCCTCATAGTTCGTGCCGACGTGTGACAATGAAACTGTCACACTTCGGCTCAATAGATCGGGAAGTGAGCGAAGACATCCCGTCGCTTGCTCACTTCTCGATCATCTCCTTGCAGGGAGATGTGACTGTCACTCACGGCTCCCTGCAGGAATACCCCTCTCCGATCTACCAGCGCTGACTGGCGGAACGGACGGGGGAGGGGGCGGGCATAGCTGGCTCTGCCTCTAGATAGGCAGAGCCAGCTGTCAATCACGTAGCTGGGTGGATCTCGACACTAATGTCGGGATCCGTCCCGGCTGCGGCAGTCTCTGTATACCGTGAGCTGTAGCTCGTGGTATACTGAGCTTTGGGTCACGGGAGGACACTAGTTTATGTCCTCCCGTGACCCTGAGAACTATGGGGAAAAACACTGACCCCATAGTTCTCCTTTTAATATTGATATAAAATATTTATTGATTTAAATACATCCAGCACGCTTCACAGTATGGGCCTCCCCTTTCTTTCAGGGCTTATCCATTTGGCTTGTAATGGACTCACTAGAAAGCCTGCTTTGGGGCTGACTAGAGCAATGGTTTCACCATAGCCTTGTGAAGATGAGACGACCATTGAGGAGTTAATTTACTGCGATCGGAGAGGCAGCAGTCTAAGACCATAACTTGGTCCCTTTACTTCATTGTAGATTAACCTCCTTAAGATAATATTCATGTTTTGTATTTACATAAATCAAACTTACATTGGTCCGGTGCTACCACAAACCTACTACATCTTTACTTGTTGACTGGGAGGTCCTTAAACAAAAGCTGTCTGACAGGAAAGAGGCTGGAGGAGATCAGCAGCACTGAAATGAAAAATATATATATATTTTATAAAAAACAAAAGCCATGGAAACTGGTTATAGATACAAAAATATTGTTGGAGCTCTTGACCCTGATATGAGGACTTCTCAGTTTTTTAGACAATTCCCCAGAAACCGATGGACTAGGGATGTAACAGTATGTACAGTAGGCAGACAAGAGCAAAGTCTTAATTGGTCACAGTAAATATCCCATAGGCAGTGCGTTTTAGGGGCCCATTGGAGCCCCTTCATCAGGGCTCGTAATGATCAAGGAAAACTGGTCCATAGCAGGTTTCTTTGGGGAAGTGCTTCTAACTACCAAGGTTCTTTCAGGTAGTCAGTCTAACAGCTTAGAAATTGTTTATGATATGCAGTGCATTAACAAACAAAGTTGTTTTAAACTGATTTGATCTCATCCATTGTTTTTTCTCCTTTCCTGGCTACTAGTTTTCAGTTGCCATAGACTCAGAGTTAGAAGAGACCCCACCAGTGGAGATTCCACTGTGGCTGATTATAGTTTCAGCAGGATCTGGAATTTTGCTATTGGGAGCCATCATTTTATGCCTGTGGATGGTAAGGACTGAAAAACAATTCTCTTTCAGAGTTTCTATGGTGATATGTTATGATAATAGGTTTTGTTGGGTAGTGATAGGCTGCAATGCATTCCGGATACTGCAGGTCGCATCAGTGACCTGTTACACCTTAAACTTAAGGTGTAACACCTTAAGCAGTCGTATAAACAAACATGAAGACCCAAAGACAAACTACAATATATGGCTTAAAGTTGGTGGACACCTGACCATCACACCTACCTATATGGCCAGAAGCATGTGGACACCTCTGCAAATATTGAGTTGAGGTGTTTCTAGTGAAGCGCACTGTTAATGCTAGAGCATACAAAGACATTTCAGACAATGGTGCACCTCCAACCTTGTAGGAACAGTTTGGGGAAGGCCCTTCTCTGTCCCAGCTCTATATGAACCTGGTTTAATGAGTTTGGTGTGGAGGAACTCAAGTCACTTGCACAGAGCCCTGACCTCAACCCCTTTAAACACTTTAAACACTTTTGGGTTGAATTGTAACGATTTAAGTTCTGCTCCTCGTAAGTCAGTATCTGACTTCACAAATGCTCTTTTGGTGTAATGGGCACAAATTCCCACAGACACACTCCAAAATCTTGTGGAAAGCAGAAGAATGGATGCTGTAAAAACGGCTGTTATAGCCACAGAAGGGGGGCAAGTTCATGTTAATGGTTTTGGAATGAGATGTCCACCAAGCTCACAGATGTGATACTCAAGTCTTCACACAATTTTAGCCATATAGCGTTTCACCATAGCAGATCTTATATCTTTTATGGGGCTTACCAGCTTTAGGGCCCAGTGTTCTCTGACTTAAGAATTTGCAAAATATGTACGTGAACAGATCCCTGTAGTATAACTGAAGGTTGGAGAGCTCTATAAGCAATTGGGTTGTGAGGGACCTATCCAATAAAATGTCCTTGTTGCCTTTTCTGAAGATCACAATCATCTTATTGGGCAACCCAAAGTAAAAATACATCATCTTGCAGTTACCAGTACCATAAGCTGTCATGCTTTTTGGAAATTAGGTCATTCCAGTCCCCTTTAACTTTTCCTTAAAGGAGAACTATGACTTGAGTGATTTCCACTCACGTCATAGTTCTAAGCCGACCTGTGACAATGAGACTGTCACAGGTCGGCTCAGTAGATCGGGAGGTGAGGGAAAACATACCGGGTTCCCTCACCTCTCGATCCTGTCACGGCTCTCTGCCGTGACAGGGGGAGGGGCTGGATTCCCCTCTCCCCGCTCCGATCTGCCAGCGCTGACTGGCGGAACGGACGGGGGAGGGGGCGGGTACAGTTGGCTCTGCCTCTAGATAGGCAGAGCCAGCTGTCACTCACGCAGCTGGGCGGATCCCGTCATCTAAGTCGGGATCCGCTCCAGGTGCGGCGTCTCAGTATACCGCGAGCTGTAGCTCGCGGTATACTGAGCTTAGGGTGACGGGAGGACGCTAGTTTGTGTCCTCCCGTTACCCCAAGGAGAACTATGGGGAAAAACACTGACCCCATAGTTCTCCTTTAATACAATACCGGGTCCCCCCCCCTCCACCTCTCACAATGCACTACAAGCTGTTAAGTGACCTACTGAGATGTACTTGCATTGCAGTTAGGGTAGGGGGGTAATGCACAAGTATGAATTTGAAGATATATATAATGCATTGTGAGATCACCACAGGGCATTGCGGAGATCCATAAAGCATTGTACAAAGTAGTGATACGTTAATGATAACTGTTTCCTTTTGTAGCTGCTCTCTATTTCAGGCAAGCTTGGATTTTTCACTGGTGCTTCACATCTGCCATGTGTAACTCCTATTTCCACACCAACTGTCCTAGTCATCTAATAACTTTAGAAACAAACCTTTTCTTTAAAACTGTAAGGCTTTATTCAACAGTCCATGACCCCTCTCCTGCCTTGTAGTGTGGATTCTTCCGGAGGGCCAACACTCGAGCCAAGTATGAGGTCAGAGGTCAGAAGGCTGAGATGAAGGTGCAACCATCAGAGACTGAACGGCTAACACAAGATTCCTGAATAAGACCTCTGACCCGTGACCCCCCAACCCTGCCCCACGGGTAACCAAACAAGATCACCTTAGTCTTGCAGACCTTTCTCAGTCTTCCAACTTACTCTGTGCACTCTCACTGGTCTTCTTGCAGCAATCTAATCACCTTTGTACCTCTCTTGTAACAAGTGAAACTTCTATTGCGCTCTGGCTAGAAATCTATATGCAGTATGTTTCTATTTCTCTGTTTATCAGTTGAAGAGCAAATCTGTTGTATCCTTCTGTCCACTTTCTTCACACTCCTCAAGTCCATCTTTGCAGTCACATAATACTAGTTTATAACTCAAGTTGTTTTTTTTCTCTGATTGCCACCTAGACTTTTTATTTTCCTACTATTTCTGGCTGGTAACATTTCACCCAAATCCACTGTCTATAACTATACTACCTCATTATCATACCATCATTATCATCACTTCTCTACCATCTCTCCAACCGCTCCCAACCCTAACTGCAACCTCACCCTTCATAATTACTACCCAGCTATATATCTGACACAAATATACTTCTCCCATTCATCTTAAAATGTTCTAGTTTTGGATAGAGTCGGGAATGGAGAATATATTTGTCAGGTTCATTTTTTTGCTGTCTGTGTTCCACTGGAGAGATACTCCTTATTGTCCTTATTGGAGACCCAGCAAGAAGTAAGTGGAAATCTGTCCCAAGTAAGGTGAAATCCTCTTTTAGATTGTCACTGCAGCACATGTCCCTGTTGCAAGCTTTACTCTCATCTCCTGTTCCATGGACAACTCTTATATTTTGAAGTTCCTGTCACATTTTGTACCAGATACAGTTGTCACCGGAACTAAAAAGAAGGTGAATCTCCCCAAACAGGGCACACACAGCAAATAAACCACTTACTTACTCTATCAAACTTAGAAGTTTTTGTTTTAGCTATGCTTTGTTGCAATGTTCCTCAGCTTCCTCATCAATAATAGAAAACTTCATAAACCCTCCTGTTTCAAACTTCCCGGCTGAGAAGCTTCTACTATAATCTGACATATTTTGTTCCCATTTTACATAATGCTCATCAATTCCCAATTTTATTCCCAACCTTCTAATGTCTATTTTCACCAGCTGCGTCTTCTTCTGACACTGCTGCACACCTCACCATCTTTTCTGCCTGTGCATCCATTGGAAACGTCTCTAATTGTAACCTGTCCCTACTTGTGTTTTATTCCTCACCTTTCTTCTTCTCAACCTTCTATCCTCTTTCCAAGCAACGGAAAATTGTTCTCTTGAAACCTTCCTCTATAACTGTATTATCTTTGTGTTCCATCCATTGGAAACGTCTCTAATTGTAAGCTGTCCCTACTTGTGTTTTATGCCTCACCTTTCTTCTTCTCAACCTTCTATCCTCTCTTTCCAAGCAACGGAAAATTGTTCTCTTGAAAACTTCCTCTATACCTGTATTATCTTTGTGTTCCATCCATTGGAAACGTCTCTAATTGTAACCTGTCTCTACTTGTGTTTTATGCCTTACTTTTATTCTTCTTAACCTTCTATCCTGTCTTTCCAAGCAACGGACAATTGTTCTCTTGAAACCTTTCTCTCCTTATATCTGTATCCTCTTTGTGTCCCATCCACTGGAACCTTCTCTAATTCAACCTTCTTGTCGTCCCACCCTTCCTTTCCTGTTTCCTTCCCACCCACCATCTCGTAGGTTGGATTTTTCCATAATGTCAGACACTACAGTCTGGGACAGACTCACTACGCCGTGTGCGTCCGTCAAGAAGAAAGGCAGAAGCTGTGCGGCAGGCTACCACACAGTCAGAAGCGTTGGGTTACCACCTGGAAAGAAACTGCCAGATACTCCTGAAGGACCAAAGCATTTAGCTGCCACTACTCGATGTAGAGCTGGACTCTATCCATCTGTGATGACACTCGCTTCAATCAAACTTATATTTGGGGACATTGGAATGGGGGGGTATGCATTATTTTATGAAAAACAAAAAAACCTATGTATCATGTATTGTATCATGCTTTGACAGCAAAAGGACAAAGTGTTCGCATGACACTGGATTAGGTAGGGACTCATTCTGTTGTCGCACTCAAGCGAAAAGTTGCATCAAAATTCGGAATCTTCAAATGAAAGACATAGCGGTTGCAACCAACAATCACAGAATCGGGTAACACTGGAAAAGGATCAACTTCTCTCTGGAATGTTGGAAAGAGGCAGATGATCATGTGACAACGGAATGGGAGGGTACGAATTATTATCTTCTCATGTTGACATGGATTGGAACCATTTTAATCTGTGACACTGGAATGGGTAGGGGGTATTATTATGAAAATGATAGGTACTGACTCTTATATGAAGCTATGCTGTGACACTGGAAACAAAACATAATTTATCTCTGGAAACAGACACTGGAGAAGAACTATCTTCTGACATTGGAGACACTGGAGTAGAACTATCGTCTGACATCTGAAGAGAACCTACTGACTGGTCTTTAACACTGGAGGATATGCCACTATGTAACACGGGAAGATGAGCTCCAAAGGCAAAATAAAAATTAACCAGGCTAGACTGCCATATAAAGTACATCAACTGGCATTCACATACTTCACCAAACTTTTCCAAGCATGAGGAACAATGGTGTTCAGCATTAATGACATTGCTACCTTTGCAGGACCTAATTGCCATAGATCTGTTGGTTGACATGACTGAAGCGCATGACATACATTGTCGCCAATACTCTAAAACTCCGCAGGCAAATTGTCAGAAGTGCAGATTGCCACTCTGGGCCCTAAAACAAAAAAGGCAAAGCTTGCGACGCTGGACAAATGGATTACTGCACTGTTTTTACTCTGTGTCGTAATATATATATATATATATATATATATATATATATATAGCACATATTAATGTGCCATGCACCGTAAAGGAAAGAATATTCATATTTTAAAATATATCAGAATTCAGTCACATAAAGCCTCAAAAATACATGTGATCCGTACTTACCATAGATGTTTATTTTGGTAATTATACAAGAAGTCATCATCAGATCATATCCAGACTTCAATGTTGTCAAGTAGGTATCGATACCACATACACTCCTTGGGTAATGTCTGGTAAATATGGTAGATGCAAAACACCCATTGACCATCCTGTTCATTTCGCCCTCAGTCTGCTGGAAATACTATCGAATCCTGTAATAAAAAAATAGAACTTTATCTTTTGTGATTTTCTGCATTTTGTGTGAATTTACAGCTCCAGTGAGAGAAGCAATAAAGAGAAAAAGACAGCTCAGTTAAAATGTATCCATAGCCAAAAAAGTGCATGCAACTCCAGATCTATTTCTCGGTATGTTTGGCACCATGTTTCACTGCATACAGTTTTTGTGGTTCTTTTTCAAACTTTACCCGTCTGGAGATCCAGCGCGTAACAGCGCTTGTTGCAGGCTGACAACGCTAAACCACTGCCTTGCAATTAGCAGCAGCACTGTCATCTTGCCATGCAAGTTCCTTTTAGTTGGCCATTAGCCTGCCTATCTTAAGCAGCCCAACAGCCAATTGAAGGAGCAAACACAGCACATTGACAACACTGCTGCTAATTGCCAAGTGCTGTTACTTACAGGATCTTCTAGTAAGAAACTTGCAACAGTTTCATAAATATTTGCTGAACATAGTGAGGGATGATGCCAAATATACTGACATACATTTTGGGTTTACATACATTTTGATGTCTTTTTATAAACCATTCTCACAGCCATTCACCCTATGAATCTCTGAACCTTCGTTCTGTGTGAACAGAGGCAGAAATGAACAACTCGGCAGCCGAGTGAATAACCGACCCAAAGTGAAGTGAGCCGAACGCTGTTCAGCTATTCACTTCAGCCGTACATCGGCTGGCTTTGTTTCCCTTCGCTTCACTTCGGTTCAGCCAAACAGTTTGGCTGAGCCGAAGTGAAGAACAAGTTCGCCTCAGCCAATCCAACATCTGAATCGGCTGAGGGGCTGAACATCTGAATTCTCATAGGGGCTGAACAGCATTCAGAAAATAGGCTCCCGCAGCCAAAGCAAGCCGAAGCTTCGTCTTAACCCCTTCATGACTGAGGCCTTTTTTTCATTATTTGCACCCATGTTATATTCCACATTTTAGGTCTGAAAAAGACTTAAAACCCCCAAACTTGATATATTTTCTGAATGCCAAGACCCTATAGAATAAAATGGTGGTAATTGCAAATTTTTATGTTGCGCAATATTAGCGCAACTCCTTATTAAACCACTCGGCTCATTAGTAAATAACCCCCTTAGAATATTGAATGTAATACCGCATTATGGTCACCAGGTGGAGCTAAGGAACATACTCAGCTTCATTTAGTGGCCATATTTTGGTATTTGCAGCATACTACATTCGACTTGAAAGGAAATGACATTAAGAATGTTTTTGCCTCTATTTTCACAGAAAGATATGTCGTTACACCCCTACACACACAAACGGTCATGCCTGCCCACAATCTGTATTGCTTTGAGGCCAATATCCAAGTAATATTTGTGACAATGGATTAGACATGAGTTCAATACGTTTAGCTGCCAATAAAGAACAAGCAAAGATTTCCCCTCACTTCCTGTTCTGACACGTGGACAGAAAGCAAGGCAAAATCTCTTTAACAGGGACACAGAAAGCAAACAAACATAACTCTTCTAAAAAAAATGTTTATTGCCATCTGGGTGCTTTTTGCAAATATTTCTTCTTCCTTATTGTCCTTGTGAAGTTATCCAATGGAAACAGAAATGTGAGAAAAACTGTAACCTTTTCCTACTCTATCCAAAACTAAGCAGTTTGGCATTAGTGAACATCTAGCTGAAAACGTTTCTCTAGTTTTGGAAGAGAAAGGGGAAAATTAGAACTCCTGTCAGGTTTTTACAGCACTCTGGTGCAATTTAACCTCACCTCCTGTCCTGCTGAAAATAGTTTCCTCAGACAGGAAGTGAGGGCAAATTTGCAACAGGAACACGCAAATCTGACGGGTTGAGGTAATGTCCTACTTTGGCTGAAGATTTGTTTTTAATTATTTCTCTGTGTTGCAGTTGGAGAGCTCCCCTGTTACTGTCTAGTAAAACGTAATCAGCAGGACAGGAAGTGAGGTTACCGTAAGTCTTTCTAACAGAGCCCTAGATAATTGTACAGCCTGACTGGGGTTCTGATCCTTTCCCAGTCTATCAAAAACCAAGACCCCCTGTCAGGCTTAACTATTGGGGCTCCAATAGAAAGATTTCCCTTTACTTTCTGTCCTCATGACAGAGATGAGGTTACTTCGCATCGGATGTAAAAACCCAACCAGAGTTCTAATCCTACCCCTCTCTTTCCTTGGCTACCTGGGTGCCAAAAACAAGCAGGGGCTTGCCTTTGCCCTAAACAGTCCGTACATAGAAAAGAATCAAGCCGGCGGCACACCTAAATTCGTTCTTGAAATGCATCGTAAGGGACTTTATTGTTCTGGACAAACAACACAAAAACCTCGACGCGTTTAATCCAAAACTAGGCTTGTCTCCACCCAGTTTTGGGTGAAATGCGTCTAGAGAAGGAGGTCCCAGATGGGGCCTAGTGTTACTGTTGCAGAACATGATGATTGATTGTGATGCACAGGATAGTGGGATTAATGTGTTTAATAAAGAAGAGTTTGCCAAAATGGGTCTCATCATTTCTTTCTGAGCAGTGAATCGTCCTGTGTATAGGCAGAAAATGTTTTTTTGAGCCTAACGACTCCTTGCTGATGTATTCAGTCTGATTTTATAAGCACATTTACATTATATTATTTAACTTGACTTCTAAGGGAGTCATGTGACAACGTAACCTTGTTTTGTAACTTGAATAACTGGTCTGAGCTTGCCAATTATGTGGTAAACACATTTCTTCATATTTATTGGAAAAGGATGAGTCTTACTGATCATTTCTGCATGACAACATCCAAACTGCCTTTTGTAGGTTAATAAATGCAGGTACAATTAATAAAAGAACACAGAGTGTCTGTATTGCAAGGCAGTTTCCAAAATCTAAAGCTGGGTGTAGGCGTTGTGCCCATCAGACATTAGGAAACTATCATCCTGACAAGCATGCCTCGGATGCCTGCACGCTTTAAAACATCTCTGTGAGTTGAAAACACTAACTTAAAACATGACACCAACTCATTTCATTCTTAGAAATGGTGAAAGCGTAGAAGCTCTGCCAGGTCTGTATTTCCTTTGGTATTTTTTTACGGGAAATTTGCCCTCACTTCCTGTCCAGACAGGAAGTAATGGTAACTCTTTCCAAAGGGACACAAACAAAAATACATTTTTGGTAGTGATGAATTGAAGGCTGCCTATATACCCCATGAATGTCAATCAATCCTGCTTGATGTGCTTCAGCCCAAGGGGGCTATATATTAGAGAGGTCACTATCCTACCTAGATACCTACAGCAAGTGGGTGGGGCATAATGTCATTTCAAATGCAATTTTAAGTATTAGACCTAAACAGCGGTGGTTAACTTTTTTAATATAGGGGGGGCCTCATGTGCAGCTCCCAACATCGCCATACACAATATAATTGAATGTAATGCTACATAAAGCCGTCAGAAACTGCAGGCATGCAACAGGAGCCAACCAGATACTATGAGCATGCTACAGGAAATGGTCAGAGACTGCAGACATGGAACAGAAGACGATCAGAGACTACAAGCATACGACATGAGATAACTGCAGCATGCAACATGGAGAATGGCAGAGGCTGCAGACATAACAAAAGATGGTCTGAGACTACACACATGCTATGGAAGATATCATGCGTGACCAAACATATGGGAATTGTTGGGAACTGGGGCCATGCTTTAGGTGACAGTGATAGACTAGAGACACATTACATCACCTTTACAAAACAATGCTTCCACATTTACGGCTTTTACAGCCCCCTTAAAAATGTGCCACATTTAATATTTCTTTTTAACAATGATCCATTTTATAAAAACATAACCTTAAACAGGATACAAAAAGTAAGATTGTTGTCAAAGAAATAAAGCAAACCACCAGTCTCATTTTCATTCACCGGCTTGAGTAGGCACCTAGGTAAAGAAAACACAGACTACTACAGAGGCCTTGAGGGACACATAAGAAGTACCAAAAGGCCGGCCACATGCCACCCCTAGACTTTTTAAGACTACTTATGAAAGCTTGAAGTCAAGATCTGGACCATACCAAAAAGATTGGAGCTAATTTTATGCTTACAAATAACAGCAGATATAAAAAGCCTTATCAAAGGAGAAAAGGTAACCATTAATAGAGGTCGTGCTTCCCCTGACACAGTGTGTGTGTATACAGGATTAATGTAGGATTTGACTGGACCTTGACAGGTGAATGTACACCACATTTTCATGTGTGTTTACATGTCGTGTTTATGGCCCTGTGCAGTGCCCAACAGCTCAAATCAGCTTTTTCTTTGGCTAGCCATCTATGGCAGATGTTTGGCCTGTTAGTAAACCTTTCAGATGACTACATTTTTGTAGACACATTTGCAAGGGTCTAGAGATAAAGCAAGAGCAAGTTCTGCAGTAGTCTGATGTAGTCTTGTCACATTCCCTTCCAACTTACGAAGACCTCTTATTGCATCCGCAGTGCATTATGGTACCTTTCTAATTTGCATATTCCCTGATGGGGTTATGTTCCATTCATATTCCTACTTATGGCGAGCTATTAGTCTAAAGGCATTCTGGTACTTTTCTGATTTGCATATTCTTTATATGAACTTATTATTTCCCAGTCACTTTACCCACCCAAAACCCCTGTTTTTCTCTGGGATGTCCCGTAAGATTGTTGGAGGATCCGAAATCGGGCTACAAATGACTCTAACCCTCCCACCACCCCCACCTACCTCCCTGGGGGGTGCTGTGTTTGTGATTTCCTTCAAGTTATGGTGATAAACATTCCCAGTTTTGGGCTTTGTTCCACAATCTTACTGGACATCCCTCCCACGAAGACATTCACACAAAGTATATGTAAATAGGATGCAAATACAGAGAAGTATCAGCACGCAGTTTGAAAGAAATAGTAGCCATAAGTCTGAATATAGCTGGGATATAGATGGTGACCATATTGCATCACAGGGGGGAAAAAAAAGTTGCCGCAAGTTCAATAGGCTTGCAAAACCGCCACAATCTTGAACATGAAACTTAGACAATGACCATATTGCAGTGTTCATACAGCTGCTGTCCATTGTGCATCACCAAAGAAACTGCCTTGGACAGGCCCTGGGACATGAACTCAAAGAGTTGGTCACACAGTGATCATTAAGTCTGAAGTGTTGTAGTGACTAATTTGTAGATCTTTTATTGAAAAGGAGATTGATGGAGCCTGGCAGGTGATGTGCTAGGAACTGCCTCATCCACTAGATCCTTGGTTCTCAACTGGTGGGTCGTGACCCAAAAGTGGGTAGCGACCCCATGTTCACTGGGTCGCGACCCCATGTTCACTGGGTCGCGACCCCATGTTCACTGGGTCGCGACCCCATGTTCACTGGGTCGCGACCCCATGTTCACTGGGTCGCCACCTGGCTTCCACTTTTCTAGGTGAGAACCTCCTTAGCCTGCCCCTATCAGCGCTGTCAGTTTTGGTGCCAAGCAGTCATTGAAAATATGCTGCCCGGCACCAAGTGTCAGCTTGAGGTGGGGTGAAGCTATGCCTGCAAGGGAGCTCAATCCATACGTGCATTGCTTACAACTCCCTCGTGTCCCCTGTAGAAGTGTCTGAACCAGAGTGACATCACATTCTGGCTCCCGGCACCTCTACATGGTGCGCAAGGGAGTTGTACAAGCAATGCACATATGAATGGTGCTCAGTCACAGCACAGCAGCCCACACTGGACCCCAGGATGGCGATTCACTCCAGTTCTCGTAAGGTGGGGAAACTGAGTGGATCTTGGAAAAAGACAAAAACATTTTTTTGGAGTGTGTCTATGTGTGTGAGATTGTGTCTGTGGTTGTGTGTGTCTGTCAATGTTTTTGAGGGCACGTTCACACTAGTACAGTGTATTCATTGAACAGTCTTGTGCAATTAACGCAATGCACCATGCAATCACACCTACCACGCATTCTGGTGCGGGAGATGTGTTGCGCTGCCATTCATTTGATTGGTACCCCAAACGCGCCTCTTGCCCCCTATTCAATTGCCCGCACCGGAACACGCGGCACAGCAATGCCGTGCGTTCCATTGCAGTGCGACTTAATTACCAAGGACAAATGTGGGCCCTGAGGTTGCGCAGGGTGAGAACCACTGCACTAGATGATGCTCATAGAGGACTCGGAGAATATCACCTCATGGGAGGAAGAGGACATCTGACAGCGTATCAGCTTCCACTCTTCCTCATATGTCTTTATCCTTCAATAAAGCATCAGGCGTGTGAGCTACTTCCCCCTAGTTTGCCCCTCCCGCCCATCATACTTGATGCTTTTTAAGGAAGGACGGTGTCAGTATCAATTCAGAGATGATTTGAGGATCTACAGCTGAGTGATTTAAGTTCAGTGTCACTTTCAGCAAATGCAGTATGCACCATGCAAGTGCAGGTAGTGTGATGCAGTCTTTATGGTCCCGTTTACACTGTTGTGTTTGAAGGTTTTAATTCTGATGTGTTAAAAAGTACATCTCATGGTTCTTCATCATAAAAATAGTGTCTGTTTCCAACTCATCTCCTCAGTGCAGTGTTTGGGGGGGAAAATACGATAGTTCAGTTTTTTTTAACATGTTTTAACGTCTTGTGAAGACCATAGTAGTCAATGGCAACACATCAAACAAATGTAACATGCAACCATGTGCATTATGGCAACATGTGTATATGTGCATTGCAGTTTGGTGCCATGCATTCAGAAAAACACAATAATAGGGATGCACCGATACTAAGCACCGTCCTCGGTACAAGTACAGATACTTTTCCAGCTCCAAGACTAGACTAGAGAAAAATTCAAAAGTTAGGAGGCAGCTGTCATTTGTAAGGAGCACACGGAGCTCCTGGGATTTGTACATCTCTGTTTTAATGAATTATTTTCTTTTTATAAATATAAATAAAGTGATGCACCGATACCAGTTTTACAAGTACTGATACTTGCCCGCGTACTTACAAGTACGCGTACTGATACATTTTTGTTTCGTGTCATGTGACAGTTTTCCCAAAACAATACAGACTAATGATTTCAGGACAGTGGTGGAGCGCCAGGGCCAGGTCCCAGCTGCAACCTCTGCAACGCTGGTAGTTCTGGTGAAAATGGCAAGTATCGGCACTGGTACTCGAAAAGTATCGGTGCATCCCTACTCAATAAAAACAAATCACCTGCTTTGTAGCACATTGTAAGGCACATGCATTCCTTATGCTTTGTGGTGTGCTTAACTACTAACAAAAAGTGTGCAGGTTACTTTTGTACAACGAACCATAATGCACAAAACGTTATGTTAACGTGCATGTGTTTAGTGTAAATGGGCCCTCAGATAGAGAGGCTGTTAGGTACCAGGGGGAGTACATTTTAAGCGACATTAAACCTTTGTTTTTTATTTTCTTTCCTTATTCACAAGTGGTATCCAGACCGCAAGTCTGCCGCCTCACTGTACGAGTGCCTCCATCAGCTAGCTGACTGTACATGCCACAGCCGGTGCGGGCACCTAGCAGTGTTCGTCCATAGACACAAACACAAGGTGCGGCCGGCCACACCCCCACCCTTGCAGTCATAACTTGACTGACAGCAGAAGGAGCCTACGGGTCCCCTGGCCTCAGTAGCCTCCCAGCAACCCGGAAGTTCGGGCAAACCCGTCTATCTTCCCGGTCACATCGGAGGAGACGAGCGGCTGCAGGTAAAGTGCTGGGTGCAGAGAATGCAATCAAGGCAATAATACTTTAAGATGTTGCACAGAAGGAGTTAGAGGTAAGCTTGATCTATAAAAGCCTATCAAAACCCAAACATGTATTATATTGCAGCTTACCAGTTCACAGATGTGATGGCTGCGCTAGTTTTCTTTTTCCCCCTTTCTATTTACCTGCCTGTAACACACTTCCTGTCCTTGGGTGACAATGCTCACTCACTCACTCACCGTAATGTGTAAGGAGAACAGGAAGAGGACAAGGCTATGGGTACCTGCCCCTGTCCTCTTGTCCAACACATGGGTAGGCGGGTTCTGTAGTCTTTAGAACAATATAACTGGTGACAGCGCAGGCAAAGAGCACAGGAAGTTATCAGCTGAGATTTGTGCCAGGATTAAATAGGTATTTTTGGCATATATAACAAAATAAAACGCTTATATTTAACAGATCAAAAGGTAACAAATAAGAGAAGTTCATTGTTACGGTTCACACACTCTTTAAGAAATGATAGAGAGCAACAAAAAGTAAGTAAACCAAAACTGTGCGCATCTTTTAACTGGACAGGACAAATTCTCAGCTTTATTCTTAAAGTGTATACAAGTGACAGACTTTGGTTATATAACGATGATGAATACCTTACATTAATCATGTTCTTTACGTCCACTGTGTCTCCTCTGCTGCATTCCAATTCTCTCATCTTATTGTCAGTCTGCGCAATGCTTCTGTCCCCAGGTGACAACTGTTCTTTAACTGGAACTTGGTTGTTACCCAGGGGTGCGCTTTTCTGCAATAAACTAAAGGTTTGCTCACACCCCGTCTGTTGAGCTGCATTTTTCTGCACACTATCGTACATGTATGGCATGAAGAGAACATATAGAAAGCAATTGCTTCGCATGTGCCTTGGTCACACTATACACGTGCAGAGGAGCACAGCTCAATGGACAAGGTGTGAACAAGCCCTAAAGCTGGCCATGTACTGTAATATTTTCTTTGTATAACCTGCGGGATGAACAAAGAAAATATTACAGATTCCTTCTTCAACGCTTACGAGCATTGATCGAGGAATCTCCTGCTGCCTTCATTGTATGCTGACAGCAGGAGCCAGCCGCTGTCAGAATACCCCAACAGAGCCGGCCGCTGTCAGAATACCCCAACAGAGCCGGCTGCTTTCAGAATACCCCAACAGAGCCGGCCGCTGTCAAAATACCCCAACAGAGCCGGCCGCTGTCAAAATACCCCAACAGAGCCGGCCGCTGTCAGAAAACAAATTATTCGGCGTATCCGGTTTGCAGGATCTACTAAACCAAACAACTCGGGCAAACTGTTACATAAGAACCTGCTCCCCTGCCCACTCTGATCCCTGGATGTAGAAGATGGCAGCAAAAGGTCCTGAAATACTTTATCCAAATTGATTGCGCTAGGAAAATGTGAAATAAATAGATAGATAAATAAATAAATAAAATACCAGCTGCAACAATGTGTATCAAAATGATCAAATGTAGGCTAATATGTTGCGCTTGGTGTGTGTATTCAACCTTTTTGTGTTCTCTCATAAACTAATGTTTGAGAAAGTTAATCAACAATAGTAAAAATTTAATCAAAGTGTATAGAAAACAAATCGTGTCTCTGGTGATACTAATTCAAAGTGCTTTTAGGATCTTTAAATCGTGAAGGAGTAATTGAAACATCTAAGTAACTGATTGAATAATTAAATAAATAAATAAACCTTGCCTCGTCTTTTGTTATTCAATCTCTACTTTGTGGTAGTAATTTATGTGTAAAAACCGCACATATGTGATCTAAATATCAACTGTGTATAAAAATATGTGACAATATAAATCACATACAGTAAAGCGATGTGAGTATAACAAAGTTCATCACCGAAGGAAATTATTTAATAATCGGCAGAGTCCAGCAGAGGTGGCGGCAAGTAAAAAAAACGCTTTTTATCCACTCTATTAAAGTACAGATATTTTAAGCATACAGTTTCGTGGGGTCAGTCTGTGCTGTTCCACAATGTATCAGTAAAAAATGGACTTCTGGGAGGAATAGAGTTCTTACGGACAGAACTACAAATGTTAAAAAGGAAAATGGTAAGTTGAAAATAAACAAATGTTTGTTACTTTTTCTTCAGTTGATGGATCCGCGGAGCTTCTCTTTTAGCCTCCCTCTCCTCTCCTGCATGCAGCTTACACTCCCTCTCGGTACCGATGGTATGCACCCTCCAGGTGTAATTGGAGGTAACCACGGAGGGTCCAGCCAGAGAAAAATAGAAGGGGAGAAGCCACAGAAGAGAGACAGATCTAAGTGCAAATAGCAAGAACCTTTATTTGGATTTAAAAAATTGATTGTACTTACAGAAATCAGTTTGGATAAAACAGTATGCGAGTGTGAAGGACACTCAGCCTTGTGAAGCCTTTCTACTGTGTAAACGAGGAGACAGTCAAATCCCTTGATGCATTTCGTCCGAAAGACTTTTTCAAAAGGGAAATACTTGCCTTCTCTGCCGAAACTGCTGCCCTGGTGCGCCATGGTCAGGATGCCAAATAGGCTAACATGAACCGTACACACACACTTATAGTAAGCTCCTGGATATGTACTTGGTGCACCCATTCTTCTCATCTCCGCTTTTCAAAAGCTGCTTCACCATCCCGGAAGCTTATTAAAGTGGACACAGCAACGGGTATATGTGTTCATGTTACACTAACAATCAAGGTCCGTTCAATGCACCAGAGCCCCGTCCTCCATAATAAATAGAAGCATTAATGTTAAAGTTGTATTAAACTCTCAAACATTATGTCAATAATGAATCCAGATCAAACAAATATACATCGCCAAGCAAAGCATTGCTTTACATTTTTACCCAAACGCTTAGTCATGTTTCTGAACATCTGCAGCCAAGTCTCTCAGCTCGGCTTCCCTGAACTTCCTGTCCAGTACAAGAAAGGACAGAGCAGACTCCAGCCATTGTTCATCTACTAGCTAGGAGAAGGGGAGTAGCTTCATTTGCTGTGTCTGTGTATTTGTGGAGACACAGCTTACTAGCACACACACAAGGGTGGCTCCATAGGACCCTTCAAGGTAAAACAGGATTTCAGGGCCATTTTTCAGGGGTCCAGCTAATTCTGCAGGAAACAAACTTTTAAACATCAAGGAGCAGCATCCATTGTAAGTGATTTTATCAGCTTAAAATCAATTTTGCCTTTTCTCTGCAAAAAACCTGCAGAGAAAAACAAAAATGAAACATACGTACCTTACCCCTGGCTTCCACGCAGTGAACAGTGTAGGAATGTCATCTCACAAGGTTTAGGATACTCAGCATTCCATGGGATCTCAAAGGAAGGTTAGCCTCAGCACCTTGACCTAGACACCAAAGGCAGAAACTGGGGGTAAGGTAAGAATATTACTATCGGATTTGCCTAGAATAGTACTAGGACAGCTGCACTTTCATCTACACATATAACAGGGCTGCCATTAGAAAACAGCTATACTGAACCTTATTGAGACCAGGGTCTGGTCATTTTCCTCCAAAACCTTTCATGCCCCAGCAGTAAGAGCCCATTTACCCTTTTTGCAGTGCAGTCAATTTATAGTGCAATCACATTATGGGAATACATATTTTGCATGTCAATACTTTCTTTTTTTTCATGTAGTAAAAATATGGAAAAGCAAAATCCCCATACTTTTATTGTAGGAGTACAAACTTTTTCCGCCTGCTATATATGTCTGTTGATCTACCTGGCAGGTATATCATCATTACATGACCACAAGATAGAGCAATTGATATATAAAAGGAGACACACTTGTCCAGCCCATGCAGTGCTAGGTGTGTGTCATTCAGTGCAAGTCTCCTCTCCTCATTCATGCACACCCTCCCATACTGCTCATCTCTGCACCCCTCCTCCTACACTGCTCACCACTGCCCCACTTGCATCCCTCTCCCTACACTGCTTACCTCTGCATCCCTCCTACAATGCCATGCTCAGTACCCCTGGCAACCCTCTTCCAATATTGCTTATTTCTGCACCCTCTCCTATACTGCTAACCTCAGTACCCCATGAAACCCTCTTCCAACAATGCTCATCTCTGCACCCCCTGCATCACTCTTCCTACATTGCTAACCTCTGCACCCCTTTTCCTACACTGCGCACCCATGCATCCCTCTTCCTACACTGCTAACCTCTACATCCTCTTCCAACACTGCCCATCTCTGCAGCCCCTGCATCCCTCTTTGTACATTGCTTACCTCTGCACCCCTTTCAACCCTCTGCCTACACTGCTAACTCTTGTAGCACTAATCACCCCGCAACCTTTGCAGACTGCAGCCCGCTTTCCCTATTTCTTACAGTGGAGGTACTAGGGGCTCTGGGAGGAGGTGCTGGGGTGGAGCCAAATTACTAGTCTGTCTACAGTGGAGGCTGAAAAGAGACGGGTCAAAAATGTGACTCCTCCCACTCCTGCTGTCCAGCACAGTTTAGGGGAGCAGGCAGGACCCTGATAGGCCCACCCAGTGGACAGTCTCACCCACTCACCATCGTAACCAGTCTGATGGACAGACTTATCCCCTCCTTCCCCACAGACAGCCTCTGCCAGGTCTGGGCCCCACTGCTGACTTGATGGGGCCGGTACAGGAAAGCTGTCTTTATCCCCCTATTGGTGGCCCTGCACACAAATACCCATCAGATTCAGCACTTACCATTAGACCCACATTTCTGAAGATCTACAAACATCTGTGTTACAGCCTCCCAATCATCAGTTCCCAGGTAATTGCCAGTAACACCAGCAGTCACCCCACACTGTTCTTCCTCCTCCGGCTCTTTTCTCACTTGTGAGCTCCACACCAGCAATGTTGAACAGGATTGCAGCTTAAAATCACCCAGGACATTAAAACTCTCCTCCAGTATATTGGGGCGGAACTTGATACACAGTCATGGAGCACTGCATATCATAAACAATTGTCTGTTGATACATATTTTCATAAGCCTCTTAGTGCTGCTGATCTTCTGTACCCATATCTGTATACTTGCACTCCAGCAAAGGCTGCATGACGTTACTCAGGGTGGGTTTCCTGATGGCGACAACAGAGAAGCATGCCTGTGCAATGTGCATTAGCATGGCAGCTTGTAGTCTCCTTTAGGAGAACGTGTGACCAGTGCAGGGACAAGGCCATCCAGTGCCCAGACGGAAATGCCAAACTGCTGCCCTCTTACCCCCTCCTCGACCTGCATGCCCAAATGTCTTCTGCAGGTGGGATTCCACTGGCAGCTGCCACCATGCTTGTCACAGAGTCACTGCACAGCTGCAGGTCTGCCAGTTGGGTTTCAAGTGGACCCGAAAATGCACAATGATGCTGTGGGACCTTCCTGCTGTGTATTCTCTGCGTCTTATGGTTTCTTAGTACGGATTGTATAGAGCAGTGGACCGGCCAGAGGCAAAAGAAATCGAACACATAGGGGAATTCATAAAAAAAAATGTCTATGACACCACCACCACCCACTTAGATTTAATCTGACATTTCTTACAGTTTGCAAAAACTTCACAGAGCTGTTTTTGCTTTTGGAAGAGAATGCAAAGCAGAATGAAGAAAGCCTCACACAAATACTAAAGTTGGCCACATATAATACAAACTAGTTTTTTAACCTCTTTTAGATTTACCAACAACTATGTATAGCATATACCCAGGGCCATGCTGGGGTGCTGTCTGAGTTGGCCATTTTTGTCATCTTGCCCCTTGGAGGGTAAAGTTTCAAGTTCGAAAAAGATGCTAATGGTGACCAGGAAGGCCACAATGCGAGTGAGCAGGGGTGGAGGGATATCCCTGAGTGGTAAAAGGGCAGCTTCCTAAGAGCTGACCACACAAGGTTGATGTCCCATGGGGTTGTCAGGACATGTACAATGTGGCGCACAAAGGCCTTCGCCTGGTCTTCATGGTGCTTAGGCCAGATTGAAGAAAGGATAGAATGCGTCCCATGCAGAACTTGTCTGATCTCGATTCTGGCCCCTGGCTTGTCTGACCTCGATTCTGCCTACTGCTCTGGTACCCTGCTGTCCGCCCCATTTGACCGCTGCTCTGCTCTACCCGATCCTGGACTTCTGCCCGGCACAGTGTTGCCCCATCCACTGGCACCCGTGCTACTTGCTATTTCTCAAGCTCTGTTCCCATGCTCGGAGTTTGGGGGACACAAGGTGCAAGGGGAGCCTCCTCATCCAACCAGTCTCCAACCAGGTACGTGATAGTAGCCCTGTAAATGTGGCACAGGCATCAGAAATGTCCCATGCCCAGAGTGCCAAGAAGGATGAGAATTGTCCCCCCATGAAGAAATGCCACCATGTCTGTATAACATCTGAATAAAAGAGGCGTTCAGCACATTGGACCTTGGAGTGCGGGTGACTTCTTTTGGACATTTCCCTTGAAGAAATGGGGGCACCCCCTTCAAAGGGAAGAGGGTTTACTTTTCATGTTGATGGATTTGGCGGTCCAGGTCTTGCAGCAGAATTGTGTACCCTGCTTGCCATTAGAACTCAATGCTGGAAAAGGACTTAGCTACTGGAGCCTTCAGCTTCTCACTTTTAAGAAGGTGCTCCTCTCCCATGACTTCCTTGATGTTCGTATCCTAGGATTCCCAGAAGAAACATCCTTGCTGGGGAACGCTGCCGACCAAAACTTTAGCCAAAGAATCCGCTGCATGTGGACCAACAGATGGCTCATTCTAGAAATATGGCAGAGAGAATCCACTGGGCCCCCCACGCAGTAACGCAAGGTGGACGGGAACAGTTCTAAACGGTTGTATGGAAATCGCACTGATCAGTGCAGCAAAAAAAGTGCAGGGAGCAGTTCGCCGGGGGGGTTTCAGATCGCGCTGAGCCGCGCGGTCGCATGAACGGTCCCCATAGCAATGTATGGGATTGTTCGTGTCGGCGGATCTGCGCGCCCAAACCGCGCTGGTGTGAATGGGGCCTTAAATCCACCATAACAGCGGTAAACTCTATATAGTATATCAGAGGAGGGTGGTGCAGGGGAGGACCCTGAAATTAGGAGTGGAGGAGAAGGGAAGCTTATCAATTGACCAATAGAAATATTGACCCCAGAGGAACAGAAGCCCCAGCCGAGCCATGATCCGGGCCTCCCGCTCCAGTGCCTGTGACCGGCCATACATGTTACCATGGCAGCAGTGAGCGGGTATTCCCTATCTAACACTAAAAGGCAGTGGCAGGTGACCCAGGGTCAGGCTGTGGTAGTTGGTAGCAAGGACACAAGCTGTATGCCAGCCAAACATGTGTCCAAACAGAACAACAACGATCTGGCACCTCCCAGATACAAACCCTCCTATCAGTACAGAGAGGAGGAGCTGTGGCACAGTACACCCCCCCCCAGGCTGCAATGGGAGCTGAATGGCGCCAAACGTATATATTTTTTAAAACCAACCATGCTCTTAAAGCGCATCTCCACACTCACACATGAACCTCAACATGATCCCTGTAGGGAAATGAGGAAATAACCTTGGCAACCGGGGTGCATAGAAGCAACTTACCTGAGGGGCTTTTGGTCATCACCAAGGTACACAGCAGTCTCTGGGCGGGCATATCCTCAGAGCGGGGGCCTTTAGGGTCAGGGCTTCCTAAGGGCCACAGCCATGGACCTGTATAGCACCATGCAGCTAACCGCTCACACTGCGCCACTTGCCAAGGAGGAAGACGTCCATCTCCTGAGGACCCTGGAAAATAAAACTGAGGCATGCTGGGAGTGGAAAGTGTTATATAGGGCAACTTTGACTGGTCAGTGTCCAATCACCTGAATGTATTGGCATAACCCAGTGGTATCAGAAATATCCCTGTGTCCTGTGCTGTACAGTCTATACTAATGCTCATTATCTGGCAATCATTTCAGTCACAAGCATGCAGCCAGCGAAGGCTGGACGACATAACTATTCATTTAAAACTCATGCATGCAGCAGATAGATTCGTCTAATAACAACAGAATAGTACGGGCATTGCTTCACATATGAATGAACGGACATGTATCATGTTATATAAAGAAACCGCCAACACGTTACACAACTGGCAGGAACTGGGTGAGAGGTGAACGTGGCTCCCCTCAACTGCCTCCTGCCCCGGTGCACGCTGGGAGGGGGACGAGGCGGGGCTCGGTCTCCGGAGGAGGCGTGGTCTCTCGATGACTGACATGTTGTTGTGATCCCAGACCGGTTTGGCCCGGCGAGGAGCTGGTGGAGTGTCGGGATGCGGTGCCCGGGGTCTCGGCTCTTGCTACCGCAGCAGGGCAGGGGACAGGGGTGAGGAGCAATGGCTGGAGGGGAAGAGGGGTCCGGACTGCATTCTGTATTGGATGATGGGGGGCAATGTGCTTG
>NW_017306364.1:1681671-1682174 GCF_000935625.1 Nanorana parkeri
TTGATCAGTATTGCTTCTGACCTGAAGAAGAGAGGTTCACTCTCGAAAGCTTGTCTTGTATATATTTTGTTAGTCCAATAAGAAAGGTATCATTGCACACTGCAATACTGCGTTTTTGTCTTTTTTGACATATATATATAGTACCAGCATTGTTCTGTTGTGCAGGAGGATGCAGTGAGCATACATATATATTGTGTCTGTGTTATTTACATAGCAGATTATTATGTTTATTTATACAAAACTGTGACTATTTTTATACATGAGTATTCTGTATGTCACCTGTACTGTAGGTGATCTCCAGGGTGTCAGTCAGTACTGGGACCAGATCACTGACTGCTAGTAATGCAAATATTTGTTTTCAATGTGTCAGTGCATCCTCTGTATTGTACTGTGCCATCACTGGCGCCAGATCACTGTGTTTGGGGGGAAAAAAACATATATGTGTGTATTCTGTATGTCACCTGTACTGGAGATGGACTGCTAGAACTGCAAATATCTATTTA
>NW_017306364.1:1682191-1697054 GCF_000935625.1 Nanorana parkeri
ACCCCCATGTATAATGTTTTTTGATTTGTGCTGTGTATTGTGTGTATCATTTGTGTACATTCACGGGTTCTGATCTATTACAAGGGGTTCCAGGGGGGACTTGAATGTTGTTTTTTAAATAAATCCATCAGCCCGGTTTAGCGTTTTGACAAATAATCATTGAAAAGCAAAACAGATCTTACAAATATTTTCCGGTGGATGATAAGCGGAGGGTTTGTTTGGAAAACATTGCACACAGATAAGGGATACTTGTAGTGACTGGACATGAGTCAGGTCAAGATGTACTATAGATAAGATGTCCAGATCCTCAGGGTACCCGCTCAGCTCTGGATTTGAGCCCATATTCACACATGGCGTTTCAGGAACACGCGTCACGTTCATGCGTGCTTGTGTGGCTTCATGTGCTGTTTGCCTCGCATCCCCATTGAATTGAGTGGGATGCTGAACAGACGACAAATGCCGCAGAAACCTTATATTGCAAATTTTGCCACACGCATTCCGTGCTTTTATGCATGGAAATGCAGAAGAAAAATGCGCATCTTCCTGGCCGTTTGGGGTGCCATTAGAAAGTAAAGGAGAACTATGAGGTGAGTGCTTTTCACTCACCTCATAGTTCTAGCCGACCTGTGACAATGAGACTGTCACAGGTCGGCTCAGTAGATCGGGAGGTGAGCGAACACATACCGGCGCTCGGTCACTTCTCGATCCTGTCACGGCAGAGAGCCGTGACAGGGGAGGGACTGGATTCCCCCCTCCCCGCTCCGATCTGCCAGCGCTGACTGGCGGAACGGACGGGGGAGGGGGCGGGTACAGCTGGCTCTGCCTCTAGATAGGCAGAGCCCAGCTGTCACTCACGCAGCTGGGCGGATCCAGACATAATTGTCGGGATCCGTTTCAGCGGCGGCATCTCAGTATACCGCGAGCTACAGCTCTGAGCTTAGGGTGACCGGAGGACGCTAGTTTGTGTCCTCCCGTTACCCTAAGGAGAACTATGGGGAAAAGCCCTGACCCCATAGTTCTCCTTTATTGGCAACGCAAGTGCATTTCGCATTGTGCAGTGTTTCTGTCACGCCCTTAAAGGGTAATTCCACCTTTCCAGGTGAATTTGGGAAAATGGAATCGCCCCTCCCCTTTATGCTTACCTTCCAGCAAACGCTCCTTCCCCTCCACGGGTACGGGTGTACTCTCTGTAGCACTCTGGGTTTTGAATTTCGCTCGCACATGACAAGCACTCATTGGTCAGTGCAATCACCTGTCCGTGCTGACCAATGAGAAGTGCTTCTCATTGGTCAGTGTGGTCAAAAGTGCTTCTCATCGGTCAGGTGACCGCGCTCATCAATGAGTGCTCACCATTTGCGAGTGAAATTCAACTCCAGAGCACTACACGACAGTACGGGGTACGGAGAGTACACCTGTCCCAGCGGAGGGGAAGGAGCGTTCACCAAAAGGTAAGTATAGCGCCGGGGAGAGGGGGCCAGATTGGAGGGGGCAATTCTATTGCCCCAAATTCACCTGGAATAGTGGAATTACTCTTTTATGGGCTTGCGTTTCAGAAAATGCGTCTATGTGCGTTTTTTTGCATTATTGATGTGTTCTGGTGCGTTTTTTATATAGTTTCAATTGTATTTTGTTTTGGTGCATTTGTATGTGTTTTTGGTGCGTTCCACACCAGAAAAAATGGCGTACGCAGTACTTTTTTTGAAACAATCTGGAACTGAACGCAGTGGTGTGAACCGGCCTCACTTGTTACCCTAGGAATGAATGAATGGGGATGCATTTTTGGACCAGATAAAAAAAAACGTTGTGGTCTGCAGATGGTGTGAGAAAAGTTGAGAATGATGTAGGAATGTCAGCACATGTTACAAGGTTGTTTCTTTTTTGGGGAGGGCATGTGTCTGGCTGACTTCCTGCGTGTAGCCGTGCGGTGCTCTTCATATGCTGTACTGCTGTGCCAGGTTTGATCGATGTTTATACTGGTGACGTTTGTACTTTGGTGGTTTTAATATCCGGTACACAATGTTCTTGAACTTCTTTTTTTTAACGTCTAGTGTTGTTGTGTCTGTAGTACAAAGCCGTTTTATCTGTGTTTTATTATCTGTATTCACCTGAGTTGGTCTTTTATGTAATGTGTTGTAAAGCATTGTGTAAAATTGTGTGTATCTTCCTGCACTCCTTACCGGATCTCCTAGGAGATGATGTCTGTAATAGGGTGCTTGTAGCGACCACGGAGGCACCGTGTAGTCAAGTAGTAATTCCAAAAGATGTCACCAGCACTCCAAAAGTAGATTCAATATATTTTAATGACAACGGTCATTCAAAATCACAAGTACTTTTCGGGGCCACGTTGGGTCCCCGTCATCAGGCTCAGAAGATTCCTTCCGAGATTCTGAGCCTGATGACGGGGACCCAACGTGGCCCCGAAAAGTACTTGTGACTTTGAATGACCGTTGTCATTAAAATATATTGAATCTACTTTTGGAGTGCTGGTGACATCTTTTGGTAAAGCATTGTGTGACACCTTTTGCTTACACATGCTGACAACTCTATATGTAAGGCCGGCCATACACTGCTAGATTTCGGTACGGCCGTTCGTAGTAAAAATCAGAACATTCGATAATATCATCAGAAATCTGACGAATGTCATTCCAAGTTTTATTTGATTTTAACATTTTGATTTTGGAATGAATGGAGCTTCTTCAATGAAAACCACATTCACTATCAGGGGGTTGTTCACTAAGCTGCTGAAGGCAGCTGAATGAATAACCGAACCGGTTACGGCTATTTTTAGCCAAACATCGGCTAGCTTCAGCTCCCTTCACTTCGGTTCAGCCAAACAGCCTCAGCACGTTCGACCAAACCAAAAGAAAGAACGCGTTTTTCCTCAGCTGATCGGCTGAGGTGAACGTTCGGCAGTTCCTTCTCCGCTCTTCACCTCTATCCTCCAAGGGGCCGAACAGCAGAGAGTGAATATCCGAATGCTCGGCTCAACATTCGGCTCGGCCATTCTGTTCGCTGCTTCAGAGGCAGCAATCCGAATAATAATGTCAGTGTAAAAAGAAAAAAAATGAGGTCTGTTAGGGGGGACCCCCGATGTAAAAAGAAAAAATACATGGGGTTCCCCTGCAAATTCAAGCCAGACCCTCTAGGTCTGATAGGGATTTTGAGGGGGACCCCAACCCCCAAAAAACAAAACAATGTAGGTTCCCTTCTAAAATTCCCAACCAGACCCTTAATCCAAGCACTGAACTTGGCATGGCAGGACAGGAAGGGGGAGGGGACAAGCGAGAGCCCCCCCTGCACCATACCCTACCACATGCCCTTGACATTGGGAGGGTGCTGTTACTGCTGCCTAAGCCAGCCAAAGGATTGGCCGAATGTTCGGCTTAATGAATAACCCCCTTAGAGTTCTGTTCACTTGAGAAAACTTTTCATCCGGCTCCTTTAATTTTTTTTTTTTACACCACTGCGGTTGAAAACGATGGTCGGTTTGACGCCATTAATAAGTCAATTGAACGTTCCAAAACTTTTTTTTTAAATGAATTCTACTGGTGTATATCCAGCTTAAAAATGAACTCCGGGTATACAAAAAGTTAACCCTTGCAGTGCAGGGATAGCCCATTTTTTCTCTAGCGGACAGAATAAAGAAGATACACTCAGCTGATCCTCAGTCCTGTGGTGGTGACTGTTCACCTCTCTGACCCCCAGCTCCGGCTGTGGCATGTCCCTCAGCGGCCTCACAGTAACTAAAAAGTTAGGCGCCAGCTGTAGCATTGGCGACCTAGCTCCTGGGATGTGTCCAGCCCTGGCTTAGATTGCCATGCCGCCACCTCTATGTTTGCACACTGGGTCCGCTTCTCTAGTCCAGACCTGCCGGCAGGTCACAGTGGGGTATTTCTGTATCTGGGTTTTATATGACATGTTCTCGGAAGGGATATTTTTGTACAAGAGCTAGATCTGTGACATATAAAAAAGACTTTATAGTTCCCCTGTAGGCATGATTGCTAGTGATTTTTTTTTATGCTGACTGCAGTTCTGTTGCTAGACACCTCCTAAATGTTTTGGGCACATTGATTGTAAGGTATTTGGCTGTATATAATGTGTTCAGTGATGCGTATTTAGTACACTGTGACAGCGGCATGTCGGCACAGGTGATCAGTTTGCAGAACACCTGCTTTTGCTTTTACATAACCATTAACATGCATTGTTCTTGTTTTTTCTCTGTGCAGTCACTCCTGGAATGAAGCATACTGTCATTTATCATCCAGCAGGGGGAGACTGTGAGCCTCCCATCAGGCCCCAGGTAAGAAGTGAGTTGTCATGTCGGTGCAGCATTGCTCTGGTGCTTATCCTGTAGATTGGCAGTTCAGCTGCTTTATCAGCACCCTGTAATAGCGGTCACGCCTGGCTCAGGGTGGGGATAGATAAGGATGGGAGGAGGTGGTGGTGGTGGTAGAAGTCTTTGGTAGCTCAAGTGTCTAATGTGTCTTACTCTTTCTTTTGCTTCTCTATTTCGCACATCTTAACTTCCATCCGTTCCCTTTTTTTATTTATTACCAATGTCCCCCTTCTCCTCAGCATCCCCCCAGATTCCTCTCCCCCAGAGCTTTCACTCATCATGGCAGGGATGGCGATGGAGGAAAGTGGCACCTTGCGGTGTGGCATCACGCCACTGCAGCAAATTATCGCCTCAGGGACCGGAGCTCTCCTCACCTCTCTATTCGGTATGAGATGTGGCAATGATAATGCGGGATAGCTATGTGGGCCTACCATGTAGATAGCTGTGTCTCACTTCTTCTGTCACCCTGTTCGTCCCCAGTGACCCCCTTGGACGTTGTGAAGATCAGGCTGCAGTCACAGAAGAAGCCATTCTCCAAAGGTAACATAGTGCTTGCAGAGTCTCCTCCGCTTACCTTCCTGTGCGTTGCCTGTCCGTCTGTAGCATTCAGAGATTGAGTGCTGCAAGTTAGGCTTTTCAAAGGTAACCTGGTGTTTTTGAGGAAGACAACCACAGCCAGGAGTGCTTGGATAGTAGCCTGCATCTCTTGATGGTGCAGTCATAGAAAGACTCATTGTCTAGAAATTTGTATTTGGATCCTGAAAACCTTCCACAGCTGGAAGATTTATAATGCATGAAGTGCAGCAACTTTTAGCAACCAGTTGCCTACAATAAAGCTGGCCATGCACTATTAGGGTAGATGGGAAAGTCTCCCCTGCTGGCCATTGCACCCACCGCTGTCAGAATATCTGAACAGTGACTGCAGCACTGTTCAGCCGTCAATTTTCGGCCCAGCTCCTTCATGAATGGAAGGGTTCCGGGAGGGCCACACGCTGCTCAAATCTCCAGAATGGTACGGCCAGCTTAAGCTCAAATCTAGTTGCTATGAGTAACTGCAGTTTATATATTACAATTGCTTTGCCTTATAAAATAGTCAGCAAGTCGTTTTAGATTTTTCTGGAAACCTGTACTAAGAGAGTCATGGAGGTGGAGCTCATTCTGAAATTGGCGCCTGTTTGGCTGGCTGTCTTTGGCTTCACTTAGAGCAAGCAGTAAAATCGAGGTCTAAACTCCGGATATGCATACTGAATCTGGGTCGGAGACTGAGAATGTATTAAGTTGCTTGACAGCCAGTCAGCTAGCATTTTCAGGAGGAGAACTCAGCAGTTACAGCTCCATACATTATTACTAATTTGATAACTGTATTCAGAGTGATTTGGTTGTATAGAATTACACATGTGCAATCATACGCTATATCTATAATCAAATATTGGTTTAAAGAAGAACTCCAGGAATTTAAAAAAAACTTACCCTTGCAGTAGGGCTACCTTCACACTGGCCTGGCCAGGAAGGGGGCTTAAAAGAGAACTATGGGGTAAGTGTTTTTCCCCATAGTTCTCTTAAGTGTCACGGGAGAATATATACTAGCGTCCTCCCGTGACCCAAAGCTCAGTATATTGAGCTACAGCTTGCGGTATACTGAGACCGTCGCAGGCGGGACGGATCCCGACATTACTGTCGAGATCCACCCAGCTGCGTGAGTGACAGCTAGCTCTGCCTATCTAGAGGCAGAGCCAGCTCTGCCCGCCCCTCCCCCGTCCGTTCCTCCAGTCAGCGCTGGAAGATCAGAGAGGGAATCCAGTCCCTCCCCTGTCACGGCTCTCTGCGACGGTATGTGTTCGCTCACTTCCTGATCTATTGCGCCGACGTGTGACAGTTTCATTTTCACAGGTTGGCTCGAACTATGAGGATGAGTGATTTTCACTCGCCTCATAGTTCTCCTTTAACACCCCGGGCTTCAAGTGGTTAACAGAGTGTTCTGTTCAAGTGAGCCTGTCACTTTACCTAATTAGGGCTAAGTAACAGGTTCTCCTGATGGCCGACCTCTTCAGCTATGGATACTTACCTTCCTTCTCCACATTCCTGTTCACCGACCGGAGTAGAAAGCCCTGTGTGAGCTCATCATCGGAGCTTACACATAGCTACAAAAAGCTTTTTACCCATGCCATGCCCAGAGGACATGCCATGCTCAGACTGAACACTGGATCATGGTAAGAAGAGGAGAGGGTCATATGTGCCCGCCGTACCTGGAAGGGCCGGAAATTTCACCAGGCTTTGGCTTGGGAATGGGGCATCGGGGTGGATAAGTGTCTACAATGGACAGGGTGGACTATCTGGTGGGCCATGTGACAAGTTCACTATGTGTGGTTAACTGTGACAAGTAATCCAAAGTCACAGGTAGCCGACCTGACTTCAGGAATCTGGTCGCTATGTCATTTACACTGCTTGCGCTTCCATATTGGATAACCACCCTTTAGCCGCTACATTTTCATAAAAAGCACCTACACCTTCAGCTTTAACATCATGGCTTCCAACATTAATGACTATATATATGTATTTGTATGTTGTTATACATATATTGCATAGATTGCTATCATATTTTTGTTTTTCTTCCCATTTTTTCCCTCTTGTGTTGCAGTAATGTCTGTAAAGTCTCTTCCCTGGGCACCCCCCTTGCGCCACCCTAAATGTGAGTACAGGTTGGCCCGCTCACTTTTCCTAGCATAAGAAAGAAAGTTTGCTGTGCAAACTTGGGCATTGAGGTGTTGATGTATGATGCCCCTTTGCTTCAAGGGATGCTAAATTTGTCATGGAGCTGAGTAGCTGTTCCCCACAGCAACCAATCAGGTTTCAGCTTTCATTCTAAGGTTCTGGAAAAATGGAATAAGGTTTCTGATTGGTTGCAGTGGAAAGAGGGCTGAACTTATGCTAAACTGTATATAAATGTTCCAGTGTGTCCCAATGTTGTCCTCTTTACCCAACTGCATTTTTACATCTGCAGCGTACATAGAGACATAGGTCTGTGGCTTTCAATGTATAAGCGTTGTCACTGACCTGTTTCATATGTGATTGCATCATCAGAACATCCTGAGGTCTGATTGTCTCCCATGAACATGTGTAATTTATTCCTGACATACCTTTTAGATCAATTTACATCGATCAGTGTGCTATATAGACATCCATAGCTATCTATCAGCAATAATCTTTCAGAGCCCTTTCTGCTCTGTGTGATGAAAGGTTAAAGCTGAACTCCGAGCACAAAAACTTTCATGAAATATGTTCCTCAGTAGCCACAAAGGTATAAATCCACTGTGCTGTACATAGCCTGTGCATTGAGCAGAGCTGTGGGCTGGACCCAGAAGGCTCCACCCACTACAGGAGGGGGCGGATATATGTCCAGTCACCCTGAACAAGGAGAGAGAGCAGCAGTGACTGGTCTAGATACAGAGGCAAGGTATCACACTGGATCACTGCACAGATATGGAAGAAATACACAAACACACCAAGATGCATGCAAGAATACACATGCCTCTTGTATTGAGATAATTTTTGCTTATCCTGGAGTTCGGCTTTAAGGCTGAACTCAAGACAAGCATCTAAATATACAGAGGAAGTATATATTAGGGCTGTTTAGCCTGCCAAGAGGATTTGCATGTATGTTTAAGCAGTCCTGAGATTTATACAGCTCTGGCACACAGCAAAGTCCTGTCTAGCATAGTAGGGATCCTTACAGGTCTTGTCGCTCCCCTAGTTCTGGCACACAGCACAGTCCTGTCTAGCATAGTAGGGAACCTTACAGGTCTTGTGGCTCCCCTAGTTCTGGCACACAGCACAGCCCTGTGTAGCATAGTAGGGAACCTTACAGGTCTTGTGGCTCCCCTAGTTCTGGCACACAGCACACCCGTGTCTAGCATAGTAGGGAACTAGTCATTGATGTTTTAATATATACTGATCTACATTATTTGGTTTCTTTTATATGCGGCTGGAGTTAAAGGAGAACTATGGGGTCAGGGCTTTTCCCCATAGTTCTCCTAAGGGAAACGGGAGGACACAAACTAGCGTCCTCCCGTCACCCAAAGCTCAGTATACCGCGAGCTGTAGCTCACGGTATGCTGAGACGCCGCAGCCGGGACGGATCCCGACATTACTGTCTGGATCCACCCAGCTGCGTGAGTGACAGCTGGCTCTGCCTAGTGACAGTCACGGCTCTCTGCAGGGACAGGATCGAGAAGTGAGCGAGCGATGGTATGTGTTCGCTCACTTCCCGATCTATTGAGCTGACGTCTGACATTCATTGTCACAGGTCGGCTAGAACTATGAGACTGAATGATGTTCACCTCATAGTTCTCCTTTTAAGCTTTAAATCTAGTTGCTGTGGATACTATACACCAGTAGTCTATGCCCTGCTTTATCCCATAGTCCAATTAGTTTTCTAGTTGGCTTCCTCCAGTTAATAATTAATCCCCCAGACGCACACTCTGTAGTTATGTGCACTCACTGTTTGTATTGTCCCTACAGAATGGGCCTGTTATATAAAACCCTGGAGGGAAAGGAATGTGTCGGAGTTGCCCATAGAAGCCAGTTAGAATCTTCCTTTTGATTTCCTGGCTTTCATTTGATTAATTACAATTGAAGTCTGGCTGCTAAGGGCGATACCTCTATTTCCTTTTATTTCCTATGAGTGTGTGTTGCTGTGCCCACCAGCCTGCTTGACACTGCGCCCCTCTCTCACCCTCCCTTCACACTAAAACTGCTTAAAATGGCCGTTTGTACACTAACCTTATGATTTCTCTAACACTGTGCCCATTTTCCTGCTCACTCCTGGCTTTTCTAGTCTCAGTAGCTGCCTTTGTAGATTTCATCCTCTGACCTCTCTCTCTTATAACCCGCACAGGGCGCTGTTTCCTGTACTGTAATGGACTCATGGATCATCTGTTTGTGTGCCAGCATGCCACAGCTTGCAGCACTTGGTACCGCGCACCCACGTACTTTAATGGAACTTTGGTAAGTGCAAAGGGGTCACAGGGGAGGCTTGTGGACGCAGACCTGGTCAGGAATGTTTAGATGAGGAGTAATGGCTTGCCCACACAAGTTCTGTGTCTTGTTGCATTCTACACTGCTTGGATGAAGCAATTTAAAGGTCGCTCGTCCTCGAATGTTATTTTCCCAGACTGCAGCTTTACTTAATTTTACTCGGTATTCAACTTTGTCCGGCATGACACCTACTCCATTTCTCTTGGCTCTAACTATAAGTTACCATGGCTTACAAAAACTGGCATGCATATTACTAAGATATCCACCTATAAACCTGCAACATTTCCGATCCCTAGCGCATCTAGATCATGGTGAGGGTAGGAACTTATTGGCCTCCCCTCGTATATGCAGAGCAGAAGTTGCACTGCAGGCTGGCACATTAGGTAGCATTTCTGGTGCTGAGAGTTTGTATGTTTTCCCTAACAGGGTGCAGTCTGCTGGATTGTTAATTGGCTTGAGAGGAAATTAAACCCCTTGTGTATATGCCATGCGACTTTGGAAGGAAGTGAGAGTAGAGGCTTCAGCAGTGAAGCATGTAAATCTGTAAAAACAAGAAATAAACATATGTTGTACAGGGTATCCATTAAAGAGCATCTAGCACAAAGCCTCTGATGGAAGCTGCCGTTTATGGACTCGCATGAGTTACAAGGAAGGGACTCTGAGATAGAAATTCTGCACACATTCAGTTTGTGATTGTAGTCACTATGTGCCTTAAAGAAGAAGAACTCCAGTTTAAAATGATATTAAGCCTTGCAGTGACCTGACCCCGCACTGCAAGGGTTAAATGCTCATGTTTGTCTAGGTGCTAAAAAAAAAGGTTCTACTCACCAGACCATCCGAGTTGGCTCCCTGCTTCTGTTCTAACGGAAGCATGTCTCCTCCAATGCACAGATGGACTGCTCCTCGGCATCCTCGCGTCTATACACAGTGTATAGAGTGTGATGACACCAGGATCCTTAGACCGCTGCAGCAGAGAGGGAGAGAGTACAAGCTGGCTCGGAAGGTCTGGTGGTTATAACTTTTTTTTTTCGAGCACCTAACCTTTGCAGTGTGGGGGGTAGTCCCGCTGTAAGGGTTAATATTTTTCTGGAGGTCTTCTTTAAAGCAGCCATCAGAAGTTTCTTAAACATGTATTTTGCCTTGTGATAGATTCCCTTTAATTTAGGGCTGGTAATGATTACAATTTTCGTGTTCCATTAATCAAAATTTTTTTTAATCGATTAATTTCGATTAATTATAAACGCACATACAGATCCAACTACTTTGGCCTATACAGCACAGCAATGAAGTAATAAAATGAACTAGGATCACACTAATCCAGCACGTTATTAATCTCATGTGCCCCACTCAATATGGCCGCCGCTTGAGTGGGGCACGTGAGATTAATAACAATAGCATGTGTATAGGCTAATGCCTTGGCTGGCGCTCATGCAAACTCACCTGCCCAAGTGGCTCCGTCGTCTAACAAAGGGGGGAGGAGTCCGGTGACATCGACGTCACCGGACTCCTCCCCCTTCCCTTTGTTAGCCGTCACAGACATCGACGTCACCGGACTCCTCCCCCCTTCCCTTCGTTAGCCGACGGAGCCACTTGGAGAAGGGGGGAGGAGTCCGGTGACGTTGATGTCCGTGACGTCACCGGATCGCCAACGGGACTCCCGGAAGCCAACGGAGAGGTGAGTGTTTTTTCATTAGCGATCAAAATTATTTTAATCGATCAAAAAGTTTAACGATTAATCGAGAAATTAATTTTTAATTTCCACAGCCCTACTTTAATTAACTGTAGGTTAGGATATGAAGAATATGGAATGCAAATATATTTTTGTCTGAGTATTTGCCTACCAGATATGCCTTCTGCAGCCCTTGATCAATCGCTTGGTTTGGTCCATGCTCCTATGGATGGCTATGCACTCCATTAGTAAGGATCCAGCCAAAGGAATGGACAAGGTCCACAGTACGGTGGGGTGCAGAGCACAACCTGGCTATTTATAAGGAAAGGCTTGTTAGAATGGTGCTGAAGGTAGAGCAAATATTTCCCATGTTGTTTACACTGAGAGAGGCCAATGGGACCTAAATAGGAGTGAAGTTGTACTTTTATATAATGCAACTTAAGTAATTGAATTTGCATTGCTATTGCCCATCTGTAATCCACTGCACCACAGCACAACTGGAAAAGTAAGGACCTTCCCTAGTAGCTGGCCATGTGCTGACTGAGGAGAGTGCAGTGAGCAGACTGGTGACCTCATCAGCATTGTGCTGCTCTTTCATTATGTAGTCAGCAGGCTGGTGATGTGCTCTTCAGTGGCGGTTGAGATTCTGGTTGTGCTGTTTGGCAGGGAAGATGGGGGGGAGCTGAGTGACAAGACTGGTTGACCAGTTCTCATATATGTATTTCAGCTGTGTATTTATCTGCTTGTCTGGAGATCAGTATAATTAGTGTTTTTTGTATTGCATCCTCAGGTCTGTTTTTAATGTTTTCTTTTTTTCAATGGTATTTTTCAATGCAGGATGCTTTTGTGAAGATCTCACGCCATGAGGGGCTGAGATCACTTTGGAGTGGCCTTCCCCCTACACTGTGAGTATTCGGCTTCATGACGGGGGGTTAAATATTTTATCCAGTGTTGACGGAAAACACAAATTAAATAAATGGTGTAACTTTTAGTACACACAGGCATTTATGTTAATATATGCTTGTAACTACAGGTACAGTATATAGAACCTAACATATAGCATTTATATTTTAAGGTCTAAATTGGCTTCTTGAAGCCCTTAAAGTGACCCCTTTCTTTGGCTATGAAGGTCAAAATAAAAGGGTCACTTAACTCCCCTCCTCATATTTCAGGGCTCCTCCACCAGAACGAGGGAAAGCCCTTTGTAAGCTCCAAACCAACGCGTCAGAGCTTACACAAGACTCCTTCCCTGCCCCCATGTGACAGTGCTGGGCTAATTACTAGGCACTATTGATGAGCCTGGGAGCCCAGTTTGCCCAAGCACGCTTGTAACTGGAGGGTAGGGAATGCACCACTCGGCAACTGATTGGACCGGGAGGAGGGGGTGGCAGACACAGGTTTGAGCAGGCTTGCACAAACTCGGGGGAACTGGGTTCACAATAAGCCCAGGCTCATCACTCATAGGAACCAAGCTATTTCATGGGACTGGGGGAATATGTCACATGCTCATCTGTAGTATCTGTGTGTGTTTTTTACAGGGGGGAAAAGAAATAGGGTTGGCGGGGAGTTGGTCGCCAGATTTTTATCAAATGGGTCTGTTGAAGTACTTGTTGCACGGTACAAACAAAATCTTAGGTTCTCCTTTTTAAGGAGATACGAGTTAGTACCGATAAGCTGGCTGTCTATCTCTTATCCACAGTGAACCTGAATTTAATTTTTCTAGTGCGTAATCAGTTACTTTAGCATGGTTTTTCTTAAGCAGGTTAGTACAGTTTAACTATTTTTTTTTTTTAAATTATTATTATAATAACTTAAAAGAGAACTATGGGGGTAACCATTTTATCCCATAGTTCTCTTTAGGGTCACGGGAGGACATTAGTATATGCTCAGTATAGGACATTAGTATATGCAATTGCCCGCTATAAAATGAGCGCCGCAGCCGGGACAGATCCCAACAATACTGTTGAGATCCACCCAGCTGGCTGATTGACAGCGGGCTCTGCCAATCTAGAGGCAGAGCCAGCTGTGCCCGCCCCCTCCCCTGTCCGTTCCTCCAGCCAGCCCTGGAGTATCAGAGAGGGGAGGAGGGGAATCCCTGTGGGGAGTGATGACTTAGAGTCACCGCTCTCTGCAGGGAGATGATCGGGAAGTGAGCAAGCGACTGTATGTGCTCGCTCACTTCCAAATCTTTGGAGCTGACGTGTGACAGTTTCATTGTTGCACGTCAGCTCTAACTAGGAGGATGAGTGTAAATCACTCACCTCATAGTTGTCCTTTAACAGAACTGAGTAAACATACACTGTATACATGCAAAGTAAAATAAAGGTGCCTTGTTCTCCTGATGGATTCCCTATAACAGAGTTGATGGCATTGTTATGGCCTCGTGAGGATGCGGAGACATGAGCTACTGCAGAATCTGGAGCAGTTGTCCATGGCAACCAATCAGCATCTCTCTTCAATTTGTTTAGAGAGGGCAGTGTGGGCAGTTGACCTGCTTGCTTTTTATAAATTGTTATGCTTTCTAGTTATTTTATTTTTTCTGCGGACACAACTGGTGAAGGGTGTTTAGGAATTGTTTGCTGCGATCCCCATCATGTTGATTATCTCTCTGTCTCCCCCTACAGGGTGATGGCTGTGCCTGCAACCATTATCTATTTCACTTGCTACGATCAGCTGCGGGACTTTCTGTATTACAGCCTGGGGTACAGCGGCAGTCACATCCCTCTCATCGCTGGAGCTCTCTCTCGATGTAAGTGTTTTGTACACAAATGTCCATGTAATTTGTGTCAACTTGATCACAGGTTCTAATATCTCTGATTCTTCCCTTTTAGTGGGTGCAGTGACAGTCATCAGTCCTCTGGAGCTGATCCGCACTAAACTGCAGTCCCGTCAGCTGTCCTACATAGAGCTAGGAGCCTGTCTGCGATCTGCTGTATCTCAGGGTGGCTGGCTGTCCCTCTGGAAAGGATGGGGCCCCACAGTGCTGAGGGATGTGCCGTTCTCAGGTATGTTAACTGTCTCTTTTCAGCAAGCATGGCAATAAACATTATTTGCATCATTATTATTATGAGACCCAACTTCTTCCACACTGCTGATGGGCACCAACATCTTGGAAGTGATGCCAGTAAACTCAAGCTCAAGGGACACTCTATAGCACGGGGTATCCAAACTTCAGCCCTCAAGCTGTTGTGGAACTATAAAGTCCCAAAAGGCATTACAAGACCCTGACAGCCACAAGCATGACTTCCAGAGCCAGATGCATGAAGGAGCAAAGGGCAATACTATAGAGCCTTTGTTCTCAACTGGTGGGTCGAGACCTTGTGTTCAGTGGGTCGCGGAGTGCCGTCCACTGCGCTAGGTGAGAGGCTCCTCAGCCTTCCCCTAGCGCAGCACTGTCCGTTCTCGCGCCGAGCAAGCAGCTTGAGGTGGGCTGGGCTGGGAGTATGACTGTGAGGGAGCTTGCAGTACCACAATGCCATGCGTTCTATTGCAGTGCGCCTTTGGTCATGATTAATTACCAAGGACAAATGTGTGTCCTGAGGTTACACAGGTTGAGAACCACTGCTATAGAACATGGGCGGCCAAACCTCGGCCCTTCAGCTATGATGAAATTACATATCTTATCATGATAAAATATGTAATGTAATTTCATTTTAGCTGAAGGGCCGATGTTTGGCCACCCATGCTCTATAGTATTCCCCTTTGCTCTTTCCCATAAATGTTATATAGTGAGAGGTGGAGGAGCTGGGCCAGCACGAACAGTAATTAGACACCCCCAGAAGAGGAGAGTCCTATGACATGCAAGGGGAGAGGGGTGGGGGGGG
>NW_017306364.1:1697188-1725652 GCF_000935625.1 Nanorana parkeri
GTGGGGTGGTGAGCGGGGCAGGGGGCGGGGTGGGGGGGGGGGGCTGTGCTAGGGAATTTACTTTTTCCTGGAGTGGTCAAATATTTAAGCAAGTTCAAACACACTATGCGATTGAATACAAAAATAATTTATGGAAAGAAGAAAAAGCACTGCAAGTAATCATTTTTTTGTGGTTACACCTGCAATTTTTAAAGTTGTTGACAGGGTCTCTTTACATGTCAAGCTTACCTTATCAGCGCCAAGAACATCAGCATTAAAGTCTTGCGCCAGATGCAGTGGTGGCTTGTCCCTGGTATGGAGCCCAAGAGTGTCAGGTTCTAGTCTGCATGTTAGCTGAAGGGAGAGGAAGTGAGATTATTAGTTCGCTGATTCTGTAATGAAAGTCCCCAGGATACAGGAAACCCAGGTGCCCAGTAGTCAAGGTGAGGTTATATACAGGTGCCATTTGGTGCCCGCTGTGTGCTAGCAGCAGTAGTTGAGACACTTCACTGTCCCTACATGTGCATGTTAAAGCTGAACTCCAGACCAATGGCTAAATACACAGATGAAATACATATATGGGAGATATTTTAGCTGCCAAATGATTTGTATTTCTGTCCATCCATCTGTGAGATTTTTACAGTTCTGCTACACAGTCCTGTCTGGCAGGGAAGGAAACCTGGTCTTTCCCCTCCAGCCAGTAAAAGGTAAAGCATCACACTGATGAGCTCATCGCTCTGGCACTCTGCTCTCCTCTTCTATCAACCTGTTCCTTAAACTGCAGCACACCTTATCGGCTGCCAGTCTCTCTGCATTAAGCTGATACGATATTCAGGTGCTTGCATTTAAACATACATTACATGTTGTATTAGTGGATACAGTGCTGCATTATTTGATGTCTTTTATATCTGCCTGGAGTCCAGCTCTGAGTTTTCTAAAGCCATTTGTAATCAATGAATGAGCATTTATGGCAGTATACTGTTCTCGAAGTACTTCTACAATCAATGTGCTTTTTTGCAATTCTCTTAAATCCTTGTGTTGTTTCCGCAGCTCTGTACTGGTTCAATTACGAGCTGGTGAAAAAGAATCTTGGCAAGTCATGGGGAACTTCGGAGTCGCCATTTCTGATCAGCTTTACATCAGGAGCAGTTTCCGGAGCTGTAAGTCCTTGTCCAAAAGAAGAGAACAATCTAGGACAAGATAGCTGATTTGGAGAAATTCTACCATTCAGCTCACTTTTCAGTTCGGCTATGTTGTCCTAGATTGTTCCCTTCTCCTGCCTTCTCCAAACTCTTCACCCTTCTGTGAATAGCCCTGTGAATGTTTACTCAAACTTTCCCTGTGTCGCTCTGTTCCAGGTGGCTGCCATTTTAACTCTGCCGTTCGATGTCGTGAAGACGCACAGACAGATTGAACTAGGGGACAAGGAGATGGGTAAGAGTCAGCCTGATGTTTCCTGGCCAGCACTGCTCCTTTTGTCTTCTATATGTAGTCACGCTGTCTGAAGCAGGGGTAGCCAAACTTCAGCCCTCCTAGCTGTGGTGAAACAACAAATCCCATCATGCATCTGCCTGTGAAAGCCATGCCTGTGGCTGTCAGTGTTGCAATGCCTTATCTGACTTGTAGTTCCACAACAGTTGAAGAGCCCAGATTTGGCTACCCCTGGCCTAAAGTAACAGTATCTGCATAGATCAGCGGAGCTGCTAGTACTATACTCTGCTGGAGAAGGACAGACAATAATCTGGGTCATGACTGCTGGATAAATGACATTTTTAAGGTATTTGGGGAGGCTTTTGTGGGTAATGTGCCATTTTACAGTTTTGTTATATAGCTTGATTCCGCTGACTATACTTAAACATTAGATGGCACATTACCCGCTTTTCTGCTGCAAGGAAAGGAGATAAACAGATTTAGTGATTTTATTCTGTAATCTGGTGTATTCCTTCCAGGCTCATCTAAACACAAGGGATCATCTACATGGAGAGCAATGCGCCGGATCCGTGCAGAGTCCGGAACTCGTGGTCTCTTTGCAGGTGAAGCCTACTACCTCCTTTTGTTGAGCTGATCTTCTCGCCCCACCAATCCTGCTCCTTACTTCTCCCTTTTCTTCTCTCTGCAGGGTTCATGCCTCGAGTCATCAAGGTTGCGCCTGCCTGCGCCATCATGATTAGCTCTTATGAGTTTGGGAAAACATTCTTTGAACAGCGGAACCAGGAAAGGCTTAAGGGCCTGTGAGGAGCAGCTGTAGAAGAGCAGAACCGAACTCGAATAGTGCTCTGAGCACTCAAGGGGCTGTGCACAAGCTACTCATGGAGATTAGTAGAAACACCACCTATCCTTAGGGAGACACGTGTCAGACATCCAACAACCTTCCAGCTGTTAAGGGGGATTTCCCGGAAAACTGTAAATAAGCTTTCCACAATGCCTGTGAAGGTTCTCATTCATCCAGGTCATGGTATATCTATAAGAAATAAGTCAAGGCAACTGGATGACCAGTGAAACATCTTCAAGAAAAATACAGCAAGTCCAGTTGCCTTGACTTATTTTTTATAGATTTTATACAATGACATCCCTTTCTCCAGCACCAAAGCATGGAGCTGCAGTGATCCCTCTACCTGCAGCGCTAGCTGCTGGTGAAATCTGGTATTGCATAGTAGCCATAAAATGTGTGTATGGGAACTGCTGCATTGGGACATTGTGACAGTCCCAATGTGGGAGGTGGTGACACCTGCATTCCATTAAAATTTCATTTAACAGTGAAACATAGGCCATGAATGGATAAGCCTTGATCTAAAATCGGGACGGCCATCTTTTCAATCCTCTTTAATTAATAAGAACATTACTTCTACTTGGTAGGACATGATAAAATCTGTAGCTGAACAACTGGAGGGACGTTGGATGCCTTACACTTGTCTAGAACATTCTTTAAATACGCACAAACATACGTAAGATCTGGAGCATCCAGGATCTAACGAATTCTGACACCTAACTCACTTGTCAAGCACTTGATGTAGCATGCACTTGAAACCTCTGCAAAGATTAGCGATCACATGACTGACCACTAGAGGCCACCATGTGTAAAAGCACCTTGATAAAAAGACACAACTTCGTTATCGTAATAAGTTTCTATGGTGCATGAGGTCTGAGCACACATGGGCTTGTTTGTGAAAACCAGGTTCAAAAAAAGTGATTGCTAATGGCAGCCAATCAGATTCTTTCATTTGAAAGATGAGCCATCATTGGCTGCTGTAGACAGGAGCTCTAATTTTTTTTAATACTGGATTCCAAACAACAGCCCCACCGTTTTCACATTTTCCTGCTGACATTCTTCAGCTGGTCGATACTACCACAATCAAATCATATGCTTATAATACTGCCTCTTAAAGAACTCCACTTGAATCCAGATTTTAGATTTAGGTGGTGGCTGGTTAGGTCATTTGATGGGTGTAGTCATAGTGGCATCCAGAGCTCTTCTGTGAAGATTTGTCTTGTGCCTCCAGGGATCTGCTGCTTCTGGTCAGTCTATTGTAGTTTCCCCACTGTTGTCAGCGGAGGCCAAAGAGAACTGTGACCAACCCAGCAGTTAAGGGAGGTCATGTGGGAATATATAAGTCAACCAATTTTTACCTCTACGCAACTCGCTGTTATACTGATCCAATGGCTTTAAGAACAGAGATAAGTAACTTATCCAAAAGTAGAAAGATGAGTAACATTGACTTTTCTGTGACCTTCATTTGCTGTAAGTTTGTGGCGGGTCAAAGTCTTGAAAACATACAGTCAAGCAACTAGCATTGCAGAACAAGGCCAGTAATGGTAGCTTCCATATTTCCCTCATGACAAGTGTACTTTAAGATACAGGGATAATAGTATCCATCTCTTGCCCTAATCAGCCACCATCCAAAACTAAATAAAGAGAACTTCACCCAAGAATAATTAAGTGCATGTCAAAGTGAACACAGCACTAAGTGATATTTTATCTGATCCCATATCGGGCATTAGTCTATCAGCTTTTGGTCTAAAGGGACGTTGTGCCTGAGAAGATGTCCCGTTTCCTCAATACGTTCAGTTTGAAAGCTGTAACGGCTTAACCTCGTGTTGGCAGTTGCCTAATTATGCTGCCTTGTAACAACAGTGAGACAATGCGTTTCAATATCATTTAAACCTCTGGCACATGAGAAGTTCTACTTCTTCACTAAGTTAATAACTGGCTTCAGTTGATCCTCAGCAACCGACCACTTTTGATGGTTTCATTACAGCTGTCGTCTTCCACTGCAGATTTGGTTGCTGTAGGGAAAAGCAGACCACTTATTCCAAACAATTCTTCACTTCGCATTGGGAATGCATTTATCCTGGTCTACACCTAGGAGCCTTACACCTTTCCTTTCTTAAATAGGATTTTTTTCTTCCAGTTAAAAGCAGATTCTGCAGTTTAGAAGAGTCTTTAACTTTTCAGTAGGTCAACCACCTAACCAAAGATCAATCTCTTGACTCCAAGCATTACTATACTAGTACATCATGATTCCATAACAGATCAAAGGTTACAACTGGATCTTTTGAAGACATCTATGTGGAATCTGGTACCTACAGACCAATGAAGCTGAATTTGCTTCCTGGAGGAACTGGGCACACCAAAATATGAAGGTTTGTTTGGACAGTGATTGAATAATGCATGAAAGGGTGGATTAGATCATTATTGATGTGAAGGACTTGGCTCATGACAGAGTGATGAAGGCTGTCTTTTTATTCTTTATCCACGTAACAATATTTGATCTCGTAGACTTTAATAGCTCATGGATGTCCTGGCTACAGCAGTCGGCCGACAGGTTCTTGATGAGGATCTTCCTCCGGTTGTCCAGCTCCCGGCAGGTCTCCTTCAGCCTCCTCGTCATCTCCCCGGGCTCCATTACCGGCACTGTTGCCTTGATGTAGAACTTTGATGCTGGCGAAAAGTCCATCTGTGAACATTTAACATTGAAATTGCTTGGGGAGCCTGGTCTGCGGATAAACAATGCGAGAAAGACACTGGACTTTAAACTTAAGATGTGGTTTGAAAACAGAGAGACTGAAACATTGGACTTCCAGTTGAATAGCTCCATGTTAAACCCATCTAAGTATAAGCTGTTTTTTTTCACCCAGTAGCCTCCCCACCACAAGTCTAAATCCACAACACTCGAGAACCAATGCTGGAGTAACATGCATGATCACTTGTCCTAAAAGTGCCTATACGCCCTTTTTTCTTTTCGACCCCTGCAGACTGACTGAAGAGAGAACATTAGGGTTATACGTTGGGACGATGCTCCCACAGCCCCATCTCTTCACATCTGCCATAGGTGGATGTTAGAAGGTGATGGGATTTTTTTTTCTTATTTGTACTGTGCTGGTGCAGTCAACCATAGTTGCAATTTTTTTTTAAAGGTGCAATCTGTTTTAAGCATTATTTGCCTTTTTCCTTTTTGTATAGCCCTATGCAAAAGCAGATTTTAGGATCACTGTTATTGTTAAGAAGCCAGACGGGGAGCTAGCATTTTCAGAGGGAGAGTTTAGCAATGGCAGCTATCCTCACTCACCTTATGCTAAAAGAGCAATATTTCACCTGCAATTCTAAGGCGAGTCAGTGGTGTTGGTGATCTTGGAGGATAAGGTGGGTTACATAAGGATTTATATATTTGTTTGCTCACAGCTGAGCCTGCTTGTGTTACATTGGCTGTACAAAGTACAAGGAACACTGCCACTATTGGACTTTGTGGGTTGTGAATATATGCAATTGGTTCTAAAAGAGGTTGCACTTTTGTAATATTATAGAAACCTAACCCTTTCACTGCCAAAATTGCAGGCATAACTGGCAAAGGAGGGTCTAAACTGCAGAGCAGTTATGCGAGTGTTCATTCCAACATGTGGTAGCCCCTGTGTCATGACAAACAGAAAGGGGTTGAATCAGGAACCAATACAAGGTTCAACTTCAAAACATACTTAAAGTTTGAGTCCATCCAGCTCCAGAGTTTTCATTCCTCTTTACTAACTGTGCTACTGGTACTGACCTCCTGGAAACTCAGAGGTGGACAATCGTGATAGGTTTTAAAGTGAACCTGTGGCCAGGCTATGGGCAACAATTTAATTACACATGATTACCGAGTATGGAGATACCTCTTAAATAAGCTCTCCTTGATCCCAGACCAGAGTATTAATTCAGTCTGGATTATCATAGCTAAATACACTCCATTCCAGTCCCTCTGCTTGCTCTCCCTCACATCTGGGAAGCTTTCATGCAATTTCTCTGACAAACTGTAAAATGTGACTAGAGTCCCTCACATGAGCAGATCTTCTCTGGTTGTGTTCTTATTTAACACCGTATTCTGATTTGTAAGTAAACTCCTGCCTGTTGCAGAGAGATTACATTTAGGAGGCACATCAGTTTGGAGGAACCAGGGGCTAAGAAAAAGTGCAGGTGTAGGGACAGTGGGCAGTAATCGCCTGTCTCTGTCCATTCTGGAGGAATCCAAGATGGCAGCATTCATGGCACTGTTAACTCTGCGCTGGGTTCCATGAGAATAAAAAGTGCACTTTTATTTTTTTTAGCTACTTTGTCCAGTAGCTACCATTGGGGCAGTGATTGGTGTTTCCATTGTCTGGTCACATGTCCACTTTGAGCCACATACCAACATAGAGGAGTCAGTTCAACCATTGGAGCAGACCTCAGGAATGAAGCACCCATGTGTGTTGTACTATGCATGACCCTTTCCACACTTAAAAAAAAAAGGATTGGATGGACTTAACTTTAAATCGACTTGGGTACAGTACTGTCTGTGCCTGCCTATTAGAAGCAGCCATTTTGTTGGTTGTCAACAGATCCTTGGAGCTGAGGAGCTGAATTGAATTCTCGAAATGGTTGCCTAAGTGCAAGCAATGTTTAGACATAAGGGACTAATTAGAGAAATAAGCATATCACCATTGTCACCCTCAATGAAAATGTCAGTTGTTTGGCTTTCCTCTGTTGACTCCTACTGAGTCGTCTTGGAACAAACACATGACCCGAGAACTACACACTTGTTCCAATGGAATGACCAGCTCACAGCTTGATAGCTAACATTTTCAGAAAGCATTCAGCAAAGGCTGTTCATATATTTCTGTTATGAAAGGTTCACTTTAAAAGGTAATTCCACTTTATTGAACGACAACCTAACATACATAATTGCTTACAAACAACATTTCCATTTTAAATACAGACTACTGTGACTGTCTAAAGCTGGCAATACATGTTCCCGTCTGATTATACAAACTTTGTACAATTGGGAGAGCCTACCCAAGTAAGCCATTAAATTTGTATCCGGTCAATTAGGATCCCTTTACTACATGGTTCACGGCAGTTCTAAAGAGGATTGCACAATTAGATTGTAACATGTGGTTAGGTCCCAATAAGTCCCATTTATTGGTAATATTTGCCTTACATCTTTTCCCACTTGTTTTGCTCTTATTACTAACACTGGGACTGTAGTGTAAAACACATACAGGAAATGAGTAAACTACAGATGTTGGTTTCTACAAGACAGTAATAGGTGGGAATAGGCATTGCTAAAATCTTTGTAGCTAATGGACATACAGAGAATTTAAAAAACAAAAGTGGAGTTATACTTTAAACAAAATCAGTCAGCTTTACATACCTATATGACGATCCCTTGGCAGGGAAGCTGGCAAGGAATCAGTCCTAGCTCTATATCAGGGGTAGCAAACCTCTGGCCCTCCAGCTGTGGTGAAACTACAAATCCCATGATGCATCTCTTCAGGAGTCATATCTGTGGCTGCAATGCCTCATGGGATTTGTAGTTCCACCACAGCTGGAGGGCCGCCGGTTTGCTACCTCTGCTCTATATGAAGCTTGTCATGGAAGCAGGCATTCTCCGACATGTGAACTTTATGCTAGTTCCAGGGCAGGAACATTACAGTTAAGTCCAATTGAAGTTTAGGCCCTAATGTTACAGAGCGAACCATGGTGCAGTTAAAATAATATGTTTGCCACGTCAGATCCTTCTTTATTTCTTCTTATTCACCCCCCCACCTTCCCCTCAGTCAGCCAAATCTTCCCTTGAGTATTCAGCTCTATGCAAGTGCAGCAGTCCCTCTGCATCAGTCCAACACCCCCTCTGCTCCAGGGAGCAATAATTGCGGATTGGATAGCCATAGGTCTGATAAAACAGGGGGCTTGTTGGGACTGATGCAGAGGGACCACTGTGTTCACTGTTAAATACCGCAGTCAAAGGTTTTTTTTTAGCTGTGGCTGGGGGGTGAGGGTCTTGCAAGGAAAGCTTATGATTTTAATGCACCCTGGTTAAATTCCTAGCATTGGACTTAAGGTGTATTGATAAAAAAAATGTGCAGAGCCATTCATTCTGCAAAACAGCATGTACATTTGATCCTTGCGAATGGGGGCAAAAACAAATATTAGTATAATTTCTTTCCAGAATATGTCGGGAAAATACCACAATATGGCCACTAGATGGAGCGAAGGAAAGAAGTATTTCCTGTGATCATCCTCAGCTTCATCTAGTGGCCATAATGCGGTATTACATTCAACCTGGAAAGAAAATATACTAATAACATTCGATTTTGCCCCATTTGCACAGACTGAATGTTTGGAGGATGAATGGCTCTGCAAAGTACACCTCTTACATTTTGGCTTTAAACAGGTTCTGGTTCACTTTCCTGTAACACGTTGAGGATTCAGCTTCCATTTGAAGCTGCTCACTTAGGTATTTAGCTTTGCAATCCCTTTAAACACAACACCCCTTCAAACTCTGTTTCATTTTTATATGCTTAACATTCTAGCTAAAGTAGAAATTGTTCCTTTATGAAAAAAGTAATGTGTTAACTTCCACACTGAAATGGCATGATTTCCTTTAATCTACTTCCTTCCTAAATTAGAGGGCCAGTTTTAGGAGCTTATTCAGTGTAGTAATCCTTCCAGCCAATCAGAATTCAGTTTATTAGATGCAGATCTGTGGATTATAGATTCTGCTGTGTTGCTGCACCATGCAATTTTGATAAGCTTATTAGAGGAAAGAGAAAAGTAGTGCAATAAGCTATGGCAACCAAGTGTACTCTTCAGTTAATACAATTTTATACATTGATCTGATTGGTCTGTTGGAGTTGCTGCTCAGTTCTGCTCCTTGTGAGATGAGAGAAATTGGTAAAAAGTCAGGAGAATAATGGAAACCATATTCACGTGATATTAATTTACAGGTAACAGAGATGTACTAATTTTATATAGGAGCAAGATATATTTTAGCTTTATCAACAGTCATTCATGTAGAGCGATTTTATATCTGAGCTCTCTTCAGCTGGCATACTGACCTGTAGACCACTACTCTGTCTCACAGGGGGGACGCACAAAATGTGTGGTGGTGTGTAGGAATACAATTCAAATAAAAAAATGCACTCGCATGAAGCACACCGTGTTTGAGTCATTCTTTCTTGATGATAGATGACCATACTCTTCAGCAAAAAATTGAAAACGAAGCTTTGAAATGCACACAGAAGACAGATGTTTTACCTTCTTTCAGCCATTGCTGTGGAGCTCAAGACTTCAGTGTTTTCTTTTGGTGATTTGGGAACGCTTTTTGCTTACCCAACACAGGATTGGTAGTTCCCAGACACTCCCACTGCAAATACCCTACTATCCCTTATATATACTAAAGTATGAAAGTGGCAGCAGTTGAGAAGTTCCTCATGGCCATCAATCTTAGAAGGTTGAATCTGACTCGTGACACTTAGAAGAGAAAAGAAAGATGATTACTAAGAACTCATAAAAAAGTAATTTGAAGAAATGGTCTGACTTAGTGGTGTATCCAGGGTATAGCACATGCTCTGGGTGCCTCCTGAGGTAAGCTGGCCCAGCTCCAATGAGTAAGTGAGCCACCTCCTCCAGTGCGCGCTGCCTACCAGATTGAGAAGGGCCTTTGATGTAATGGGGAACCCTGGACACGGAGTCTGCCCTTTCATCAGAGTAGGACTCTTTGATGTAAGAGGGGCTCCGAGGAAGCTGATGTAAGGGTAAACTCTGGGCACCGAGTCCCCAGGGTTCCCCTTTACATCTGAGTCCCCCATACTCTGATGTAAGGGGGAAATCGGGGCACTGATTTTGGAAAGGGGTGCAATTTCAGTGCTTGCCATTGGTGATATTTTTTTGTAGATATGCCTTTGGTCTGATTTTACCACTACTCAGATGGTTCTTGGCTTGCAGTAGTAGGTCACTGCTTGATTTAATTTGTTACCTGGAATTGCTCATAAGGGGTCATTCACATGGGCATAGAAATCCGTCCACCATAAAAAGCATATTTCTGCACCCGGGAGCCACAGATGTTGCATTCAGCTCACCTGTACAAGTCAATGACAGGCTTTAGCCTGTACGCTGGTAAATAATGCTCCAAACCTGTATGGATGTACACGGTTCCTTCCCCATTCTTTTTAATGGCACTAGGGATGTACCGAAATTTCATCCGCCGAAATATATCGGCTGAAAATGGCACTTTTGGCAAAATGCCGAAAGTGCCATCTTTTGGCCGAAATAGCGGTGCGTCCCTGCTTTCTCTCCTCCCTGCTGGGCGCTGCTCTGTGTCCCCTCTGACACAGCGCAGCTTCCAGCGGGGAGGAGAGAAACTCACAGGAGGCCGAGCTGGGCGGGGGAGGAAAGCACTGTGAGCGACCGGCGTCTCTCCTCCTGCACCGCTCAGCCTCTTGACAGATTAGAAAAAGAGCGTTGTGGGTGCAGAGACTGCTGTCACGGGCGGCTGAGCTCTCCTCCTGCACCGCTCAGCCTCTGCGACAGATCAGGAGAGCGGTGTGGGGAGCGGAAACAGTGTCAGCTGTCACAGGAGGCCAGGCTGACAGTGCGGGGGAGGAGTCAAGTGTCAGAAGAGATCAAGCTCTCCTCCCTGCACCGCTCGCTCAGCCTCCTGTGATAGCCGATCTAGGAAGGAGAGCGGTACAAACACTCAGTGAGCGCTGAGTGTTTATAAATAAATGATGCCATAGTACATTTACTGTGTCCCCAATTATGAATGAATGGGAAGTTATCTACACCACTTCCTGTTCATTCATGATTGTGGACATGGTAAACATTCTATATCCACAAGATATGAATGAACAGGAACGCTCAGTATAGAGGCTTCCTTTTCCTTTATAACGGGGGCTGCAGAAAAAGAGATTGAGAACTCAGAGTCCTCAATCTCTTTTTCTATTTTAAAAAGGGAAATATCAGGGTTCTGTTTAGATCCCCAATATGTCCCCGTAGCCCCTACAAGTAAAGTAACAAAAAAAATATTTAATAAAATATAACAAAAATGTATTAAAAAAAGCGGTGGAATGTTGATGCCCAGAGATCATCTGTAGTTGACTCACAAAAAACAATTAGGCAGTTTCAGATTCCTTCAGTTCATCAGTTTAATGGACAGAATTGCACATGTTCCTCTGACAGAGGTGGGTTCCATCACAACCAGTTTTATACCAGTGGTCAGTTACACAACATACAGTGTACTCAAGTCCAAACAAAAGGAGCCAACTTCTACCCTCATAGGGTTCATGAGTTGAAAGTCTCCACTTGGTCCATAAAGGGAAGGGAATATTGGGTCAATGCTTAATTAAAAAGGCATTTCATTTTGTAAAGGGACAAGTATAGGAGATTTAACTGATGTCATTTTTTTTGAATGCAGCAAGAAGTCCCAAGACGTTGAAACTTTCATTGACAAATAGCAGTAGATATCCATATATTTATTCATGTCCAGATCATTTCTTGTGTTCTCTACAAGGTTACAGCGGTTTAGGAACTGGCTATATTGGGGTGTATTGGTTCACTGTTGGGCGATGGATTATATGCTGTGCTGTTTTTGTTTTTTTAGTCCTTGTATATTCCTTATTAGACCACCATTGGGAGTTATGCAATTGGCCGAAGAAAAGTTAACTTGGCGAGACGTTATATCATGAGATAAACTGAGCTTCTCCTGTGGTGGTCGTGACATAATGCATTGATTGTGACCTGTGTTTGGAAGACCTCAGCTGGGGCTTCCAGCAGGACTTGTCTCACTGCTATTACTGACAAGGCATTCGTTGGATTTCAAGCTTGGCAGAGATTTACAGCTGGGGATAGAGGCCAGGGAACCGCACAAACCCAGCATGGAAGGGGTGGGGTCCTTACCTACGGAGGGAAATATAATGTAAAAAAATATATATAAAAAAGTCAAAAATATATGCTGCACATAGTTAACAGGTATAAATTACCAAACCGGCAGGTGTTTTATGTAAGACTTGACCAACGCTGAGAGGTTTTTGCTTGCAATTTAATGAGGAATACATTTTAAAAATATAAGAAGCTCCGGTAAAGGGATTCCCTTCTGGTTTCCTGTAACACTACCTAGTACAATAACAGTAACATATCAGGTACACCAAGTACTCACTGATGGCATAAGACATTTAAAAATTCCCTGCAGACTTAAAAAAACCTTCCCTGGCTAGCCAAGGGTAGAAAAGTGATGACGGGGTACTTATAATCTTGTTGTTTTCTTCTAGCTGGTGCCAAGGATGAAGAGGAGCCCCAACACAGGACCTCAAATAAACAACAGACTAATAAAATGTTTAATGCAAGGGGGGGGGGAGGGGGTGTACTTTCTTTTTGCCACGCTTTCCAACAGGAGAATGAATAAGGGCTCTGAGAGGCCCCAGGATCAATTTATATCAGAATAGGGATGCATCCTACTTGGAGGCAAGTAAATTGCATATAGCCACCTTGTATGCTGGCACCCATCAAATGCTGAAGACCATACAGCTTGCATCAGCACACTCTTGGCACCCCTGCTATGGGGATACTATTCTACATGATTGCTGTGCCCAGAAGCTGCTGTTGGGAGTAGCTTTTTTTTTGGGGGGGGGGGGGGTGTTTATAAAGGAAAAACAGAAATCTAGATATATACATTAACTTTGCTCTATACCAGGGGATCAGCACAAAGCACAGTGTATTGCATTGCACTGTCAAAGTGAGACTAAACTCAGGAGTTAAATCTTAAAAATGCATTTAGGTACCTTAATTATTAACAGAAATGTATCACTCGGCTGTAGATCCTCCAATCATCTCTGCATTGGAGCTGACACGGTCCTTCCTTCTGGAGGGGGGCTATGTTTGTGGCTGTGTGTGTTGTAAAGTAGCCACCACTCCAAGCTCACTCCCGTGATGGACTACAATCTCAATGCAAATTAGTAAACTAAATGTGAGATTGTAGTCCATCCCGGGAGAGAGCTTGGAGCGGTGGCCACTTTACAACACCCACACAGGGAACAAAAGTAGCCACCCTCCAGAAGGAAAGACAGTGTCAGCACCAATTCAGAGATGATTTGAGGATCTACAGCCAAGTGATACACAAATAAGATACATTTTGGTAATAGTTAAGGTACTTAAATGCATTTTTAAGATTTAACTCCTCAGTTTAGGGTCACTTTAACCTGGCACTTTCCCTGTTGGCACCACCAGGTTAAACAAAAGAAGATTTTTCAGCAAATATTTTTCAGGTGAAGCTCACCTTTCCTGGTGACTGTTGGTAAATATGGAATAGTAATATTATATAAAAGTTTTACAGGTGAAAACTATTTCTAAATTTTCTTTGAAGGACCTATCTGACCCAAACTGACCTATAGTGTTCCACAGAAGTAAAACATTGGTATGCAATCATACAGTTTAATGCTAGCATGTAGTCACTTCTCTACCATGTTACAAAGACTTAAATTACCCCACAATGGGCTTACCAATAGGACCCCAAGGCTCCCCGTCCTGCTTTCCATCTGCCCTCTGGGATTCGGAGCTCAGACTCAGCTCAGCTGAAAGGTGATCTGTGCTCAGATAGCTGTGTCTGTGGAGAAGAAACACACAACTAGCCCAACAGAACAGAACATAAGGCTCAGATGTCATGCAATGTTCTGCAGCAGAGAACCAGCCATACTGCTCAAGAGTATTGAATAGCTACCATTGCACATTTTCATGACAGTACAACTGCACCCGCCCATTTCTGATATACTTGATATTATAAGACAAGACAGCAAAATAGTCAGCTTTGTAAATAATATTATTTTCCTATCTTGTTCAGTTATGCCTGTAGGGACTCATTACAGATTTAACCTTGCCCAATGGGAAAGGTTCTAAATCTAAATGTTGGCCTAGAAGAACTGATGTTTTCCTATTCAATAATGAAAAGCCTATCGCTGGTCCCCCTTCTGATGTCACAACCACAAAATCATGTGGGCATCATTTTCTGTAACATGTTATTTTGGCAATGAGAGCAACTCTTTTTGTTTTGGGGTAATATTCTGAATACATAATGGCAGAGAGACCTAACACCCCACCCACCCAGTGTATGAGCCTAGTTGCAATGCCCCTTTCTAAACCACTGGTAATTAAGTGGCTCTCAATGTCATGTCTGTCGGCACCCTTTGTACAAGTGCATACAACTGAAGACGGCTGCTAAGGTCTATATTATGCCTGCACAGACTCTTAAGTTTCCACTTTAAGAGCAAAATCTTCAAGTAGATGCAGGTCATGTTATGCTTACATGTGTTCAGCTATGCAGGCGCCTACAGATTCCTCACTGACAATAAAAATTGTAAACTCTACCTATCGAACATAAGCTATATTTTAAAGATCCATTAAAGTGGAGCTTGAAAACATACTGTCTGCTTGACAGGACTAGCTGAACAAAGTTTAGAATCTTTTAAAACAAGTCACATAAATGTATTACAACTGTGTGTTTAGCTGCTTGCCTAGGGTCAAGAGGACCCTGCCTCAAGAGAACTATGTGCAAAGGTGCAATGTTTCCTGAATGGCACAGCAGTTCACTGAGAGATTACACATGTTGCTTGGTATTGCTACCAAGAGCCTGTAGAAGCATAAAGGAACAAGATAGTTAATGAATGCTATTTGCAAGCTTTATTATTTTGCTGCCCAACTTCAGAATAACAGACTGTCCAGTAAGGTGGACACGACCTCTTCAATGCTTTGCAGGAGCTAGTCAGATGTTCCATTGACATGAGACAGATAACGAACGTTGAATGTAAACGTGTCATGGGGTATATGTGTCTTACCTCCTGTACAGCGTGGGTTTAACAGATGTCTCGTTATCATTAAGGGTGCCCAGGGAGGGCCACTGGTTAACCAGAGGGGCCCCAATGCTTGAGTTGAACTGTTTGATGGGGACATTTTCAGAAGGGAGTAGGCCAGTGCTGGAATTACAGGGAATAACAGAGAATGCTCTTGTTATGAAATGCCAAAGGTGCATGATGGGTATGTTTGCTTTGGGATTGGAGCATGTCTGGGTTGGCGTTTGATATGATATGCACCTCCTAGATCCTATTGGATGATGTCAAACAGTTTAGTCGAAAGACTAAATCAATGCCAAACCACACCTACCAAATCACAAATGGGCTTTTACCCAAGGCTAATCAGACAATGAGTGGATGTATCTGAACACACTTTGCACTTTATGGCTATGCCGTGGTATTTTTCTTCTTTATAGGGATTTATTTGAGCAGTTGGAAAACAATTGTGTCTGTGGAGGTTCTCATTCATCTATAGCTGTAAAATATAAAATCAAGGTAACTGGACTTGCTGGAGCTAGCAGGCCCATCACTCTGGGTGGCTTAATAACGCCTGCTAGCTCCGGTCATGCAAATGTAATCAACACCTTACCTCCATGAAGTCCCTGACCCCATGCTGGTTATGATTAATAGATCATGCTGATTGGAGCAACATTCACCATATTTATTCAAAGAGAATTTTTGTCCAAATCATTCTGAATTGAGAAAGCTAGTCAGATTCAAGAAACATACAGCAAGTTCAGTTGCCTTGATTTATTTCTTCATTTCTTAAATTGTTTGTGTTAAGGATTTGATAGGATTCAGTGGTCATGTTATTTAAAGGGGACTTTGTTATGCTCTCTGCCACTGGTGAGACATAGACACTAACTAACTCTCCATGTATTGCATTTGTAGTATGCAGGTATAGTCGATCGTTATTCTGTTAAGTGGTTTTCTGGGAGCTGTGTTCTTTCACCATTGATTAGTGTAAAAGTAGACTGTGCCCAAATGTGAGAGATGAAAGGTAGATGAGTCATTCCAGGACTGATGGTAGGCAAGTATCTGTTTCCTGTGTAGCCTAAATGGTGTTTTCAGAAGTTAGAATCAGGATTAGCATACTACCCCGTAATCTAAAACCAAAACTTAATTTTCCATTGTGAATATTATATTTTTTTCACTATCAGTGTCCCATTTGGGGCATTTCCCTTCACCTTTTGTCCTAAATACACATCAGAAAGTGAGATGAAATCTCTCCAAAGTAGGGGAAATCCCTTTTTAGATAGTCTTCAGGAACACACGTGTTACCATTGGAAGATTTCCCCTTTATTCCCATTGTAGTGTCAACCCCAATTTTTGGATTTACTCCCACTTTCATTCTTGGTGACAATGGTAACTTCTAAGCCAGATAAAAAAAGACTCTCACTTGCGAGGACATAGACAGCAATAAAAAAAAAAGCTGCCAGGGAGTTCTAACTCTTCCCTACTTTATCCAAAGGTGAAAAAAAAAAGTTTTGGGATTAGGTAAACTTTAAAAGAAGCACAAAAGTAATAAAACTTGGATTGTGATGCTTGAAAAATCATATATCACTCAACTGGTGCTCAATAGATGTATTTCCAGTGGCCAAGAGATAGTAGTAGGTTAGTATGTTAGTGTGTTCCATATATTGAGTGGATCGGTGGTAGGTGCTCATTCAATGCTCAGTAAACTGGAAGTATGTCTCATCTCATGGTGAGAGATTGGTAGTAATCATGTGCCCCTCACTTGGTCATGGACCTGGTGGTTGGTGGTAGTATGTGTGGCAAATGGCTAATGATAGAAATCTGGTTAGATCCTCCTGAGCCTGTCAGTCAGGAAATATACAGTAGTTAGATGCTTCTAATGCAGCAGACTTGACTAGCTTGTGTGGAGCCCTTTGCCTATATGAGTGTGTATTTCATAGGTGACCCCTCTCACTCACAGCTGTTCCTGCAGTTCTAGGATGACTCCCTCCAGCTGGTGTTTCTCCTGCATGCCTTGCTCTCCCTGCTCCTGGATCCTCTGAGTCAGTCTCTTGTTCTCAGCTTCTAGATTCTTCAGCTGAGACTCCCGCAAGCGGACCAGCTCTTCTAGATATCCCTGGGAATGACAGAGGAAACTTCTTTAGGAACACTCTTGAGACCAAGCTTGGACACCCTGCAGGCTTGCTAACAGGTCATGCATGGACTTGTCACATTACATCTAGAGAGTTTCTGGTACACCAGCTTGATCTGGATCATGATATACAGTATATATTTATAGGAAACTTAAAGCTGAACTCCAGGCTAATGTAAAAAGACCAATGCTGCCTGCGGCCAGGTTCATACCTGTGCGATCCGTGACCGCGTGGCAGTCGTGCACGAAACTGCATGGATGACCGCACGGTCATGGAATTGCACACCACTGCCGATCGCGCTGGGGGTCCCATTATTTTCTAATGGCACCCCAGTCGCCCCAGGCAGATTGTGCCTGTGCGATCGTGGTTTAATGCACCTTTTTTCAGTGATTGCCGCGCGGATGTAACCCATTGAAATCAATAGGGCCGCGCGGCAACTGATGTGTGTACCCGCAGACAATCGTGCGCGTCACGGGATCGCCGAAGTCTGCACCAGCCCTGCCTCTTTTTGCCTAGGCTCTGGAGGTCTAATTTTTATTTATTTATATTGCGCCAACAGTTTGCGCAGCGCTTTACAAAATGGGGGAGACATGACAATTACTACACAATTCAATTTCAGTACAATAGGAGGGCACTGCTCGTGCCCTCCTAGCTTATAATCTAGTCTAATGACCCATTAGGTAATCACGTCCATTCACTTGCAATGGACATGAGGACGCTGAAAGATATTCCACAGCTGGAGTGAAGGGGAAGAGAGGTGAGCAGTCACCGCCACGGGACTGAGGATCGGGTGAGTATAGCTTTTACATTTTAGACCCTAGACCAAAACAAGCACTTATCCCTTGCAGCGTGGGCGTAGCCCCACTGCATGGGTTAATTTTGTATATACCCAGAGTTCTTCTTTGAAGAAATTCTTTGTCGAGTAATGTATATTTGTTTGATTTGGATTCATTAATGAAAAAAAGTTTGAGAGTCTAATACTACTTTAAGTACCTGAATCTGACATTGTATCAGCCTCTTGCAATACACCGCACAACAGTGCTCAGAGTGGTGGAGGAAAAAGCAGCACAAGGAGCAGTGGCGTCACAAGGGGGGTGCGGCTCGCACCCGAATGATACCATTGGAGGGGTGACACCAAAATGACTGGCAGTCATTTTGGTGTCACCCCCTCTAAAAAGTCGGGCACTCGGTCATGGACCGAGAGCCCGACAGTGTCAGGAGAGAGGAGGGGACCCAGTGGCATACGTCATCACGCCGGGTGAACATCGCCTCCTCTCTCTGCCAGCGTCCATCACCAAGATGGCCGCCGGCAGACGTCAATCAGATGACCGCGCATGCGCAACGACGTCACTGCGGGGTGTCACCCGGTCTCCGCTCCGGGTGACACCCGGCCTCGGGACGCCCCTGACAAGGAGTCAATCTGTGCAATGCAATATTCATGATAGGAGGAGAGAGCAGAATGACAGAGGAGTTCATCAGTCTGCTGCATCCATTGGCAGGGTGGTTAGGATGGGGACTGGTAGATGCTAGTGGAAAAGGAGGTCTCCTGCCCTGCCAAACAGGGCTGTTCTGTGAGAGATCTGTGTTAATCTCAGGACTGGATGGACAGGAATACATATCATTTGGCAGGAAAAACAGCTCCCTTATCCACAGTTCAGCTGTGTATTTAGGAATTTGCCTGGAGTTTAGATTTAAATTACAATTTATTTCATATAAAACAGTATTATACCTGGACTAAATCTGAAGAATGGCAATAGAGGGAACGTTGTTATTGTGGGCAGAGATATTTTCTCACACATAGATTATATCCTGTCCAACACAGTATGCAAGGATGCCTCTAGAAAACCTCTTAAGGTATCCATAGTCATACTAGGATGACCCAAAAAGGGAACATTTATTGCTGTGTACTTTTGTCTTGCTCATCTCTAACCAAAAAAAAAGTCCAATGACATCAAAAAGATGCTTTCAGTTTCTGTGATCTATACACGAAGAACCGTTGAGTCACATAAATATGCTTTCAGTAACAGCTGCACCACCCCACATTAATTGTGAATCACTAGAGGAGCTTGGACGTCCTCACAATGCTTTTTTCAATGATTGGGTCATACAAGCCATATTTTTTCCAGCACTCATATGGAATAGAGATTGAAGTCAGCTTCACAATGAGACATTTCCAGTAACTACAGAACATAGTTATTAGATCATCAACAATTCACAGCACAGTGCATTGACCATCGCTGCAAGGAGCTTCACCAAGTGCATCTCTATTGATCTGAAAGCCAGCAAATGAATGTAAACTGCTGGTGGTTTTACAGTAAGAGGGATAGAATAATGTGCTAAAAAGAGATTTACTGACAAATACATGGTAGGTAGTTATCTGAACGTCAGCGAGGAAGCTTAACAGGCTTTCTAAAGGTGGACATGGACAACATGTTATGGATGATACTTGGCAGCGTCATGCAGGAACCTGCTTTGGATATACAGGTCACCAAGCTGTGCATTAGACGGCTACAATCATCATCAGAGACCTTGTGATTTGGAAATGATCCACAGTCCATTTTTCCCGTTGTGATACAACTCAGATAAACCAACATCACCCTCATCGGAGATCACTGGATATGCAATGAATGGCGGAATCATATCGGTAGAGAAAAGGGAGGTACACCGAGCTGATTGTCTGGCTTCAATTGATTAAATCCCCTTCTGCACCAATTAGACTGATGTAATAAATAAGCTGGCCTACGTATGGGGCATAAATGACTCCTCTGCCTACAAAATCAATATCTTCTCGGATATAAAACTGGCAGAATGTAAAATGAAGCATATGATTAATGCATGGGTCCAAGCACATTTTCTCTAGACACAGTTCCCGGCATCATACCAAAGCTCAGCTTAGACGCCAGAGGTCAATTTTTCCAGAAAGCTGTTCACAGCCAAGATTGTTAAACAAAATCCTAGTGGGGTTTCCCTCCAAGATCCACATGTGATCCATACATTGCAATAAAGAGGATCAAAAAGTCCACATAGTCCTTTGTATCTCCAAATAAAGGACTCTTGTATAATTAGGCTGAATATTTGCTATGTACTATAAGTTCTGGATGTCCAGTTAGTAATGGGGCATGATGGAATAATATACATCGCTCCATCCACTATACTAAAATAAGGAATAGATCTGTTTTTTATTTTCATTTTGGCTGGATATATGAAGTCTAATAAATACTTTACACTGTCACGTTAATATGAAGGTTTCCACCTACCTTTTGTGCATAGACAATACGGAACTTCTGTTCCATCTTACGCCACTTGGTGTACCAGCTCTCCTCGTCTGTTAGTAGTGGTATGTAGGGGTGTTCGGGAGAGCTGTCCTCGCTGCTGCTGCCACCTACACTTTCTCGGTCCTCTTCCTCACTTAGGTAATCATAACTGGTCAGAGAAATGTTGGTTATAGTAAACAAGTGGAATATTCATGGCACGTCTATTGAAAAGATCCTACACCCAAAAAATTGTACTAAATTAAAATGATATAGAAATTCAGTGGTGGGAAGTTCCTTCTGCAAACTCTTCCCCTCTCTGCTCACACAAAAGTGGGTTAAAAAAACAAAACACTAGTGCAAGGAAAGCTAAAGCATTAGAACATCTGGCTACTAGAAGGTGCTAAATCAGAACCTAAAATAGGCCCCCAGGGTAGGCTACTATATCAAACCTTCATAAGCCCTTTGGGTCTCTAGAGAGCAGTGCTAGGACAAGGTCCTTTAGCAGCCAAGGTGTGCCACTCCCATGAGCTGTGAACTAATTCAGCCGCATATGATGTAGGTCCTGCCCATTTTGTACTTTGCCCAAGGAAGCGGCCTCTAATGCCAACCCATTGACCTGGCCCTAGAAAGACCCGTCTGATGTCCACATTGTGGGCCCTAAGAAAGAGGTATAGTGTCATGCTGTGCTGCCTTTTTTCCATATAAAAAATCGATTTTGACTGAATAAATTGTACTCACCTTTGTGTAAACTTTAAGTATGGAGTGTAGTCTATGACAGCTGGAGTTTTGCCATCAATCCCTTCTCCTTTCAGGCAAAAGCTGTGAGGAGACAAATTAGAGGGTAATCAGACAGAACTGGAAAAAGCTGGACATTATTGGTTGCTATTGGCAATGCCATTGCTGGCCATTACCTTTTTTCCCCAAAAAACTGGCCATTAGGTCACTGATCTTTCCATGGAACTCTGATTGGGAATGGCTTTAGTAAAGTAAAGGTGAAGCTGGCTGCATATCTTACAATCTAAATTGTACAAAATCTGTACAATCACCTTAAAGTTTTCCAACCACTATGTATATATGAGAAAATTGTGGAAAAACACAGCACAGAAGACAAGACATGCCAGTGTTTCCATCATCTCCATATTCATGGTGAAAACATTTATGGAAACAGTTTATAAAACATGACCTATTTCCAAGACAAGTGAGCAGGTTTTCCTCCTCAGATCTTTCCAATATAGGGTAGCCAATTTAGAATGAAAGTTTCTGAGACTAGATTGGATGACGATCATTACATAAGGTCCCTTGATGATCATACCTGAAGTCAATGGCACTAAGGCCTATCAACATCCCAGTGAGGACAGATGACTCCTCTCGTAGTAAAATAGCACCATCGTCATAAAACCTCCTGAAAAGGAAAAAAAAAAGTGAATGTGTCATCGTTTAGAGATGGCATGGTACAAATGTAGATCTACTGCTCCAACCCTTTCTGTAGTTCAACCCCAATGAGACATATGCTGAAGCTTGTGGTCATATGACATAGGTTAATATAGCTATACAGGAGGTACATAGAAACAAATAATCAATTTGGTTACTAGAGGCAGAAGCTATAATTTTTCTTAGCTTCTCAAAGCTCTTATTTTTCATAAAGCAACCCCATCTAATCCCAAAAATATTATTAATGAGCCTTATACTCAGGGCTGGATTTACTCTCTCCGCTGCCCCAATGCCAAAAAAATTTTACTTTATATTTTTCCTTATCTTATTTTTTTTCCTTTTTATTTTTTTTCTTTATTACTTTATTTTAATTATTATTTCTTATAATTTTTTACTTTTTTAATTGTTATTTATTTTTTTTCACTTAACTTTATTGCTATCACACTCCCGTGTCAGTGTTCACATGGAGCAGAGAACGGACGTTGCAGGCTGCATACAAGTGGTCTCAGTGACATCGCCGAGATCCTTTGTACTAAACGAGCTAAACTAAACTTCCCTGCTGTACATTTATCTCTGCTTGCCCAAAGCAGGGCTAAATGTAGAGAAAAACGACCTGTCCAGAGCCCGAGACTGCATGTCCCAGGCGTCAGGAGATAGGAATGCCACACCCCTGCCGCCCCTCTACTCCCTGCCACCCCTAAGCCGGGCCTCGGATGGGCTTGTGGGAAATCCAGCCCTGCTTATACTGTATATCAATATTTTCTCATGTGACACTAGCAACTTTGTAGCAGCTACACATTTCTCTGTTTAATATTTTAGGCAAATACTAGTTGGCTACAGAGTTGTAGAAGACTACATCGCTTATCTGGGTCACTACAAATTGGCGGTGTGCTATGGTCATCAGCATCTGCATTGGATAACATTAGATGAAACCTATATGCTGGCGATTCTGTCACTGGCTCCAAGCTACAAATAGCTTGCACATAGACCTTTTCTTGACTGCAATTCCTAGCAACAAAAAGGAGAGGGATTCTGTAGCGGCTACAAAATTGCCACTGTGACATGGGTCTAAGGCATGGATCTTAGACCAGCTATACAATGTTACAGGCTGTTGTAGGATGAAAGAAAAAAATATTATAAATTCCTCCATCCACGCTAAACAGTCTGATGAAATTCGCACAGCGTCTGGACGGTTTTAGCCAAGCTGTCATTAGAAACAGGATTATAAGTGTGGCACAGGTCTTAAAGCCATGTCATGTGGACAATTTTATAGCAGCTACACAATCCTTCTCCTCAGACTTTGTGTTAAATGAATCTTGCAGTAGCAGAAGTAGTAACTAGCTATTTATTCTCCATCTTTTGTAGCTCCAGTGCCTCTGCTGATGACCATTACACACCAGGGATTTGTAGCTGCCTAAATAAACATTATAGTTAACCATAGGCACAACCTTGTAGCCATCTACAAATCACCAGAGAAAACAGGAAGAGACATTTGTAGCTGCTATAAATCTTGGATAGAGTGTAAGGCCCTTTGTAAGAACGTTGGTACATCAGTACCTATAGGGTGTCACACATGGTCTCACCTGGTGGTTCTGGTGTCTCTTAGTGCAGTAACAATGTATTCTGAAAGGCGTTTCTCCATCAGTGCAAGACGTATCCAGGCCCGACCCTACAATGAGAGCACACATGTCCACATTGTGTACTTAGTAAGTAGAAAGTAAGGACTGCAATGCTGCTGCTAATGTGAGGTTTAAATAGAACTCAACTGACAGAATGAAGATCAGCAGCACCCTGAAAAAATGACCTTTTGTTTTGAATTCCTGCTCAAAAAAATAGCGATACCCTTCCCGGTATGTGGGTATGTCTAGAAGCTCCGCTGCCTACAACCTGATAGTTGTATATCTGCAACGTGAGATCTAAAACACAGCTACCTCTGACTACTAGTCTCAGGAGATTTTGAGGGGCCATGTGGTAATCTCACTATCTTTCAACTCTGTGTTCTCCTTGCCGGAGGTTCTGACATGAGGAAGCAAAGCCCTGCTTCTACATGCTTTTAAGAGATGGCCGCTTTCACATGAAGATACAGTGCTAACCAAGACTTGGTAAGTCAGTAATGGAGAAACGATCAGCTGCACAGGCAATACTGGTGACTATTCTTTTGCCCTCTGTCTGCGTTTTTTGGGGCACAGGCTATAGAGTTCAGTTCCTCTTTAATGAAGATAATCCAGTGGGTGTCTGAGGCAGGTAACCAACATCAAAACCCATTAGAGATAAAGAACAAGTGGATACAATATGTCCAGTCATCACGACAAGTGGATACAATATGTCCAGTCATCACGACAAGTGGATACAATATGTCCAGTCATCACCAATGAAACCTGAATTCGGTAAGTCACCTGTAAAAGATGATGTTTTGCAAGGCCATTCTTAGTCACAGATAAAGAACAAAGCGTTGTATGTTTTTCCAGACATCAATACATGTGCAGCATACTAGAATGCATCATCCACACAACACATACAGAGAAATTTACATCTACAGATCAGTGTCCCATTGAAATCTGAGATCCTTCTCCATAAAGACACCCAGAATCCCATTGTAATGCCATAAAAATGGTTTCTAATACCATAGAAATGAAATCACCGGTAGGGCTGAAGGTCTCGCTGGATCTCACAGCATCCGGATATTTTAAAGGGTAGGTCTTGTGATCGAAATATGGTAAGTAGTTGTTGCTAAATCACAGGTACCCCCTACCCACTAAAAGACCTTGGAAATCAAAATATAAAAGAACAAAGCACCAAAACATGGATGTTCAGTTGCAATAAAATCATTCTTTCAGGTAGATAGCCAAGACATATCAGGGGATTTTACATACTCTTCCTTCTTTAGGGCTTTAGAAAGATCTGTGCTTGGCACTGCTGCTGCAATGAATGTATATTGATTCATGACAGATTAGGACACAGTCACAGAATAATTGGTTATCTACCCTAAAAAAAAGAAGGATTGGTTCATTAATTAAATTTGCTGTGTCAGCCATATATGTAAATGTATCCAGTCTTGTCGTGTATCAGCTATGACTAAGGACCTGGGGGGCTGAAATATACACGAAGCAGCTTTCTGCAATTCCTTCTTGTTTAGAGGATAATTTATTAAAGACAAGATCTGAATTGTATGCTAATTTCCAAGCTTCTGCTTCATCTGTAATGTGACACAAGATGGCACAGAAAAATGGCACCGGACATCACTCAATAACAAAGATACGACCAAACATGCAAGGTTCATAATAAAACACCTTTGCTCTGGCTGTGCTAATGTTCTCCATGTTTTCAATGCTGCTGATACAGTTGTTGGGAACTTTGCTGCAGGCGATACGGATATAGTCCCAGAATCCTCTCTGCCCATCTGTGCTAAACCAGCTAACATGACCTAAAAGGCAACAAAAGAAAGGTCGGTGACATATGTGTAGGAGAAATAGGGAACACAAAAAGAAGAAAGCGGTGGACCTGTCCCAAAGCACGACACCCAAGTGAGAACCTTCCAATGAACCAATAGACTCAAGAAACAAGGATGAAGAGCCTCATCCCAAAGAGATAGTCCAAATATAAGGCTTGTTCTATGACAACTGTCTGAAATATTCCAGACTTGTTACTAATCCGTATCAGGGGTCAGAAATTACCACCTTCAACAGTTTGGAATGGTGATGGAGGTGGGCATTGGAGGGAATGAATTAAAGGAGAATTATGAGGCGAGTGAAAATCACATAGCCTCATAGTTCTAGCTGACCTGTGACAATTAAACTGTTACAGGTCGGCTCGCTCACTTCTCGATCTATCCCTGCAGAGAGCCGTGACTGTCACTCACGGCTCCCTGCAGGGATTTCCTCCCCTCCAGCGCTGATTGATGGAACGGACGGGGGAGGGGGCGGGCACAGCTAGCTCTGCCTCTAGATAGGCAGAGCCACCTGTCAATCCCGCAGCTGGGTGGATCTCGACAGTAATGTCGGGATCTGTCCTGGCTGCAGCGTCTCAGTATACCGCAAGCTGTAGCTCACGGTATACTGAGCTTAGGGTGACGGGAGGACGCTAGTTTGCATCCTCCCGTTACCCTTAGGAGAACTATGGGGAAGAGATCTAGCCCCTTAGTTCTCCTTTAAAAGGAAAAAAAAACAACAACAAATGGGCATATGCACACGGGTGCCTAAAACTGAACAATGTGGGCAGTTGCACACAGCCCCTGGTGCTCCTGGATCAGAAAGTATGCACGAATTTACATTGCATGCTCCCAAACACCTGACTGCGTGAACCCTTATAGTGTAAATGTGTATGCTCTTTAGAAGCCGGTTGTAGCAGGATGTTTTCTGAAGAAAATACCTGGAACTTCTAGTTATGGAATAGTACATGATTCACGTCATGTGACAGCGCCCGGCCAATCACCAGTTCAGTCACATGGAAAGGGTCGATAGACGTGTGTAAACTATAATTTTAGTGGCTCTTTGGCTGCAAGGGCAAAGCACAGGCTCACTTTAAGAATTAGAACTCTTATTGAAAATGTGCTAATTATTATGAAGTGCAATAACAAGATGGAGCAACTGTCCATCTTGTACTCAATTGACTACAATGGACCATTTTTGGCTGCTATGAATTACCACATCTCAGAATTAGCGCATAAGTAGAAGAACTCTTTATTGAATAAGGCTGCTTGTTTCCTTTACCTATGCGAGATCACTTGACTGGCAGCGGGAGAGCGAGCATACGATGACATACTGCATGACTGTATACACGATCTGTAGTACAAGCCTTGGCATGAAGGCGTTGAATCTACAGAAATATACTGTATTTCAGTAAATTAATCGTTCATGGGCTGTAAACTACAGTAAACTAAATACACAGCATGGAATCTTTAAAACTGGAGCAGCAAAAAAAAAAAACAGATTGAAATAAGAGTTTTTTTAGTATCTGCGTACAGCAGAGATTATGCAATCAGGCTTACACTGGAGGTACCCTTTAAATCAGCTGCTATGCAACCCGCCTCCCCCGAGCCTCTCTCTCTCACCCTTGAATCGGTGACTCAGGATGTGTTCCAAAATTGCAGCAAAATTCACAAACTCTTCTGAGGAATCATCGATCGGCTCAGCTGTGTATTTCTCCAGGAGAGTCTTCACTGAAAACCTGGGAAGGGAGTGTACAGTGGCAATTAATGTGTCAGACGTACAGAATATACAATTATAAAGTCTCTGATATCTAGAATACATGACTAATACAAGCGCAACATTTTTAAATAATATCTGTTATATACACAGTATATGATATACAATATATATTTATTTACATACATACACAGTATATAATATACCACATATATCTACATACATACACACACACTGAGTGGCCAGATTATTATGACCACCTGACGTTTGTAGGCAAATTAGCTATAATATCGCACTGAAGTTGCTAGAGGGACAGACCAATATAAATAGGGAAGCAGGTTGTTTACCACGACAGTAGAAGTGACTTTTTTCTGAAGATACGGGTAAACAACGCGATTTAACAGCCTTTGAACGTGGGATGATTGTTGGCGCTCGGAGCCATGGAGCGAGTAAAGCAGCAGCATTCGTTAAATGTTCAAGAGCAGCTGTTGGTAAGTGTTTAAAGACTGGACTGTCGGCCGAAAATCTGGGTCTGAACGTGCGTATTGTGGCCGTCAGCGACTAGTCAATGTTAGGGCAGAACGGAGAGTGGCAAGACTGTTACAAGACAACAGAAGGGCAACAGTGCAGTGTCAGATTCCTCGTATCACCTTTCAACATCTCGTGGAGTCACGGGGCGGCCCAACGAAGTCATCTCGTGGAGTTATCTCGTGGCCCAACGAAGTACTGATGGGGTGGTCATAATAATCTGGCCAGTGTGTGTGCGTGTGCGTGTGCGTGTGCGTGTATGTGTATCAGTAGCAGATCCTTTAAGTTGTGAGGTGGGCCCTCCATAGATTGGACTTGTTTTTTAGCACATCCCACAGATGATCGATTGGGCGAGATCTGGAGAATTTGGAGGTCAAATCAACACCTCAAACTTGGTGTTGTGTTCCTCAAACCATTTTTGAACCACTTTTGCAGTGTGGAAGGGAGTATTATCCTGCTGAAAGAGGCCACTGCCATCAGGGAATGCCATTTCCACTAAGGGGTTTACCTGGTCAGCAGCAATGTTTAGGTAGGTGGTACGTGTCAAAGTAACATCCACATGAATGGCAGGACCCAAGGTTTTGCAGCAGAACATTGCCCAAATCATCACACTGCCTCTGCCGGTTTGTCGTCTTCTCACATCCTGGTGCCATCTCTTCCCCAGGTAAGTGATGCACACTCGCCTGGCCATCCACATGATGTAGGCATATGATTCATCAGACCAGACCACCTTCTTGCATTGCTCTGTGGTCCAGTTCTGATCCTCACATGCCCATTGTGGGTGCTTTTGGCAGTGGTCAAGGAGTAGTGAGAGAACATCCTGGTTATTCAGCTACTACTACTACTACTACTACTACTACTACTACTACTACTACTACTACTACTACTACTACT
>NW_017306364.1:1725870-1728681 GCF_000935625.1 Nanorana parkeri
TTTCTGAAGATACGGGTAAACAACGCGATTTAACAGCCTTTGAACGTGGGATGATTGTTGGCGCTCGGAGCCATGGAGCGAGTAAAGCAGCAGCATTCGTTAAATGTTCAAGAGCAGCTGTTGGTAAGTGTTTAAAGACTGGACTGTCGGCCGAAAATCTGGGTCTGAACGTGCGTATTGTGGCCGTCAGCGACTAGTCAATGTTAGGGCAGAACGGAGAGTGGCAAGACTGTTACAAGACAACAGAAGGGCAACAGTGCAGTGTCAGATTCCTCGTATCACCTTTCAACATCTCGTGGAGTCACGGGGCGGCCCAACGAAGTCATCTCGTGGAGTTATCTCGTGGCCCAACGAAGTACTGATGGGGTGGTCATAATAATCTGGCCAGTGTGTGTGCGTGTGCGTGTGCGTGTGCGTGTATGTGTATCAGTAGCAGATCCTTTAAGTTGTGAGGTGGGCCCTCCATAGATTGGACTTGTTTTTTAGCACATCCCACAGATGATCGATTGGGCGAGATCTGGAGAATTTGGAGGTCAAATCAACACCTCAAACTTGGTGTTGTGTTCCTCAAACCATTTTTGAACCACTTTTGCAGTGTGGAAGGGAGTATTATCCTGCTGAAAGAGGCCACTGCCATCAGGGAATGCCATTTCCACTAAGGGGTTTACCTGGTCAGCAGCAATGTTTAGGTAGGTGGTACGTGTCAAAGTAACATCCACATGAATGGCAGGACCCAAGGTTTTGCAGCAGAACATTGCCCAAATCATCACACTGCCTCTGCCGGTTTGTCGTCTTCTCACATCCTGGTGCCATCTCTTCCCCAGGTAAGTGATGCACACTCGCCTGGCCATCCACATGATGTAGGCATATGATTCATCAGACCAGACCACCTTCTTGCATTGCTCTGTGGTCCAGTTCTGATCCTCACATGCCCATTGTGGGTGCTTTTGGCAGTGGTCAAGGAGTAGTGAGAGAACATCCTGGTTATTCAGCTACTACTACTACTACTACTACTACTACTACTACTACTACTACTACTACTACTACTACTACTACTCGCTTCTTGCATTCCCTGCTCTCTAACATATACTGGGGGGAGTGAAGGGTAGTGTGAAGGAATGAATCCCGTATGACAGGTTACCTTTCATATTCATTTCAAGGAGGTAAGTAAAAGGTTTGAATAATCCTAAAGGCGAATTATTTTTTCCTAATAGCACCCGAATGCACATGCAGTATAAAGAAATACTCCCTTCACACTGCATTGCATCGGTAGAGAACACGGGTAGGGTTGTGTCGCTGGGGGGAAAAAAAAGGCAGGAATGTTTTTTGGCTCATTGACACACATTACCCATAAATGTAATATGCAAAACAAGTCCCCGTGGCAAAAATGCCGCAAAACGTACACAGGAGGTGTGAATGGATCATTAATGTTTGAAAAATGGCTTTTCCCACTGTTAAGATATCAGATGAAATCACAGGACCCTGCCTCAGAACATCTCTCAAGAGCTCTCAGCCCTGATGCAAGCAGCGGGCTGGCTCTAGAGGAATAGTTATACAAATATCAAAATGCCTTGATAGCTTGATGTCAATCAGGAGGAGCGGGCATTCCTAGGCAGACAATGTTTGCCCACATATGATGCTGAGCTTCTGAAATCCAATTAATGAAAGGGGTGAGCCAAGGACAGTCAGGCTGGGGGGGGGGGAAGGAGCTAGATCAGGGGTGGGCAACTCTGACTCTCCAGCTGTGCTTTAACTACAAATCCTAACATGCCTCTACCTCTAGGAGTCATGTCTGTAACTGGCAGTCTTGCAATAACTCATGGGACTTGTAGTTCCAAAACAGCTGGAGGGCCGGAGTTGCCAACCCCTGGGCTAGATGACGCTGAATGTCCTTCAGCCAGGAAATGAGGCAGGCTCAACCCTACTGGCTAGCCACGAAGCGTCATCTGTTGCAAAGACCCTAGCAGCCCCACAGCATCACTGGTTCTTGTGGTGTGCCCATCTGCATCCAAGCAACCACTGATGCTGTGTAATCCAGCCACTAACATGCAAGCAGCCAATGATGCCGTGTGGTCCAGCCAGTAATATCCTAGCAACCAATGATGCTGTGTGATCCAGCCACTAACATGCAAGCAACCAATGATGCTGTGTGGTCCAGCCAGTAATATCCTAGCAACCAATGATGCTGTGTGATCCAGCTACTAACATGCAAGCAACCAATGATGCTGTGTGATCCAGCCACTAACATGCAAGCAACCACTGATGCTGTGTGGTCCAGCCACTAACATGCAAGCAACCACTGATGCTGTGTGGTCCAGCCACTAACATGCAAGCAACCACTGATGCTGTGTGATCCAGCCACTAACATGCAAGCAACCACTGATGCTGTGTGATCCAGCCACTAACATGCAAGCAACCACTGATGCTGTGTGGTCCAGCCAGTAATATCTTAGCAACCAATGATGCTGTGTGGGTCTCACAGCATCATTGATTGCTAGGACGCAGGCGCCCGACCTGAATTTCTGGCTTGCTTTGGCAAACCTTCAAGTAAAACAGAACCCATGGTAGTTTGCTCATCACTAATGCACATGCGGAGGAGCTCACAGTGTGCAATGAAATCAGATAAGTAATTTCAGTACAGAGAGGAGCCTGTACAACTGTGTAAGACTTAAGGCTCATTCACACCAATTGCGGTGCATTCCAGAGCGGTAGCTGCTGGAACGCACAGCAACCGCCCACAAAATTTCCCCCTTCGTTCTGAGGCGGGAGGGGGCGTGGCGGTGCATTGAAGTCAATGGCACCGCAGCCGTG
>NW_017306364.1:1728895-1735290 GCF_000935625.1 Nanorana parkeri
CCCCGCCCCTCCCCCCGCCTGCAGTCCGATTGCCAATGTTTTGCCATGCGTCTGAGCGCACTGCGGACGGGGGAGAGGGGGCGATGTCAATGGCTCCGTAGCCATACCCCCCATCCACAGTGCGCTTTGACGCATGGCAAAAAACTGCCTGTGTTCCGGTTCAATGCAAACGCAAAAAGCAGAGCACAGGTAGTGGCAGCGCAGCGATGCCATTGACTTCAATGCACTGCCATGCCCCCTCCCTCCCCAGAATGAGAGGGGAAGTTTAGTGAGCGACTGCTGTACGTTCCACCAGCTGCCGCTCTGTACGCACCGCGGTTGGTATAAATGGGCCATAAAGGAAGGCTTTCAGTTATGAAAACGATTTCAGCAGGACAAGGGAGCAGTTGCAAAGTGCGCTAAACCCACAGCACCCAATCAGAAATGAGTTGTCTCCAATCTGAGTAAACTGAAACCCAATTGGTTGTCTTGGATTACAGCACTTTGCAGATCAGTATTGCTCTATGGCAGGGGTGGGCAACTCCAGCCCTCCAGCTGTGCTTCAACTACAAATCCCAACATACCTCTGCCTCTGGGAGTCATGACTGTAACTGTCAGTCTTACAACGCCTCATGGGACTTGTAGTTCCACAAACGCTGGAGGGCCGGAGTTGCCCACCCCTGTTCTATGGGTTGTCTTGCTAAATAAAAACATCACCATCTTATTTAATTATACTTTTACGTTATTAAATATGCGAAGATAGGAAAACCTTGTAATATATGTACTTGTCAAACTATAGTGTGTGTGTGTATATATAGATATATCTATATATACACACACATACATACATACATACATACATACATACACACACACACACACACACACACCTATCAAGAACTGTAAATCACTGATAGCAGTAAGGCCAGTTGTATGGCATGAGCTTTGAAATGATTCTACAATATAAAATGATAATCTCAAACATGCTTTTGGTTTAAATAGAATCCAACACTGCAGCAATATAAACGTACAATAAAGAAGAGCCAGTCCATCCGGAAGGCTTTGTCCTTTCCCGTCTATCTATGGGGCTTCCCCATGTCCTTTGATACCCTTGCCATGTTCTACTTTGATGTATATCACATATCTTTCCTATTCAGCCTGTGGCTTTTATAGCTGTGATGTCACTTCCTGTTCCATCACCTCCAGCATTCCTATAAAGCGGACTCCCACTTTCCTCAGCGTCTTTTAGGTCTTCAAATCACACCTATTTTTGTTAAAGAAAGGTCTTGGGGTCACCTTATCCTTTGACTTCCCCTCAACCCTTCAGTCCTATTTAGTAACCGGTCCAAAACTGGTGATCTACACAGTACTGGGACCCAGAGTAACCAATCAGGGGTCAGACTGGTGATAAATGAATTTGGGTTGCTAAGGGTTTCTGTGCTGGATACATGGCACAAGTTGCAAGTTTCCCCAGTACCTGATTATAGTTAAGCGTTGCCCCATTGACATCTAGTCCAAAAAGCCATTATATTTTCTTCTTGAACATAGGAGACCTCTTTCCCATAGAAAACCTCATCGTCCATCCATGCATTTCTAAAGATCAAACCTTTCAAGCCATCCTTCCTCCCCCCCAAAAAAGCATATCTACCCCCCTATCCCATCTCTTACCTGCAGACAGTGAGCAAATTTTTCCTCTCCACAGCAATGTTCCTTGAAGAAGCCTTCTTAGATGGCAAGCCTAAAGCCATGGCCGACTGGATGAAGCTTGGTTCCATAAAAACTGCCCTAATCCCACAAAGGATTAGCCACCTCCACTAGCAGGCCTGCAGGCTTCTCTCCAGCAGCCAGGACCCCTCCCCACCTCCTCCTGCAGGCCTGTGGCTCTGTGTGCCCTCCTATGGGCTATCAGGATGGATGGATGGTCAGATGGAAGAATGGGAGGGATGGGAAGGGAGAAGCTGCCGCTCTCCGTGGTGCTGAAGCTGAGACACGGCCAGTGACGTCACCCAGCCTGTGAAAGAGCATGGAAGGGAATATAGAGGGGGAGGGAGCAGAGGATGGAGGGGGGGAGGAGAGACAACTCAGGTTAGTGATGGAGTCATGTGACGGAACACACAAAAAAACCTTACAATGGGTACAAGAACCAAGAGGGATGCTACAGGGAATATGAATTATGTCTAGACAGCAATAGGAATCCCTGCACACACTTCACTGAGAAGTCTTATTGTGCTGGACACCTCTTGTTTATAAATCAGACATTATATATATACAAATAGGAATTTGGTTTCAGGAAACAATCCGCTGAGACTATTCATAGATTTCTAGAAAAGGCCAAATTGCATGAGATGATGAGCAAGGAAAACCTAAAATCATTTAAAAGAGAAGGAAAGCGAGAGAAAAAAAGGCTTTACCTACCTATTCCATGATTCTCGGAGAAATAGAAGGAGGAGATTTAATCCCAATCCTGAAAATGTCACAGAAGATTTTACATGTCAATGTCACAATTGTTAAATCTGCAGCTTTCATTAGAATAATACCTGGTGATCCTGCCACAAAAGGTCCATGGTCAGGCACTTCCTGATATAGGGAGGCAACAGTCTGTCCCTGTCTCCCTATTGGGGCCCTGCTTGGTCTCCCCTGCTCCTGATTTACTCTACAAATAGAGCCAGGCTTTAATAAAATAAATGTTATTCAGTTTGGGGTTACATCTACTTTTTGGGGCTGATTGACACGGCTCTACTGCCACTAGATGGCGCTGAGGAGCATAGGGATTTTCTGTGCTCCTTGGCTCCATCTAGTGGCAGTAGTGCCATGTGGACAACATTCAGTTTGGGTTTACATCTATTGTCTGGGGCTGATTTATAAATCTTCCCCCAGGGTACAGCTGGGAGAATGCTGTTCACATGGCTCTATCATAGGAATTCCTATGCTCCTCGGCTACATCTAGTGAAGGTAGTGCCGTGCGAACAACAATCACTCAGCTATATGTTGGGTGAAATGTCATTCAGTTTGGGTTTACATCTACTTTTTGGGGCTGATTTATAAATCTTCCCCCAGCATACAGTTGGGTGAGTGCTGGTCACATGGCTCTATCACCACTAGTTGGCGCTGAGGAATATAAACATTTTCTATGCTCCTTGGCTCCATCTAGTGGCAGTAGCGCCATGTGGACGACATTCAGTTTGGGTTTACATCTATTGTTTGGGGCTGATTTATAAATCTTCCCCCAGGGTACAGCTGGGAGAATGCTGTTCACATGGCTCTATCACCAGTAGATGGCGCTGATGAGTATAGGAATTCCTATGCTCCTCGTTCTACATCTAGTGAAGGTAGTGGCATGCGAATGACATTTACCCAGATATACACTGTGTGAATATCATTCAGTTTGGGTTTACATCTACTTTTTGGGGTGATTTATAAATCTTCTCCAGAGTATAGCTGGGAGAATGGGGTTCTCATGGCTCTATCACCACTAGATGGCGCTGAGGAACATAGAAATCTTCTATGCTCCATCTAGTGATGGTAGTGCCGTGCGAACAACATTCACTCAGCTATATGTTGGGTGAATGTCATTCAGTTTGGGGTTACATCTACATTTGGGACTGATTTATAAAGCTTCCCCCAGCGCATATCTGTGAGAATGCGGTTCACATGGCACTACTGCCACTAGATGGCGAGGAGCATAGGGATATTCTCTGTTCCTTGGCTCCATCTAGTGGCAGTAGTGCCATGTGGACAACATTCAGTTTGGGGTTACATATACTTTTTGGGGTGATTTATAAATCTTTCCCAGGGTATAGCTGGGTGAATGCTGGTCACACAGCTCTACTGCCACTAGATGGCGCTGATGAGTCTAGGAACTATCTGTGCTCCTCAGCTCCATCTAGTGACAGTAGTGCCGTGTGGACGACATTGATCTAGCTATACGCTAGGCAGAAGATTGATAAATCAGCTTGCCCTGATTGGATGACAGCCATGCCTGCGATTAATCCGATTGGCTGATGGTCATTTCTGACTGGTTGCTCTTTTATTTAAACGCGTCTGCATTACATGAATAATATGCTCAGCTGTATACAACACTGAACACAATGTGTCTCTATGTCAGAGGCATGTATTCCCATTTCTTCTGATAATCAGGTCACAGCCAAGAATTCCGAGAGGGAACACCCAGCATGAACAAGCTGCTTAACAGTGATAATATGTGAGGCACAAAGTTTCCAGCATCCAATCAGAATGCAGGATTCAAACTCACTGGTCACATGGTATATCTGGATATTCAAAAAAACATATCATAAAGAAATAGAGTGATCTGTTTATCATGGTGTACAACAGGGGTAGACAACCTTGGTGCGAAACCTACAAATCCCAACATGCCTCTGTCTCAGGGAGTCATGCCTGTGGCAAGTAGAGTCTTGCAATGCCTCATGGGACTTGTAGTTCCACAACAGCTGGGGTGTTGAGGTTGCCTACCCCTGGGGTACAAGTTTCTGGCACACCTATAGCAAATGTCCATTCAGGAATACTTTGCTAGCTAGGAATGCTAACTCTAGCCAAAACTTTTTTATTCTAGGTTTCGTACAGAGTAGAGAAAGGATAGGACCTGTGGATCTGTAAAGAGCTTTCTCCTCACTTCCTGTCCTAGTGACAACGGTTTTACCAGACAGGATATGAGGGTAAATCTCTCAAAGCAGCACTCGGACTGGTTTTTACTGCAACCTGGGACTACATAGAAAGATTTATCTTTACTTCCTGTCCTGTTGAAACTGATTTAACAAGACAGGAAGTGAGGGTCAATTCTAACAGCAGCCCAAACTAATTTTTTTTTTCAGAAGAGGAAGACTGGAGCCCGCCATCATCACCTCATTGTTTCCCTCACTTCCTGTCTGCTAAAACTGTTGTCACTGGGACAGGAAAAATCTTTTTTAAAGACCCCCAGATATCAGTAAAACCTGACAGGAGTTCTAATCCAGGGGTGGGCAAACTCTGGTCCTCCAGCTGTTGTGGAACTATAAATCCCATGAGGCATTGCAAGACTCTCACAGCCACAAGCATGACTCCCAGAGACAGATGCATCATGGGATTTGTAGTTCACCAAAACCTAAAGAGCCGTAGTTTGCCCACGCTTGTTCTAATCCTTACCTGCTCCAACTAAAACAAAAGGTTTTGGCTGAACATTGAAATACAGTGTCAGAACAATGGAAATCCCCACACACAAATCTATAGTGAAATGGAGCACTTGCCTCATGCTTAGCAGCAGGCCCCCTGTCCTAGCGGGAGAGCTGTCCATGAATGAAAAACAATTGTTCTCTATGTGCCCATGCGGAGACCTGTGTCACTCGGGGTCTCCAAAAAGAGTACGGACCTGCAAGTCATTGTGGCACCCCATATAAAATAAAAAAAACTGTAGTCTACATTATCGAATTATATACTTTTACATTTTTATTGGTGACCTGAAAATGTACCTCACTAGGCCTCGGCCTACTTGACGGTACCACAAAGCGAGGCCTGAACACTTCCGGGATTGTTTATTAGTAAAAGCTTACATAAGATAAAGAAAAGCAATACAATATTAATGTATATAAACACAGTACGTCCGTCACCTCCCGAAAATGTATCTCACTAGGCCTCGGCCTACTGCCGGGATTGTTTACTGCACAAAGGACAGAGCGTAACTGTGTGCAGTAGCCCATAGCAACCAATCAGAGCCATGTAAACAATTTCTGATTGACTGTCATAGACTAAAGCGCTCATTTAAAACAAAACACATTGCTGTACCCGTGTTTGGCTTTTAGCAAAGAAGATGACAAGCCTATGGGGAGGGGCGCCACAATGAGGTGGAAGAAAGAGCTTAGTCACTTTTACCAGCTCTGGATCCCCAGCTGCTAATATATCAGCAGCCAACAGACACATGCAGCCAGCTTATATAGCGTCACATAGCGAGGAGGCGGCGACTCTTTCACAGAACATAATAATTCGATTCTACATTAAGCACAGTGCTGTGCAATGTGGAAGACATTAGATTAGCAATGAGTAGAATACTATTAATCACTATTACTCCCCTATCCTGTGATAAGCCAGGATTATCGCTAAGACAAGACCCTTCTCCGATAGTCATTCTTCCCTCCCAAGATAACACATCATGATGAATAAGACAAGAAAACTGTGACTGATCTCTTCTACCCTGCTATCCCCAAAATAAGTCGGTGACAGGGGTTGCTGTCCCTCTCCTAATAACTTCCCCCAATTTCTGTCTTAGGGTGACAACAATCACTCACCGTACTGTATATACACAACATAGGGACTCAATATGCTGCTCCCAGTACTAGGGCTGTCCCTATAATGAGACAGTCTGAGGCTGTTGCCACATGCGGCATCTCGTTGGATCACATGGGGGGGGGGGGGGGGGGCGGGAAAAG